>NC_137615.1:11448679-11538679 GCF_963280865.1 Gymnoscopelus braueri
TGTGACTGACACTCCTGTCTGCCTACCTCTCCTGCAGATGGCACCTAGACCACGCCCCCCTGCCACAAGGCCAAAACATAAACATATAATTAACAGCCTGTTATAGCACCACCATGAGGCCGTTTTGGACACTGTACACTGCACAATCTCAGGATTTTGAACTTAGACTAAAGGGCTAAATTAATATTAAAGCCTTAGGGTAATAAAATGACTATATGTTATTATTATTACTAAATTATTATAATTGAGTTTCTTGTTTTACTTACTGAAAAAGGTGACTACTTTTCTTTATGTGTTTTGTGCCACACTATTGGATTTATATTTTTTAGGAATTAAACTGATTGCAGACCTGGCTAATAGAACTGAAATGACAAACTATACAAGCTCACAACCCATTGCATTTTGAGCTTGTAGATCGGCTATTTATTTTTTTAATTCAGAAAATATTAGTGGTTAAGTAGCCTAGTTAAAGCTGCAAACTACAACTTATTCAATTAATACAATTTTATTTTTGATCAAGCTAGAGTATGATAATCTAATACATGGTTGTAGTCGGTCTACTGTACCTGCTTTTCTATTGAAACATTTCGATCCAGTGGACTAACCCTGTTGTCAACTGGTTGGCAATAGGGTTGAGTACCGACTCCGAGAACCGGTACCATAGTAGAACCGTTACCACCACATCCGATACTACCGATACCGTATAGTAGTATCGAATAGGGACCGTTTTATAGTGCTGTGTAACTTGTGTGATGAATTAGACTGATCTAGAATTAGCCTGTAAACCAGACAAATCGGAAAAATGAAGCCCTCTGCAGATTAGTCTGGCCCCGCTCGGTAGTGATTCGATTTCGATAGTACTTAAATTGTCACTTCACTGTCATTGGACCCCCCCAAAATCATGTGGGGACCCCCCACGGGTCCCAACCCACAGGTTGAGAACAAACGGTTTAATGTTTAGTCATCTCCTCTAAACTCTTGTGTCCTGGTGTTCTGCCATGTGGTGCCCACGTGTTTCACTTCCTCTTGAGTCAGAGTTTGAGGGAAAAAACAGAATAAATAAAACAGAACTAAAGCCGTTCAGTAGACGGCACATGATAAACCCACACACTCAAACTCAATACAAATGCATTGCCAAGATACTGTAGCTCAAACGCAGTGGCAATAATGACCAATTATAAGTATTTGACCATCTCTTATTGTCACCTTTTTGTTTGTTTTGCGAGAGGACCCACAATGGAAATAAATCCTGGACTTTATTGTGTTTTATCCTCAAATGTTTTAACCAGGTGTGGCATGTGGGTTATTTGCCAATCTAATAAAGTAATGAGCCAACTATAACTACTGATCCATAATTGTAATCATTGATGAATGACTTGCGTCAAGTCTATTTTACATTTCACATACATTTAGGCTCGGAAGCTGTCAGATTGGCACTCTTATTCTTTCATAAAGACATTAAAAGGGTTTGCTAGCCCCCCACACACACACACACACACGCACACACAGTGAAAAAAGCACATGGATGTAATCCAAAATAGCTCATTTATTTCTCCAATGCCAATTGTCACGTTAAATATCTGTACATTCGATACGAAGCATTTGA
Source organism: Gymnoscopelus braueri (assembly GCF_963280865.1). Classification (NCBI taxonomy): domain Eukaryota; kingdom Metazoa; phylum Chordata; class Actinopteri; order Myctophiformes; family Myctophidae; genus Gymnoscopelus; species Gymnoscopelus braueri. The sequence goes on from NC_137615.1 coordinate 11,450,286, forward strand.
CGGAAATCAGGAGTACCTCACAATCCATAATACATTAATGTTAAACACATGCACCATACATTCATTTTTACAGCTGAAAATACCCTCATCGTTGTGCCCATTATCCTAGGTTAGGTGTATGAACCGCTTGAAGTATAATGAACTCAATACCATATGTTTTCCTATATGATGCATTATTGGTTGGTATGTGTTGTGCTCCTACATTCATCAAGTTTTGTCCAGCACAATAACCCCCTTTTTTAACCACTTAAACCCCATATGGTTGACCGGAGTACCTCAGGGCTCTATACTAGGGTGGGTCTTTTATCGATGCTGGGGTTTAAATAGTTAACCTTTATTTACCCAGGGTAGGTGCTGAGCATGTGAGCGTTGCTTTTTCAGCAACGCCCTGCACACTCACACGCACGTGCGCACGCACAGTTCCTGACCCAGATCTTTCCTGCCGGTCAGGGGGATCGAACTGGCACCTCTAACCTTTTGGCCACTGCTGCCCCCATAGATTTTTTTTACTGTTATACAGCACATGAAGAGTTTCCTACTGTGTAACACTGTCAAATCCTGAGTGTTCATTCAGAGTTAAATGAACACTGCAGATTTTAGCGCGCATATGAGTTCACAGATGTCATGACTCAGGGCACGTTCACTTCCTTGTCTGAGATTCGGTTCTTCTTTCTAGTCTCTCGTTTGGGGCCTCAGTCTTCATAGCATCACTGTCATGCCTCTGACTTCTGAACTAATCCATTTAATCGAAGAAAGAATAAACAATCGTTTTGGGGGAATTATTTTTAAGTAGCTTTTTTCTTTCAATTATTTTGCATGAAAGAAAGAAAGAAAGAAAGGAAGGAAGAAGGAAAGAAGAAAAAAACAAACGAACAAACAAACAAACAAACAAACAGAAGGGTCAGCTTGTTATCTTTCAGTGCAGTCAGAGTATCATTGAATGGATGTCTAATAGTTTGATAATTTTGTGTGTGCATGTGCATGTGCGTGCGTGCGTGCGTGCGTGCGTGCGTGCGTGCGTGCGTGCGTGTGTGTGTGTGTGTGTGTGTGTGTGTGTGTGTGTAGTGGTGCTTTTATCTAGAATTCCCTTGACGCGAGCCGAGGCGTGCCTCGAGGGCAGGCAAGAGAGACACAAAACAGCAGGCCGCTGTTGAACAAAAATAGTCATAACACACTGACTCACATAGAGCAACAACAGTGTACACACACACACGCACACGCACACACACACGCACACACACACACACACACACACACACACACACACACACACACACACACACACACACACACACACACACACACAAACATAAAAAGCTAGCACACAAGGGAGATTTGTAAGGAATGGTTAGGGTAGAGTGTTTGTGTGTTTGTTTTTTTGTGCTCTTCGGTGCAATTGAGTGTGAGTCGCCGGAACAGACCCGACGTGGCTATCGCTATAGCAACCAGCAGCCGGGGCAAGCCCCCAGAGGCATGTGTTCTTGTGAGCGTGTGTGACGTAAGCCACTGGTTCTCAACGTCGAGTTCGGGGACCACCTGGGGTTCAAAATGGACCCTTACAGACCTCTACAAATGGAACCGAAAGGGTCCATTTGGTTCCATTTGTACTAGTCGATGTAGTATAAAGGGTTAAGTGGTGAAGGGTTCTTTCTAAAAAAATATAAATGGTTCTTTCGGAAACAAAAAAATAAAGGTTAGTCTATGGCATCATAGTTGGCACCTTTATTTGTCTGTGTGCAGGCAGAATCCATTAATTCCCTCCAGATCTCCAAATGACAGATAATATGGATGTGATTAGTAGTACCAGTCTTAAAAGATAATGACAAAACGCAGCTGTCCTAACTTGACAATTATCTGTGGAATTCTGTCTGATCCTTAAATGAACCCCAAGCAGCACATCTAGGCCTATATCTGCCATGCCATCTAAAGCATCTGAATGAAATGCTGCTTAATTGAAGAAAAATTGGGTGTGTACCATTTCCGTCCTCTAACATAATGAGCGGGGCAATGTTTTGTAATCAGTCTCTACCTCTGAAGATGGTAATCCCGCAAATCGTTGCTGTCGGGTGGAAACCTCATATGTCCATAAACGGTTACTTTTCAGGATAATAAAAAAAAGCAGCAACAATTTAAGATCTACAAACTCACAACGCGTAGCATCGTAGGTAGTAGGGCATTGATTAAAAATACACAAAGAAGTTAAAATATGGATATAAGAGGTTTCTGCCCAACAGCAACAAAATGATAATGCACCTGGTTTATACCAGGGGTTCTCACAGTGGATCCTGGGGATCCCCAGGGGTCCTTGAGGGGGTTCCAGGGAGTCTCCAGATAAATAAGTATATTATACTATCGAAATCAGTTTAACCACTTGAAATCTATTTTAATGCTTCGATTAAAAAAAAAAAATGCCGTGCACATCACGTCGCGATGTGACACACACTGTGTAAGCTTGTAGATCTGCTGTTTCTGAAACATTTGGGAAAAATCTTGAAAAACGTATGGGGTCCCCCGGGCACAAAATCTGTTCAGATGGGGGTCCACGGCCAAATGCAATATCAATCTGGGGGTCCACGATATGAAAACGTTTGAGTATCACTGGTACATTTACGTACAGTATTATAAATAGCTGTGAGCTAATACATTCATACCGGAAGGAACCGATTCATAGATTGAGGCAAATAATTGATTTGAAGTAAGTACTGTATTGGTAAACAGTAAACACAACCTGGTCCATTCAGTCAGGTTTTCACTTTGGATGCAACAACTCCAATTTCCAATTGTTAAACTCATAGAACCCTTAAATGGGCATGTAACCCTATAAGCTATTCACCTGTTTCCTAGGCTGTGTGTTTTCCACTTCCTGTCGATTTCATTGGATATCATTGGTCATCTGACCAGTTTCATTGGATTTAATTGGATCAAATCAACAGGAAGTGGAAAACACACAGCCTAGGAAACAGGTGAATACTGTTGACAGTAGTCAACAGTATTATCAGTGCTTGCACATTGGCACACCTCAATCTAACACACCCATTATTAATTGTATTAGCTTCAGCTGTGTTCCTTACGTCACAGTGTACCATATAAGGTCAGCCTGCCGTGTTTTTATCCTTCTGTAGTTTTTAACCTGTACAGGAAAACAAACTACAAAATCAGCCACAGGTTTCAGCTGCTTTAAAGCATGACCCTTAGCATCCCTACTCTAGGCATGTCATAATAACAGGCGAACATACAGCGAAAACAGCAGAACCATAAGCTCACAACGTGTCGCAACACAATGCGTTGTGGGCTTGTACAGATATGCTATGTCCGACAAGAGATTTGGCATGGAAAAAAGGAGGGGACCGAGTAGAGACCCCTGGGGAATCCCCAGTCAACAAAGGATATAGGGTTTATGTGGTTAATGCTGCTTTAGATGTGTACTAGTCCATCTCCAAATGTTGGCAATGGCCATGCCCTACCCTGCCGAGACCAATGCTGCTCCTCTGTGGTCGGGTCAGCCTGATCAGCCTGTGGAGATGGGTCCAGGCATAGGCAAGACGTCCTGAAACCAGATCCAAAGAAGCCGGTGGGATCCCCGCCCAAAGATTGCCACCTAACCCCACCCGGTCAACACCTGCAGCTTCCTTGACCAGTTTCGGTAGAACCACAGAGTCAGGCAGCACACTTGTGGAACTCTCGCCTCCGAGGAAGAGGTGAGTCAATGTGCGTTTCTGAAGGAGTTCCCTAAGGCTCCGTATTAGGTCCTCTACTCTTGCCACCAAGTGAGCCTCCTCCCAGATCTCCGGTGGGGTGCTGAGCAGCAGACGTAGCCAGGCGGTCTTCACCGCGTAGGAGGACAGCACCGACCTCCAGAGCGCGGCACCCTGGGTGTCCAGAGCTTGGCCGCCGAGATTGCGAATGGCCTTAATGAGCTGGAGGCACTTCAGGTGGCAGGAGCCCTGAGGGAAGCGCGTTTTGACCCAGCTGAGGAGCCTCTGCTCCTGCCGAGGGAAGTAAAGCGTCCACAGGTCTTTGTCGTCCAGACTTTTTGTCTTCGCGGGAGCATTTGGCACAGAAACGGAGTCCGTGGGGACGAGGTAGAGGCCGTCGCCGAGCGGCAGGGCAGGGAGCAGACGTATGGCCATGGAGATGTGACAGCAGACGTAGTCGGAGCGCGGGGTGAGCCGCAGCTGCACGCGCTCGTCGACTAGCGCCAGGTTCAGCGTGCAACGCTGCTCGTGTGGATAGCGCACGCTGGCCAGGGAACGCTGGACGGCTGAGTAGAACCAGCGGTGGACGGACTCGGGAGTGAACCTGTAGGCTCTGCTCCCCATGGCTCCTGCACCCGACCCGGGCGAAGAGCCTTGGGGATGGAGCCGCAGGAAGGTGTCGGCAAAAGCTCTGTGCTTGCGGACCCACTCCTCGCGACGCGGCACCTCCATGCTGCACTGAGGAGGAGGCCCCCGCACTTCCTCCTCATTCTTTCCGTCCTCCTCCCTCCTCAGCGTTGCCTCCTCTTTCGGGGTCGCCTCCTTCTCTTCCACCACGTTGTCTGTCGTTTTCTCAGCGGCGTTTCCTTTCCCGCCGCTGTGTCTCTTGCTTGATCTCCTCCTGATCACTTTGGCCGCTGTCATCTTTCCCTCCCCCTTGCTTTGTCCTTTCTCCTTCTCCGCTGCATTTCTGTTCTCTGTTTTTTCTTCAGCAGGTCCCTCTGCCCAGATCAGTCTGGGCTCCAGCTTCAGGCCCCTGGGGACCCTCAATGGCACCAAGATGTCAAAGCAGTCTGGGGAGCCCACCTTGTGCTCCTCGTATGAGCTACCGACCTGGAGAACAACAGAGGAGACAGAAAGAAAATCTCTTACAAACATGCATGTTTTCCGCTCAAAGTATGGAATAGTACTTATTGAGCATGAGCAGGCTTAGACTACAACGAGTATCAATGATTGTGACTTTGTTACACACACACACACACACTTATTATATTTATTCATTTTTTTAAGTACCGTAATATGTTTCTGTTCTGTTGCTGCAATTGCACTGAACCGTTCACAGATTCGTTCACAAATCTCAAACACAGCACTTCTGTTCACATAGCCAGTGATGGAAGAAGTACTCACATGTTTTACTTAAGTAAAAGTATAATAATATATAATAAGTACAATATTTGCCTCTGAAGTATAGTGGAGTAGAAGTAAAAGTATTATGAATTATATATATTTATATATTATAAATACTCAAGTAAAGCCAAAATACCTCAATATTTTACTTAAGTACAGTACTTTAGTAAATGTACTTAGTTACATTACGCCACTGCACATAGCTGAGCTGACCTCATATGTCCCGCTTCGACACCCACCTGTAAGAAGTCTCCCCTGAAGGCCAGGGTGGATTCTGGGGGCACGTCGGTGCGACCGGCCTTCACCAGGTCTCCCACCAGTTTGGCCACGTTGGCTTTGCTGTGTCCCACCACGTGGGGCGAGAGACGCACCCAGCGGGCGTAGTAGTCGTCCAGCAGCTCACGCCGAGAGGTGCTGGATTTTGGAAGTCCATCATTAGGCCCAAGAAGAGTACCTTTACCAGCCCTGGATGGGTTGGTGGAGCAGTACCTGACGATGAAGAAAGAAAATAAGAAATAACAATAAAATGTTGATTGCGAGGTTGGGATCTGCTATTTTTGAATAGCCAATGCAAAAATCTAAATGACCGACGCTTTCCCGGTTTTAATGGATAAAGAATTTAAGATGTATTTGACATTATTTCAGAAAGTACTAGTGTACTCGTACTAGTGCAGTACTAGACAGTGTTACTGTTAATAAAACTTTGAAAGTGTAAAAATTCACTTCTAGATTTACACGGATTTCACTGCAGTAGGCTACTGTGTAAAAAACAACAACATGCAAAATCTTCATAAAGCACTGTGACAGCTCCTTTCATTTCATGTGATTAAACTAAGCTAAACCCCTTTACAAGTTTAGCAGAGTTCCTAGAAGAAGAAAAAAAGAGAGGCAGGCAGCCAAGGCACAACATGTAATTTGAAAGGTAGGGCTTCGTTTTCACAGAAAACTGTGTTGATCTTGTGTCTTCAATAACCTCGTCCTTCACAGGGCATGAATGAATGAACAGAGACCAACAGTACTTGTATTAAGTGTAGACGATTCACATTGGTGCAGAAAACATCCCTTTCGTGTCATAAAAATATGAAATCATATGGTAAACAAACGTTTGGAGGAATGCATTATCGTCACATCAGTGCATTTCAAATGGCAGCTATACAGTGTTTAGTGTGTAGGTCTTTTTTCCAAATTTCTAATTTGTCAAATAAATCCTTCTTACACAGTAAAATCCTCAGTGTTAATCTATGCATTTATAACTCTGTGAGAGTACAAATGGAACCAAACGGACCCGGAAGGGTCCGTTTGGTTCCATTTGTACACTCTCAGAGTTAAATTAACACTGACGATTTGTGTGTGTAGTGTAGCTTTGCCCAACAAAGTGAAATGACAGGAGGATGTGACTCAGGCACATGCCGTCATCACATGTTCTTCTGACCACAAGTGCAAACCAACGACAGTGATAATGATGATGATGATGATGGTGGTAGCTACCTGATGAAGAAGTAGCACAGTGCAATTGCCAGGAGGAGCTTGGCGAGTGATAGGAGGACGGGAGGGCCCTGGTGGGAGGAGCAGCCCTCCTCTTCGGCTTCGTACTCGGCGGGCTCAGGGCCGCTGGGCTCCTCTGGGGTCAGCCTGTGGGCGATGTGGTGGAGGACCACCAGGCCTGTGAGCACGCACGTGAAGAGAGGCCAGAAGACCCTGAGGTTGAGCGTATACACACTCATTCTCCACCGACCTCCTCCTCCACCTTGATCCCTCGCTGTCTTTTCCACCCCCGTTTCCACGTCCGGCTGGCTGCCTGTTTCCCTCCTCTGTACCTTATGACAGTATCCTCTGTGTAATGTGGTTTACTTGTGTACGCCTGAAGGCTGGCAGAGGGATCTGTTTAAGGCTAACCCATGTTGAGACCCATGCAGTCAAAGACAGCAGATATAACTCCCAAATGCAGTGGATGATGCAGCCAAACTCCACGTCTTCTCTTTCCTTGCCTCCTTTTCCTTCTTTTCTTTTGTGAACACTCACTCCGTTATCTGCTCCTATAGCTGTTCTTCTGAGTCCTGTTGTTCCCAGAGTTTATCCTCTTTACTGCTTTTCCCCCAGCACGGCGTGGTGGTTCTTCTCTGCCCAGTGGTTGGAAGGAAAATACTGTGGTTCTCGTCTTGAAGCTCCACCGGTGTGATTTGCCAAGTTCCTCCTCTGCTCAGAGAGAAGAACCCAGATTTGGTCTATTTTTGTGAAGTTCCTCTTTGAGTGAAACTGCATGCCTTGGACTCAGGGTATGTAGGCCTACTCTACTCTACCATCCACTCATACTGTACACATGAATGTTTGAAAGTTCCCCTTCTCTCTTTCTCTCTCTATCCTTCACACTCACACACTTATTTCTCTCTCTCTCTCTCTCCTCTGTCTTTTCCCTCCCTCTCTGTGTTTCTCTCTCCTCTCCTTCCCTCTCTTTCCCGCTCACTCTATCTCTCCCGTTGGTTGCGGGGTCTCTCCTCAGCCAGTGAGTGAGCTCAGAGGAAATGCCAAACTCTTGAGAGAGGAATTTCAACAGTAGGGAGAAGTGGAGGAGAGAGGGACAGACAGGGAGAGAGAGAGAGGGAGGTACGGAAAAGAGAGACCGGGCACTTAATAAACACTCCTCCCCTTCCCCTCCTCTTAAAGAGACAAATGCATTGTTTCCTGTGTCACTAGTCTCGTGTGGCCAGACTGTTGCCTCCCACAAATTTCAAATGCTGCTCTAGACTAGAGCATTAGGAGGAGATTGTGGATTAGTTGTCTGGCTACACGAGACTACTGTAAAAAGTCTAAGCTTATTATGGAAATAAGCCCTGGGCTTATTGGGTTATCCTTTTAGCATTATTTAGTTTAAATCCGTGCCACCATGCCTTTTTTGCAAACTGTTAATAAAGTATTCAATCAATCAATCAATCACTGAAAGAAGCTTGTGGTCAGGATTGTGAAAAATGGATGACAGTTTACATGGAATCCTCTCCTTTTTTATGGGTTATTTATTTATTTTTTAACATAATTGTGAATATGAATGTGAGTGTTGCTGTTGCATAGAATCCAGTTAAAGTTTAACAAATCTGAAATAAAAACCTTTTTTTCCACATTCCTAAAAAAAAATCTATTTGGTGATAGGAGGCTTAAATGCAGCCAGTGCTGAAACCTCCTAAGCCCAGGCACTCCACCTTTGTGTCGGGCCTGCATCGCCCTGTCAGGATCTAATTAGCAATAATGACCGGCTCACTGTATATTATCCCGTAGGCTACTTAATGTGTATTCATCTAATCTACCAAGGCAACGAGAACATACAGTAACACTGGGTGGCGATTTTGTAATGTCTCTTATTTTGTAATGTCATTATCACCCAGTACTCATCTGGCACGACTCTGAGTCAATGTTTTCATTCCTCTCTGTCATTCACCTATAGCCTGATTATAAGTCATGTATTGGTACAATCTGTGGTTTTCAAACTTTTTAATTTCAAGGACCCCCAAAACTACAACCTATCTGTATATTCTCATGGTTGCAGACCTGTAAGAGTCCATTTGGAACACCCCCCCCCAAGGACCCCTGGGGGTCCCTGGACCCCACTTTGAGAACCTCTGATGAGAAGCAAGCACAGTGTTGTGAGAGGAAAGAGGAGAGAAGGGAGTCATAATGAGGTTCATAATTATATTGTGGTGATAAATTTACAACAGAGTACTGTACAGGCATTAGTTGTTTTTAATGTAAATACAGGGCACTGGGTGTGTGGCAGCTTTGCACTTACAGAGCTCTCTGTTGTTCTGTGGTCTGTGACAACTTATGAACAGGAAAGGCACTGGGTGTGGCCTGCAGATCTAAACAAGAAACTATTGAGTCTCACACACACACACACACACACACACACACACACACACACACACACACACACACACACACACACACACACACACACACACACACACACACACACAGCAGCTACTTTGTCAGAGGTCTCTCTCATAATGAGGTACAGTCCCATCTGCTGACTCCAGTGTCACCTTTGAACTGTGTCACACGACCTCGGGGAGACCTTATGACCCTCAACCTCTCGGCGTTGTCAGTGACGTGTCAGGTATGGAGGAGTGTTCACAGACAATGACACTATCTAAGGGAGGGGTCTTCAACGTTTTTTCAGGCCAAGGACCCCTTAGCTGAGAGAGAGATGAAGCAGGGACCCTCCACTACATATTGTATAAAACCTTTTTCATTGATTTCTAAGATAGCTTCATAGACTTGTGTTGGATTCATGTTCATATGTATTTTCTGTTAACCAGTGAAACCCTCAATACTTGGAAAACTTGTACTTGGTCTGCTTTTCCCCCTACACCAAACCTCTTTGCCGAAATTAGCAGATCTACAAGCTCACAACGCCTCGCAGCGCGAGGCGTTGTGAGCTTGTAGATCTGCTATTTTTCAACTAATGTCAGAAAAGTGATGCTAAGGTTAAAGTGGTTCATGTAAAAAACTGTATATCACACAAAGATTTGGTGGACCCCTGTAGTAACTGTTGAAGACCCCTGATCTAAGGAGAAATCTGTCTTGAATTGCTAAGGACCTCCTGAGACCAGGAATGTCTGTTTTTAACCATACATGTATCATGTATGTACTTTGTCATATGACAAAAAGTCGATTTGCTATTTTCCAAGAAAAAAAGTGAAACATTTTGGAAATCTTTGAATATAATGGAATATACAGTAGCAATATAGTCAGTTGAGAGTGATGCACAGACTTGTTTTCAGTGGGTCAGGTCAGGTCAGTGACATGAATGTATGCGTCTGTGTGGACAAACTGAAAGACACAGACCATGCTGTTGTCTACTCAACACTGAGATGGCCTGTCACCAAAGATGCAATCTGAAAAGGAGAGAAATGGAGAGAGAGAGAGAGAGAGAGAGAGAGAGAGAGATTATAGGAGAGAACTGACACTATTAGCACTATACCTGTAGACATGAATGGGCATTTTAATGTTTGCTATGAGTGAGAGAGAGCAAGAGAGAGCAAGAGAGAGACAAAGAGAGACATACAGTACGCAGATGCAGAACAAAAAGAGCTCTATACTTCCTCTTTGTTGTTACGTGATGTTAGAAAGATGTCCCAGACCCTGAGGCCAGTTTCAAAGTTTCAAAGGACATTACAAATTAGTTGGTGAACACACACACACACACACACACACACACACACACACTAACTGGCTCAGCCACTGCTGAATTCATTTGAATTTAACCAAAGTGTATTGCATGATAAGACAAGTAATGTGGGCCAACAATATACAGTACCTGCTATTCAAAGTATGTTTCGCATGAATGCATGCATGCATGCAGGTGCGCACACGCACCATCACACAGCCAGTATGTTCACAACAAACATCCAGTCTGCAGTCCAATACACACACACACACACACACACACACACACACACACACACACACACACACACACACACACACACACACACACACACACACACACACACACACACACACACACACACACACACACACACACACACACACACACACACACACACACACACACACACACACACACACACACACACACACACACCTTCCCGGAAGCATGACCTCAGGTTTGTGTATGGTGACACACAGAGATGTTTGAGTTACTTGAGTAGGAAAACAAACCAAAAACAAAGACACATGTCTGGATTAGATAACCCTACTGACCTGGTGGGAAAGTGGTAATTTTGCAGACTGTGAAAACTGGGAGGGAAGACACTGTATAGTGTATAGTACTGTATTTTTGTATAATGCATTCAAAAAAGTAACATGAAATACCCTTGTGGTATACTATACCACATAAGGCAAGGCAACTTTATATGCATAGCACATTTCTGCAAAAAGGCAAGTGTTTTTACATAAGGTGAAATTGAAAGACACATTTGAAAGCATAATAAAATAGGGAAATAAAACTAACAACATGCAGGGCATAGATAAAGGTCATCAGAGGGACTCTAACCACCGATCAAGTGCTTTTGATCATACGTTTATTCAATGCATTGTCAGGAACAGACATCAATCATTCAGTAAAGAAAAACATCTCCATATAAAAGAACGTGCTTTAACAAACAGTGGACAAACTAAACATACTATGTGTACTTTGGCACACGCACGCACACACACACACACACACACACACACACACACACACACACACACACACACACACACACACACACACACACACACACACACACACACACACACACACACACACACACACACACACACACACACACACACACACACACACACACACACACACACACACACACACACACACACACACACACAAACTCTACCTGAACCTACTGGGCTATACATGATTCTGACAGCAACATGTGGCCAGTTCTTTCACATCGTGCCTGTGCTAAGGCCATGAAAAAACGTCATTCTGTACTTGGCAGTGGAATGGCCCATGGAAAAGGGTTGCTAATACCCCTAGGTAATTGTGTCATCTGTAATAATAATTTCCTGGCATAGGAAGCAGGCACTATTCATCGCCATTATTTCTGATCATGTGACAGGACACACATGACTCCACGCTGTATTTCCTGGCTGGTTCCGTTTGCTGGCAATCAACAAAAAAGAAATCAACTTCAAAGTGATAATCAATTGATAGGGCAGCTCACACTCAATCTCTGTTACACAGCCACCGTTACATGTTCAGTTATGTTTGTCCCTCTCACTCGCTCTCTTTGTGAGTGACCCATGTGCTCACACGCAGGCACCCACACACAGTGGTGAAAAGTAACAAAGTACATTTACTCAATACTGTACTTAACCTTTGAGGTACTTTTACTTTAGCGTTTTTAAAGTTTTTAATAATTAAAACATCTCAGGGGCTATTGCACTTTCTAATTCACTACAATTATTTGAAAACGTAATAGATTAGTATTGTATTGACTGCCAGAATTATTTCAGATTTTTTGCAGTTTTATGCCAGGGGTTTTTACATTGAAAAAACAAAAGTACTCAGGAGCCGAGATACAGAATTTTTAAGTTTTAAGTTAACAAGGAAGTGGATAGGAGTCTAGATCTTCGAAAAATCATATCTCCTTGGTCTTTGGGTAAAAAAAAAAAAAAAAAAAAAAATCGATCGATCTTGGCAATCAAGTGATGGATTCTAAAAACGAGTTAACTCGATCTAGGCAATCAATGTCTTCATGCAATACCTGTGTTCTATACTACAGCTATTCGAAAACATCTACAAGTTGGTATCTGGTATTTTCGAAAAGATTTCACACAGATTTAAAGTAGTACTTCTACTTGCGGTACTTCAAGCACATTTTGCTGCCAATACTACTGCCAAAACAGGCCTTTTACTTGTATCAGAGTATTTCTACATTGTGGTATTGCTACTTTGAGCACTTCTTCCACCACTGGCTATGGACGCTCTCTTTGTGACTGGCCCACGTGCTCACACCACAGACAGGCACTCACACACATTAGACTCCATCTATGGATAGCTTCATGAAGCTTCAGACAACATTATTATAATTTAGCATTGCCATCACATGGCTGGCGTGCAGTGCAGCCGGTCCTGAGGCGAGGCGTCTGTTATTGAAAGCGTAGCGGGGTTTTCCTGCTCTAACAGACTAAGGGTTTATAAATGACAGGACTAGGCCTGTTACGAGCCAAGCAATAATGACCTTGGTAATTGTTGTTGCCCCAAGCGTGAACTGGGGATCAGGCTGGAATCAAACCACACGTTAATCGAGCAAAAGACACAGACACACACACACACTTAGACACACATACACTGTCACACAAAACCAATAAACAAAACAAATACCCAGCTGCCAGTCCAACATGCACGCACACACCCATCCATGCACACACTCACATGCACGCACGCACGCACACACACAGACTACCAACACTTTTAGGGGCTTATTTTGGGATCTAGTGATGACAAGCAGGAGACGACACGAGTTCGACCAGGTTGAACTGCTTGAACTCTTGTTGTGTTGTCAGAAAGCAACCCAGACTCAAGATAGAATGAGACAAGTGACAAATGACTGATACCTGAGTGGAAATCGGGCCACTATATCAGCCGGCAAGAGCATATAATGCTTGTACCATGCATGGAGCTATAGAATAGAAACAAAATGCATAAGGTTTTCCACTGAAATTATTGGATGATTTTAAGGGCCTTTCACACCAAGCACTATAACGGTTAACTAAAACTCCGGTGCAAGGCAAAGTTCACACCACAACTAAATAGGGGTCATCAATATGTCTGTGGCAAGAGTTGTCGTTGTCCGTGGCACATTTTTTATTTTGTTTTTATAACATTATAATGTTCTCATTTTGATCATAAGACCCAATGACTGATATATTTATGTCAGAATATTTATATTGTCAGAATATTTATGACAATGATTTACTATGACACTATGGTACATTGGGAGTTCACTAAAGACAGTGGTTCTCAAAGTTTTTATTTTCAAGGAAAAACAGCAGATCTACAAGCTCAGAGCTTGTAGATTAGCTATTTCTGATACTTTTGTGTGACGCTGTAGTATGATCAAGCAGGGCATGAATTTACGAAAAAACAAAAAGTAAAACAAATGGAGATAAGAGGTTTCTGCCCGGCAGCAACGAATTTAAGTGTACAGCTCAGCTGCATTAAAGTGCCTGAGTCTTGAGACAGGCTTGATGTTCAGTAGAGCAACTGTGAATTTTGTTCCCATGGGTCTCTTACAGCCAGAGGTTTCTTTTGCCAGACAATGGCATTCAGACCCAGTTGTACGGTATAATGTCGTCATCATCATCATCACATGCATTATTGAAATGGAGGAATTTCTCGCAACTGAATGCATTCCTTGTTTGTCAAAAAGTGTCGTTTCATTTCAATAACTGGTCAAAGTGGAACGTTGCATGCATATTCATCTTTAGTGACGGATAGCCTACTCTGTTTTCAAACAAAGAGAATACATTTACAGCTCCAGCCTGCTTCTCTGGGGGTCTGAAGCCTCTAGGCCTACTGTATCTAGACTTGAATAAAAGAAGATAAGAACCTGAGTGGCCAGAAGACATGTGAAAATACCTGATGCATAAAGTCAACGTACACACTGTTTTCTTTTGGTGTTGTGGTACTGTACAGAGTGTCTTTCTCAGTTTTGTAAAATAAAGAAAAAAGAAAATGATCATGCCACTTCAAAATGAGGTAGTAAAGTTTTGGTTGAGTAATGTTGACTATCTATGTTGAAGGATTGCATGTTGTGGTGTGAGGGTTGCATCATCTCCTAGTGCTCCATGGTTCCTCCTGCTCTGTTGGACGGTTGACCATGGCTCATTCAATACATATTCCACTACTGAGATATTCCACTTGATCCTTTTTTAAATGCTGTGAGTCATTTTTTCACATTAATTCACAGCAACATCTGCACTCCTGCCGGCTTAATACAAAACTCTTGCTAACAAATAGGGCTGTGCTGTTTCTTCCTCCCAACCAGAGTAGAGTGGTTTGACTCAACAGGCATTGCCAACCTCAGGGCCATCGCTCTCACTAAAAGATGAATGGAAACATTTAAATTACTGGTATTATTAGTGGCAGAATTGGGGTGTGTCAGTGTGTGACCCATCATTCTCTCATTAAGACTCATAATTGTGGTGTATGTTGTCACATTTATAAATGTATTATGTACAAAGTACAAGAACGCTCGCCCCAAAACACGCTCGGGCAAATCCGGCGACCTCAGAACGGTCGCCACCATAGTTATTCCTAAACAAACATAACCTCAGTAAAACTATGCCTTAACCTAAACGTATTCCTAAACGTAACCGTAAAACTATGCCTAAACGTATTCCTAAACATAACCGTAAAACTATGCCTAAATCTAACCTAACCTTATTTCTAAACGTAACCTCAGTAAAACTATGCCAAAACCTAACCTTATTACTAAGCTTAACCTCAGTAAAACGAGGTTAAGCTCGCACGCACACGCACACGCACACGCACACGCACACACACACACACACACACACACACACACACACAGTTTGTCATAATCTTGAAAGTTTTATTTCAAACAATAATTCTGTCAGAGATGTAACGTTTCTCCTGTGGCTATAGTACAATACAGTACACGTCACTAATGACGGCAAGACACCAATAACTGCAAATAAAACGTAATAGTAGGCCTACTACTATAACTAATAATAAATAAATAAAAATCATTGACAGCGAATTTGTATTCTTTTAGTCTGCACCTTCATTTTGAGGATATATTAACCACATAAACCTTAGAGTCCATATTGTGGACTATGTTAATAGTCGAAACTTTGGTAAAAACAGCAGATCTACAAGCTCACACAGTATCACAATACGATGTCTAGATTTTTTGGGGGCTTTTTATGGCTTTATAGGACAGTAGGCTGACAGGAAATGGGAGAGAAATACAGCAAAGGTCGTCGGGATTGGGAATCGAACCTGCGACACGCTGTCAAGCTGGATTGCCAGCATATGTGGTATGCGCCATCAACGAAGCAATTTGGTGTACAGACAGAAATGGAAGGGGTCCAAGTACAGACCCCTGGGGCACCCCGGGCAATTATGTACATTGGGTTTAAGTGATTAATATTACTACCGCAACAAATAATACAAAAATAGTTGAGTATATTTTATTTTGTGTTTACCTTTCCTTTGAGGATATAATAATGCTTAAACTGCAGCTTTTCCACACCTTGATGATTACTACACTTTTAAATAGTTGCTGTGTTGTGTTCCCAAGAATGAATGCCATGTGTGTAACATGATGCAGTGATTCTAACTGATACATACATTGATCAAGATATACAAAACACCAAACATAAGCTCCCTTATCCCTAAGGGAGTGGTTCTAAACCTTTTCAGGCCGTGACCCCCCAAAATAATCATATTTGAACTGGGGACCCCCCAAAATAATCATATTTGAACCAAGGTTATAATAGTTTTGGATTTTTTATTATAGTTTAGTTTTAGTTAGTTTTGACCTTTTTTTTTTCTAATTCAGTTAGTTTTAGTTAGTTTTGACCCAAAAAAATCTAATTCAGTTAGTTTTAGTTAGTTTTTAGAGTGGGTTTGCTAGTTTTTATTTCGTTTCTATTTTTGTGACAACGCTTGTTGTTATTTTTTTTATTTTTTTCATACTTTGTTTTTTTTTGTCAGGTGCAGGATTCAACAGGTCAAAGTAAGTATTGTGTGATAAAAACTAAAACAAAAGATACCATTTAAAAATATATATTATTCAGTTACTGTTTGACAATCAACCATCCACACAACAGTCCACAAGATAGCAGCCTTAAGTGCAAAATGTACTGTGCCTGGTATAAATCAAAATAGCCATACAATATATGAACATAAACCCTTTCATGACACACACAGGGTCCAGGGGTCTCAGGTTCCTGAGGTGCTCAGAGAGGCTGCCTTGTCAAGGTACTCGCTATCAGTGGTGGAAAAAGTACTCACATTTGTTACTTAAGTAAAAGTATCAATACTGCAATGTAGAAATACTCTGTTACAAGTAAAAGTCCGGAATTCAAAATGTACTTGAGTAGAAGCACAAAAGTAATGGTATCAAAATTACAAACAAAGGTAAAAGTACTCATTATGAAGAATGTCCCATTTCCAAGTTTTCAAAATGTAGGCTATAAAAGGTAAACAAATCTTTTGAAAAAAGCAGATCTACAAGCTCACCAAAGCATTGTGAGCTTGTAGATCGGCTATTTTCAAATGGCCGAAATGAAGTGGGTATAATGTATGTTTTGTAATAATAATCAAAATACCTAAAAGTAACTAGTAACTAAAGTTTTCAAATAATTGTAGTGGAGTAAAAGTACCATTATTACCTCTGAGAGATGTAGTGGAGTAGAAGTAAAAATACAGAAAATTGGAAATACTCCAGTAAAGCAAAAGTACCTCAAAATTGTACTTAAGTGGGCTACAGTAGGCTACTTGAGTAAATGTACTTAGTTACTTTACACCGTGGTCCGTGGGGTTTTTCCCCTTGATAATTGCTCCACATTGTATCACCCGTTTGCACTACAAGGCAATTGTTATTGTCTTTCTTGCTGTTGTATTCAAATAAATCCCATATAGGACCATATTTCTCCCAACTTGTTTCTCCGTCGCCATTACAAAGTAACGTGCAGTGCCGTGCAGTCAGTCAGTCAGTCAGTGCTGCTCACGTGCTACGATGCACATTGAAAACAACCGGAGTAACTCGCCCCAAAACACGCTCACCCCCAATTCTTTCGCGTACCAGTGATTCTAATACCGCCGGATATGCCCTGGGGCGACGGTGTTTTGGGGCGACTACGTCAGCGGACCAACGGTGACTGCAACTGACGTAGAACTGCGCAGGGGAAATGAATTTAATGAATTTAAATCTAAAAGGCTTATAAATATTGACAAAAACTAAAACGAAAGGCATTTTGACTATAATTTCAGTTAGTTTTAGTTAGTTTTGTAAACACACTATATAGTTTCAGTTAGTTATCGTTTTTCTTTTTTCTTTTAGTTTTTATTTAGTTTAGTTAACTGAAATGTTTTTTCACCTTTAGTTTTCGTTATTTCGTTTTAGTTAACTATAATAACCTTGATTTGAACTGGGGACCCCTCCTCCTGATAAGCACTTGGAATGTAGGCAGAGTTGAGGGATTACATTCTTTTTTACTCTGTTCCACAGATAAATATTGTGAAAATAGCATATCTACAAGCTCACAACGCCTCGCAATTTTGCCTCTTTCTTATATTATTTGACAATTTGGCCAATGGTATAGTTTGTTGATTGCTTTTAACACATTAATGGTCTTTTTTTCTTTTTTTTAGGTATTGAAAAGGTCTTAAAAGTTCTTGTCACTTCACTGTCATCTGGGGAACGCCCCAAAATCATGTGGGGACCCCCCTGGGTGTCCGAACCACAGGTTGAGAACCACTGCCTATAAGGGACAGGCCAGCCACCCAGCTGTCATTTGTGAGGGTCTCTGAGTAGAGCCGCTGCTCCTTTGCGTAGAGAGGAGCCAGTTGAGATGGTTCAGGCATCTAGTAAGGACGCCTCCTGGTCGCCTCCCCGGGGAGGCTTTCCAGGCACGTCCGGCTGGGAGGAGGCCACGGGGTAGGCCGAGGAGGACCAGTGGTGGAAAGTAACTAAGTACATGTACCCAAGTGCTGTACTTAAGTGCAAATTGAAGGTACTTTTACTTTACTGGAGTATTTCACACAAATGTTCTATACTTTTACTTCTACTCCACTACAAATATTGTACTTTTTACACCACTATGATTATTTGAAAACTTTAGTTACTAGTTACTTTGTAGATTTTGATTATTATTGCAAAACATTCATTCACCGTGGTGCATCCGGCTTTGTTGAGCGTCTACACGAACACAATTGGCCCCTGTTTTCGGGGGAGGGGAGCCGGGCGGGGAGGGTGATATTGGTCATTGCACGTACTTCTACGGGCTGGGGCGGCACCTGTCAGCACGGAGTGTTGGAAGGGAGGAGTAGGACGAAGGCCCTACGGCAGTGACAGCACATAAATGTGTGTGTGGGGAGGAATCAATTAGCACAACGACTAAATAGGGGAGAAAAGAGGGTAAAAAATAATAACTGGCTAAATTTAGAGGGCAAAAAAGAAAAAAGAAAACAAATCATTTACCACTTCAGCCCCATTTAAACTTTGGCTATTTGAAAATAGCCGATCTACGAGCTTGTAGATCTGCTATTTTCAAAGATTTTGTATACATTTTAGACATAATATGATAAGTTGTGAAACCGGACATTCTGCATAACGAGTACTTTTACTTTTGGTACCTTAAGTATATACCAATACTTTAGTACTTTTACTCAAGTAAATTCTGAATACCAGACTTTTACTTGTAACAGAATGTGTTTCTACATCTGCAGTATTGATTTGAGTACTTTTTACACCACTGCCGAGGACCAGGTGGAGGTATTATATCTCCACGCTGGCTTGGGAACGCCTTTATATATACACTTTTATATAAAACGGCTTATTCTATAATGTCGAAACCATAAATTCTACATGATTGCACCTGCAGCTTTTACGAGGTCAGATACACTTCAAAGAGGCTGGCCACTGAATGCATGCGATAGAAGATTCCAAAAGGAAGTCCAATGTTGACGACTGCTGCCCACATGGAGAACTTGTAGAAATCTGTTTCGAGGTAATGGTCAAACTGGGGGCGAGCGCCGAAGGCAGGCATGATCCAGAGCTGTTGATCAAAACAAATACATTTGCTTTATGCTGTATAATACTTGTCATTTTTATCATTTTACATGGAATTTGACCCATTTAGAACTGGAAAGTCTATACGTTGTTATACCTTTCAATCCGGGAAAGCATCAGTGTCATTTTAGTTGTTACTATACATCGTCACTGTCGGGCAGAAACCTTGTATCGCCACGTTTCAAATTTGTATGTTTTTTCGTAAATGAAAGCCATACTTAATCACACAAGAGTGTCGCACAAAAGTAGGGAAATTAGCAGATCTACAAGCACACAACGCCTCGCATCGGCTATTTTCACTACTTTAAATCATTTCTAAAATAATAATATAAAAGGAACGGTTTTGGACATAGGCTACAAGGTTTCCACCCGGCAACAGCAATATATAGCAACATGATTAAAAAAAATTGTTTTCCTAAAAAGGATTTAGAAGGTATTTTTAGAATCGGCCTCAGGTCTTAATGGGTTAAAGAGCGGAAAATGAGGGGGAAAAAGGTACTCACAATAACGTTTCCAAATAGCAGAAAAGCACAGACTTCCTTCAGTACTTTTCTCTTCCAGGTCAGCTTGGGTTGGTGTTCGGGGGTGTGTGAGGTATGGCCATCATGCACAGTGTGAGCCGAGAGGACCGGGCTCGGCATGGGCCTGGTGGTGGTCCTGGTGTCAATTTCGGAACCTTCGAGACCGCTCGGGTCTTTGCTATCTTGAAGCGCGTATGGGTTTGCTAACACGGTAACCGGGTGTGGCTCCTGATAGGGCTCCCGGTGAAGGCCTTCGATGAGGAAGAGGTTCTGCAGGCAGACCTGGATAACGGTCAGTATGGCCCAGGCCAGGTTGAGGCCGTTCAAGTGGCCTTTGGCTCCCGTTCCCACCTCGGCCACGATCGTGAAATAACTGATAATGAACTGTCCCATAGACGCCCCGATCAGCAGGAACACATCCAGGCTGCGCGTGGGGTTCTCCCCCGACGCGTGTTCCCTGTAGTGCAGCATGTGGATGGCGACACCAGCCATGGTCGAGAGAGACATCAGCATCACTATCACTATGTTCATCACAAAGTGCATCATCAGTGCGTTGCTTCTCCTGTCGACATCAAACTGATTCATCTCCACCTCGTACTCCGCGAAGGTTGCCACGCCCGCTATCACCAAAAGGATTCCCGCGAGAGGGCCACCAAACAAGTCCTTGCCGTGGAACTTGATGTGGGGGTGGCTGTGCTCTTCTGTGAGGCGGCCGACGTTCTTCCACATGACGTAGGCCATGCAGGACGCAAAGAGGCTGTACTCGATGTTGAAGGGGTACAGGTAGTAGTAGGCCTTCTTGATGATCTTACATGCAGAGTAGCTGCACTTGCACTTGTCTTCTCCGTAGCTCACTAGACAAATGTGACAGCATGAGGGACATGTATTAGGTCACAGTTGGCAGTTTTGTCTATGTTTGTTGCTTTATACCATGTAGTTCTCAAATGTTTTCATGTTTGGGGGTCCTTAGGTTCCACAATTAAGATGTATTTGGTCGTGCAACCCCATCTGAAAATAATTTGTGCCAGGGACCCCTTACAAGATTTGTTTTGTTAGAATGCTTCAAATAGCCATTGTAATATACCGTTAAAGTGGTTAAACTGATTTTGATGCTATATTAACTAATTTAGCTGGGACCCCCCCCTCCCCCCAAGGACCCTTGGGGGTCCCCGGACCCCATTTTGAGAACCACTGCTTTATACCTACCTTTCTGGATGTGAAGGCTTCGAGATGTGTGTTCAAGTTCAGTGGTGTTATCTGAAAAATCTGTAAAATCGGGAAATGCTGTTTGGTGTATGGACTCCTCGGTGACAGCGGTCATCCAGAGGACTAGATTTGTGGACAGCACCAGCATCAGCCCACAGCTAAGAGAGGCAAGAGTTGGCAAGGATGAGCGAAAAAATGACAGTGTCCCTTAAAACTGAAATAATGAATCACTTAAAACAGGGGTCTTCAACAGGGGGTCCATGACCCCTAGGGCAGTGGTTCTCAAACTTTTTCATGTCAAGGACCCCCAAATTGAGACTTATTAGCCCGCGGACCCCCCATTTGAAAAGATATGCCAGGGACCCCCATAAGAGAATGTTTTTTAAGGCTCTATCAGTGATTCTCAACCATTTACATTTCAAGGACCCCCAGTTTGACATGCATTAGGGCTACAGACCCCCATTTAATGACATTTCTATCTCTGGGACCCCAATTTATATTGTAAAATCAATGTTAATTTAACTCTGAGAGTGTACAAATGTACACTCTCAGAGTTACAGACCCATAAGGGTCCATTTGGTGCCTAATCTATCATTTAGCTGGGGACCCCCTGGAACTCCCTCAAGGACCCCACTTTGAGAACCAATGCCCTAGGGGGTCCTCAGAGTTACTACAGGGGGGCCTCCAAATCTTGGTGTGATAGGATTTCTTTTTTGCACATTAACCACTTGAACCCTAACACCCCTATTCTGAGGAGAACTTTAGCCAAAAATGACAGATTTACAAACTTCGCTCGCTTGTATATCTGCATTTGTCGTCAAAGAGGTTTGGTGTAGAGGGGAAAAAAGCAGACTAAGTACAGAGTGAAAGGTCAAGTTTACTAAGTATTGACGGTTTTAGTGGTTAAATGTCTGAAAATACACATTGAATGACACGACACGAATCCAACATACACTGATCATAGTGCTGTCAAACAAGTCTATGAAGCTATATAAAATCTATGAAAAAGTTTAATCTGCAACACAATGTTATACAGTATGTAGTGGGGGTCCCTGCTTCATCTCTCTCTCAGCTAGGGGATCCTTGGCCTGAAAAACGTTGAAGACACCTGACTTAAAACCCTCTATACTCCCTATAGGCTCACTTTTTTCCCACTCCACTCCACGCCAGATCTCTTCGCCGACAATAGCCAATTTACAAGCTCGCAACACTCTGTGGGCTTGTAGATCTGCTATTTTCATGGAATGTCCAAGTTGTAATAACAACGTTTACATTGAGACATTTTTGCTGCGATGCAAGAGTGTGGACCAGCTTGCAAAAAAAACTAAAAAACAAAACAACTAGTACAGTATATGGCTTTAAAACTTGGCATATGCCACAGATTCACAGAAAGTGTATCAGATGTCAAAGGCATGTTTATGAGGATTGTGAATCATGCGATAAAGGGAAATCCATTGGCTAGTTTTCAGTGTTGGAAAGTAACTATGTACTCAAGTACAATTTTGAGGTATTTTTCTATATTTTTCTATGCTTTTACTTCTATTCCACTACATCTCAGAGACAAATATTGTACTTTTACTCCAATACAAAATCATTTTGTATTATAATTATTTGAAAACTTTAGTTACTTTGCAGTGTTTGATTATTATTTAAAAAAATACATTAACCACTTCAGCCCTATTTAAACGTTGGCTATTGCAAAATTTCAGACCTACAAGCTAACAACATGATGCGACGTGTTGTGAGCTTGTAGATCTCCTATTTTCAAATGAGAACTTGTGAAATGGGACATTCTGCACTTTTACATTTACTTTTGGTACTTTGAGAAAAAAAAAAGAGTACTTTTCCAACCACTGCTAGTTTTACCGTGTTAGGTTCCATTGCAGCTCCACACAGTCTTTAGCATGGAACCACAGGAAGTATGTCTGAAATAAACAATTATAACAACTCACTGAAATTGTATCACACAAACTGATTTGTTTTCCATTCAATCCTTATATTGTGATGTTGTCTGCGTTGGCATATTTACCTGGACACAAATGAACACCATTTGCACAACAGGAAAGATCACCTTGACCACAGACTCACAATGGAGGTAGCCAACAAAGTTGGCAATCTTAAAAACGTCCATTATGATACTGAGTATGCCAAATACCACAAGGCCCCCTGGAAAGAAAACAAAAACAAAAACAAAATATGAACTAAGAAAATAATGAATAACATGCTCAATAGTCATGAAGCTCAATTCAAAATAGACCAAAAGGGCATGAACCCCTATGCCGATTTTTGTAGTTTGTACCCAGACTAGCAAAGTGTGTTGGAATTAGGTGGTAGTCGAATCAGTTTGTTTCTAGAATAGAATGCATCAGGCCACCCATGACAAGAAAACATGAGACTACAGCAGATTAAAAAACATGTCAGGCTAGAAAGCAAAGCTAGGTCTAGATCTACAGGTAGGTGTGCCCAGAACCATGGGTGCATGCCAATGTGCAACCACTGATAGTAGTGAACAGCAATGTCAATGCAAATCGACATCCGACACACCCATAATTAACTTAATTAGCTGCAGTTGCATCGCTTACTAGCCTGACACGTTTTTAACCTGCTGTAGTTTTTAACATGAACTGGAAAACAAACCATACAAAATCAGCATCGGATTTTCATCCCGCTTTAGCATACTGTGCATTCCATACCCCTGAGCCACACGGGTCCAGCGTGGCCGTCCTTGAAAAGAACAGCGTTATATTTCTGAGACGTGTTGATGGTATAATAAAGCATCCAGACGGTGGAGAGGACCATCAGAACGATGAGGTAAACTTGTAGATCGGCAGAGCTGAAGGTGGCGGTGCTGTAGGCCGTCCCGCTGACCAGGGCCGCTCCCAGCATCAGAGTGTTGAGGGCGATGACCGCGGACATCAGCCGACTCAGCATTCCACACTGCTCCGTCCGGCATCCGGAGGACAGGTCCAGGCTGCAGGGTTGACTCACGCTCGCCACCGGACCCACTCCTACGCCGATGTCGTCGTTGGACAGGTGGGCTTTCTCCGTCTCCATGTCTTGGGCCATCTTCCTGCATGGTTCACACGGAGCGTCGGCGGTCAAACAATCGCACGGATGTCCCGTGTTCAAACACATAACGTCTGCCTGAGCACTGTGAGATCTTTTCACAAAAAAATGTTATCTTTGTGCCGTTTCTAGCTCTATTTAAGAGACGGAGGATCGTCAGCCCCCACCCATGTTTACCAATGTCTGTAAATGTGTTATGAACAACACCATATTATTACCACACACAGAGTGTTTTGCACAAAATATCCATGCGACGTTCAAAATACAGTTTTTCCTGGAAGCTCATTCTTACAATTCCATACCATACCATTTTAAACAACACATTTTAAAGTATGAGTCACCTATTTCAACTGATAATATTTGTCAGACACCTGTGGAAAATCACCAGATCTGGGTGATATTTCTGTGCTAAAATACCAGTGCGGCATGCAGGAGCCCACCTAGTTTTTAGTCTCTCTCTCTCGTGGGCTCTTCTGTTTACCAACTGTTATGTGTTTTAAAAGGAAGTATTCGCACATCCACTTCATTCGGATGCAGGTGCTGCTTGATGAGGGTCCAGTGGGACCGAAACGTCTGTCAATTTGAATAAAAGCAGAGGCTGCTGAGCAAGAGCAGTCAGTGTGCAGGATTTTTTTGTTCATGAAAATATTTTTTTCATGTTTGCCATAAGTTTTAAAAGAAAAGAAAAGATGAAACTGAAATATAAAATAAAGGGAATTAAACATAGTGTGTGTACACATAGTGTTTTGTATTTGTTGATGATATGTATTATTGTGTTATTTTTATGCTATGTTGATGAATTGAATACATAGGACCACAATGGAAACAAGTCGCCAGGTCTTTTTTGTGTTATCCTTTTAGCCTCAATGTCTGACTGTACCTCGTGCCGTTTACATTTCTGACTAATAAAGAATTCAATCAATCAATCAAAAACTAAGAGGAAATAGAAAACAAAATATACATTGAGCATTTTGCATACGCTATGTATTTCAGTTACATCTTTACACATATTATTTAATAAACTAGAAAGGAGCGCTCAGTAGAGGGCTTGTGTGTGTGTGTGTGTGTGTGTGTGTGTGTGTGTGTGTGTGTGTGTGTGTGTGTGTGTGTGTGTGTGTGTGTGTGTGTGTGTGTGTGTGTGTGTGTGAAAAAGCATGGGGAAAGGATATAATAAAAAACTGTCATTACATCATTACGATGCAAGCAGATTAGACAAGCTATATGGATCATCTTTGGACAGTGAACACATAAAAAAAAGTAGTGAAGCATGTTTTCATCACACGATCAAACATGTTACAATAATACATTGCAAAATGTGTGTGTGTGCAGCCTTCCCAGTTCCAATGTCAGTATAAGATCCAGCTCGTAAATCAATATCCTGTGTAATCTGCAGAGTGTGACAGTTACTTCCTTGTGTCAATTATGTTTGTATCTCCAGTCGATCAAAGGCTGTGATTTGAAATGTAAGTGTCTGGTTTTCACTGATCTTCGGAAGGGGAACACTGTGATGGCTACACAAGTTGGACGGTCAATTGTATATGAAACCGAACCGTAATGGCATGTAGGAATACATGTAAACAGCTGAAAGGTGGCAGACCACACCAGAAATGTCTCAGGAATGAGACCTCAGACCTGTGTGTGAAAATCTGCATGAGACGTAACTTGAGAAAAATGAGACAGAATGGTCTCTCAACCCATACACACACATGACACATTTAAGTTCACCGGAAACATGTACACGATTTGAAGACTGTGCTGTTTTAGGCTATATTAGTTTTGGCTCATGCATATGCATTGTAATTGGCTAGTTACTAGTATAGATCCCATAAGCTGGATGGACTAAATAGCCAGTCCATAACCTCACAGGATGTGCATCTCAGAGTGAAAATAAACAAACAAACTCTTTACATGTGTATCCTGCCATTTGTGTGTAAATAGCAAAAATGTTCAAATGATGTCACTGAGACTACCTCACACTAAAAGGGTGTATACACTGTAGTGACAGTTACATACTTATGCAATGTACTTTATAATATAGCACACATACTGGAGCAACAACTGTATCTGTGTGCGTGTGTCCTGTGGGAGAATCCTGCTCCCACTGGGCTATCATTCCCTGGGAGTGGAGGAGAATGGTAATAGTATTAGGTCATGGGAAAGTCAGAGAGAGAGAGAGAGAGAGAGAGAGAGAGAGAGAGAGAGAGAGAGAGAGAGAGAGAGAGAGAGAACAAACCGTCAGCTGGGGATAGCAGACAGACCCGCCCAGCTGCTCTCTAAAGCCTCAGTTATACTAGTTGCGTGCCGGTGTCGTGCTCAGTAAATAGCAGATCTACAGACTCACAACGCGTCACGAATGTGACTCGTTGTGAGCTTGTAGATCTGATATTTACGGCATGCAACACCAGCGTGCAACTAAGCATAAATCAGGCTTAACAGTCTAGCAGCAGAATAAATGGCTGTGAAAGGAAATTGTCCCCTCATTTAATGACATTTCTGCTTAAGAGTGCAGTGGAGAAATACAAGAAAAGAAGGAATGGATCACATTCACATGTCAGACCCTGCTCACACAGAGCAGGGTCTGACTCGGAACCTACTATAGGACATTGCAATGAGGTTTGGTGCCTGTGTATTATCTATTCACCCCAAAGTGCTTGAGGCAACTCAGTGCCCTGTCTTGCCTGCTCTGTAGAGGAAGCTGCCTCCATCCCCTTGAAAAACAAACATTCTCATGTTTTCTTGTCATGGGTGGCCTGATGCATTCTATTCTAGAAACAAACTGATTCGACCACCACCTAATTCCAACACAATTTGCTAGTCTGGGATGGCTCAGGGTAGAAGACAGGGTTAAGCAATTAAAAATGGGATTGGTATTTAAGATATTATTATCTTAAATACCAAATACATAATAAGACAAATGGGTCAGTGCCCTCAATACCCTCATACATGACTAACTACTTCTCCAAAGTGAGAGACACCCACAGCCACAATACTAGAGGGAGCAACAATGATCTGGTACCACCCAAATATAGAACAAACATGGGCAAATTCTCTTTCTACTACTCTGCCACCAAAATGTGGAATGCCCCGACAGCATCCATTAGAAGATGTAAATCACTGGATTCTTTCAAAACTAGCCTGAAAAATCATCTATCAGGAGACAACAAGGGGAGCTAAAAGCAATTTCCCATAGAAAGGAGGTGTCATTCACTGCCACCGTTTTCCGCTTTTCTCCTTTGTACATATGTTTTGTATTTGTTGATGACATGTATTATTGTGTACATTTTGTATGCTACGTTGATGAATTGAATACCACAATGGAAACAAGTCCCCAGGACTTTTTTTTGTCCTTTTAGCCTGAATGTCTGACTGTACCTCGTGCCATTTACATTCCTGACTAATAAAGTATTCAATCAATCAATCAATTCTAGACGGTAGCTCCCATCATCAGTAATGTTTCAATGGGAGATCTCTCATGTAACTATCTTCCACTGAATCAACACCTGCCCTTGTGGACACTATTTATTATTGTCACATGCATCAAATAAATACCACTGACACCTTCAAAAGATGTATATTTAACCACATGAACCCTAGCGTCCCTATTCTGGGCATGGCATAATAGAGGAACACTCTGCGAAAATAGGCGAACATTCTGCAAAAATAGACAATTGTGAGCTTGTAGACAGGCTATTTTCAGTGAAGAGATTAGTTGTGGACTGAGGGAAAAAAGGAAAGGACCAAGTATAGACCCTTGCGTGACAACATTCAGGGCCTTGCACACATAGACATATAAAGGTAGACGCCTCCTTCGGCTCTGAAGCGTTCGTATCTCGGGCACGCTTCCTTGTTCCGCAGGGCTAGCCTATCACTTCCTTCCGCTTCAGCAGGGGGCGTTCGGTAGGCCAATCAAAGGCAGGTGGGGCGGGTCTTTTCTCTCGCGCAGCAACTAGTCAGTTAGACGTGCTGTGATTGGCCAGTAGTCAACGCGATGTGATTGGTCAGTAGTGAAACAGCCCTGCGGAAGAGCCTTGTATTGAGATACCAGTCGCTCCAATGAACTGCAGAGGCCAATGAGGTATCTAGGTTTCTATATCTATGCTTGCACAGACATTTTGGGGGACGGGGGCACAAGCAAAAAGAAAAGAAGAAAAGAAAAGGGGAACACACCCCACTGACACCTACCCTCTACTGACACCTACTGTCTACTCTCATAGTTACATGTTTAAACACTGCATGGAAGACAAAGTGATCTGCAGCAGGGAGACATGCTAGCATCACTTCTAGTTTCAATTCAACATTGTTGTTATCGCCTCTGTTGTTGCGCCCTCAAGGGGTGACCTCGGGCACGCAAGCACACGCATTTCTTTTACTCTTTCTTTTTTTTAAAGAAAACTTAAGGTTCTACTGGCCTACAAATTATTTAGTTTTTTTGTCAGCCTTAAGTTTTTAAGTTGCTTGATTCAGCATTTATAAAACACCCGTCCTTGGTTCTGGTGACTGATATTGTCCTTTTAGTACGTGTGTATTTTCAATACATTTTTTCATTTATTAATAGTATAATTTCTTTGGAAAAAAAAAACTAAAATAAAAGTTGCAATGAGTTTGTATAGGAAGGGGGCATGTCTGATAAAATGAATACCAAATATCTAAATATCGAATCAAGTAACTTAAAAAACTGTCTGGGTTGCTCACAAAAGCCAGACTCAACATAAAAATGACCCCCAAACCTTAAACTGACAGCACAATCAGTTTATTGAGGTCAAACATAAACTTAAAGTGTTGTCCTAGTACAGTGGTTCTCAACCTTTTTAGGCTGTGACCCCCCAAAACAATCATATGTGAACTGGGGACCCCCCACCCTGACAAGCACTTGGAATTGTAGGAGTTGAGGCATTACATTTAGTTTGACTCGGTTCCACAGATAACATTTTTTAAAATAGCCGATCTACAAGCTCACAGCGCCTCTTTGCGAGCCGTTAATGAGCTTGTACAGTAGATCGTCTATTTTCATATTTGTTTGCCTCTTTCTTATATTATTTGAACATTTGGCATTTTGATGCTGTAATGGTCTTTTTTTCATTCTTTCTTTAGTAGCCAATTAAAAAGGTCTTAAAAGTCCTTAAATTGTCACTTAATTGTGACCTTAAGTCCTTAAGTGACAATTTTCAAAAAAAAACATGTGGGGAACCACTGTCTATTTAGCTATGCGTCTCACAAATCACAGAACGTTTTCGGTTATCCAGCCTTCATCAGTGTGTAAATATGATGTTTGCTTAAAGTAGCCAAACAACATTAACCCAAAATACAGAATAAACAATCATCCAGAAAAACACATTCGTCCAACAACCACGGTGACCCTCTTTCTTTGTTATTTAATCATATAATGTATAAATAAAGAAAAAAATAATCTGATAATTAACAATAAATACAAAAATACTGACAGTAGGCCTATCTGTAAGACCTGCAGCAGTACACATAAATAAATCCACCATCTCACCTTTCGCTCTAAACACCCACTAGATGGCACTGTATCACCAAATATTTTCAATGGGGTTGTTTAGGATTAATATTATTTTCCCAGCTTTTCTGTTGCTTTAATCATCGGCCCTCTGTGTGAATATTTTGACATATTCTGAAGGAATATCCAATATGTGTCTGCCCACAGGTAGGCTAATAGGCTATGCATGCACTAACCATAGACTCATAGACTATCACATGCACTCATATCAAATGTCTTTGCTGACTTGTGCCAAATTATTGTGCAATTGTCACAAAATGTCACCACCAGAGAATTTAGAAAATCCGGGAAATGACATGGTTCTCTATGCTGCTCACGATGCTGCTTAAGTCTATGCAAGCAGCTATAAGAACTGTAGGCTACACATGTTTGTGCACATGCTGTGCACATGGGTACAGGTACAGGGATCTTCTCCCATGGGAGAAAAGCCCTGAGGGGAACATTCTCCCATGTGCTTCACGCACATGTCTTCATGTGACAACAATACACAAACGTGCAATATATTAGGACTATATGGACCCAGAACTGTAAACTGTTTTGGTTCCATTTTTACATTCTCAAAAAATCAACACTCCATATTTTTTTTAAATAGGTAACATTATTTATACCCTTAAAGCAATTTTAAAAGCACATCATGCAGTTTCAAGTACGATCCAGGGGGTGATATTGTTTGGCCTATAACATCACCTAGTAAAGATGAAACGCAGAAATGATTGCTGCTCTGTAGCAAATGCCGTAGGATATTTAAGAAGCAAAACTAAAAACATTCATTAATAATAATATTAGATCCTGACCGTTCCTGTGCACTTGTCTGGAGAGAGGAGATGTAGGCTACATTATAATACAAATAAGGACACATGCTGTGCTGTGCCAAGTTTCAAGTACGATCCAGGGGGTGATATTGTTTGGCCTATAACATCACCTAGTAAAGATGAAACGCAGAAATGATTGCTGCTCTGTAGCAAATGCCGTAGGATATTTAAGAAGCAAAACTAAAAACATTCATTAATAATAATATTAGATCCTGACCGTTCCTGTGCACTTGTCTGGAGAGAGGAGATGTAGGCTACATTATAATACAAATAAGGACACATGCTGTGCTGTGCCAAGTTGTGCGTAAATGCACTGTTGCGCACGTCCCTCGTGGGGCTAGGAGGAAGATGGCTGTGCGCACAATGCTTACATTTACTAAAGAAAGAAGAAAACTATCAATGTAAACAGTTTACAGTTTACAGTTAAGGCATTTAGCAGACGCTCTTAACCCAGAGCGATTTACAGTAAGCAAGGACAATATAATCAAGGACATCATAATACACATAATACATCAAATGCATAGAAAATAGTAATCTAATAATTACAGTACAGATAAATAAGGCAAAACAAAACAACATTTAGGAATCATCACCTGGAAAGCCTGCGCTGTGGAGAGAGAGCTGTGGGACCCATACAGGTGGTAGAGTCTCCCGGGCTGCTGGAGAAATTCGTCACCAACAAAAGGTGCTCTGTCACGGTGACCATGATGAGGAAACAAGAAACAAGAAACAAGAATCAAGAGAGTTTTATTTCAAATTGACTCATACAGGTGTGGCATGTTACACAATACTGTGCTAAAAACAGCATCACAATGAACAATAAAAAAATGAGAGATAATAGGCCTACTAGATTGCAATTAAATATTAATATATAAGAAAAATAAGATAAGATAAACTAAGGTTACAGTAAGGTTAAGGCTACAGGTAAGACACAATAACCATCTTTAAAAAAGCAGCAATGGGAATGATATGGGGAATGTGCAGAATGGGTAGCCTGGTATTGCCAGACTGATCACGTGGGATCAGACTCGTTCCTCCAGGGACTTAATAAGTTCCTCCAGGAACTTAATAATAATACCTGGAATTTACATAACACTTTTCTAAGTACCCAAAGTCGCTTTACATGTGTATGGGGGGGCCAGGGGGAGAGGGAGGAAAAAAATGAGATAAGAAATAAAAGCAGTAAAACACTAAAAACAAGAGTTGAAACAAAGTCAACACGGAAAGGCAATTATGAACAGGTGGGTTTTCCGGGTGGTTATAGGGAGGGAGGGAGGGAGGGAGGGGGCATCTCTGATATGTTTGGGGAGTGCATTCCAGAGGAGAGAGGGAAGCCACAGAGAAGGTCCCGTCGCCCCAGGTTCGGAGCTTGGTCTTGGGGACCTCCAGGAGGTGAGTGATCCAACGTGATCAGTCTGGCAATGCCAGGCTACAGAATAGGGGGCGTAATGAAATATGTGTTGAGGTAAGGTAAACACATATACATCAAGTACACTTATCTATATGTACATAAAGATAAAGATAAGAAGCCGTGGGAACCAAGGGTTCACCTGCCATAGGTCAGCGAGGTCAGGAACCTATCTCTTGTTTCCGTATAGCATGAAGCAGCTTGATGTACAAGTACACCCCCCTGGACATGACACTAGACTTAAGTCGCATGGACCTACCCCCAATTCAACCCTTGATGCTGAGTGGCAAGCAGGGAGGCCTTTTGTATCATTTTCCTGGGATAGTATGACTGGATTGAACCCGGACCTCCCAGTCTCAGAGCAGACACATAGCCACATGGCCACAGGCCACAAGTCTCAGGGCAGACACTCTAACCACAAGGCCACTGAGCTGGTATTCTATGTACATACTGTAAGTTCAGAGAGAAGTTCTTTCTTGAGCCTATAGGGCTTTGAGATACCTCAAGCATTTGCTTGCCAGTCACAAACAGTCCATTGTTATGGGAAGTCTGGACGCATGCACACACACACACACACACACACACGTACGTACCCACGTATGTACGTACTGTATGTATTTGTGCACTCTGAAATTATTATTAGTTATTGTGTGGTATTTTATTACTTTTACCTTTTCAATTATTATTTGATTTATTTGTGTTAGTTCTGCTGCAATGTCGAGGACCCGAAACAAAAGACTTATACTTGTGTAATAAATGGGTTGATATGCCTGATGTGAATGCATTTGTTGTATCTTGCTGCCCCCGTGTGGCTGAAACATGATGTATTGTATGATGTATGTATTCAATTGTATGTTGTGTTCTCCTGTACAGTGTGTCATGCAGCAGCACATGGTGCTCGCTAATAGTGTGAATAATAAGGAACATTTCCAGGACCATGGAACTGACTGGAGCCCTCGAAGATCATGAGGTTTATAAATGTTACTGTTTAAAACCAGTTTGAGACATTACGTCGTTAGTAGTACTATCTATTCACTGATATTACAAGTATTCTATATATGAGGTGCATAAGCTGTCTGGGTTTCATGTTATGGTTGTCAATACAGATGGACAAAACCATTATAAAAGGTGTTAAATTAAGAACTTGGTAAGCTGTCCATTTGGTTTCAGACCAATAAATTATCAACATTAAATAAACACACTTCATAATGTTTTGGCCTTGAACCACATATTTTTAACAACTCATCTAAAATAGACATTGATAACATCCCTATAACTAATGTGTGCTCCACACGATTCCTTGGCATTATGCTTGATGAATTGTTATCCAGCTGGAAACATGTTATGGCCATAATACACCTGTCATTTGATCAGCACTGAGGTAGCTACTATGTTATGTTATTCCATGATTTATCCGTATATTAATTATTGCAATATAGTCTGGGCTAGCACTCATTAGATCAAACTTGACTGTCTTCGGAAACAAGCTCTAAGAACAATAAGCTGTGTACATCCAAGACATTCTCCTCAGTGTTTATCAAGTGAACCATCTTCATATTGGTCTATTTGGCTCATTGGGGAGAACCCTTCCCCCCTTTTTTCATCACATATTTTGAGTATAATTTTCAGGTCCATAATTACTCAACACGTAGCTCATGTCTCCTCAGACCTCCCAAGTCCCGTACATCTCAATCTCAGTTTAGTATATGCTACAGAGGGTCTAATTCTAAAATATGGAATTCTCCGCCATTGCATCTACTGGAGTTATCAGTTTTCTCCAATTCAAGAAAGATCTGAAATCCCTTCTCTTAATTACCAAATACTTTCAATGTGGTCTGCCTAATTAACCTGAGTCCATTCAATATTTTTTTCCCAGAGGTTTAGTCTTTGTGCCTATGGCTTTTATTGTTGTGTTGTTTCTTTTCTTTGGTATATTGTCTATATTGTTTTTTCATTAATGTTTTCTTTATGATAGATGTGTATATTCCATATTGATGTAATTTTATCCTACAATTAATGTAAAAACAAATTCCTGGAAAATGCTACTTCTCAAGCAGCTGGAGGGTTTTTAGGCAGCATTCTCCTTCATATTTAATTTGACTGAATCCTTGTGTATCATATGTTATCAAATGATTTTGTGAATGAAAATAAACAAACAAACAAACAACCTAGAAAGGATGTACAACGTTCACTAATGCTAATTCATGGTTCTATCGCTAGTAAGTCGGACTACAGGAACACTCTCCTGGATCTGCCAAAGAAAGCAATTGGTCAACTACAGTCAGATGACACAGAATGCTGCAGAACAAGTCCTCACCAAGTCTAGACAAAGGGCACACATCACACCAGTCTTAAAGGACGATTCCACCCATTTTCAACCTATCTTCATATAATTGGTCCTCACTAATGCTCATGATACAATTGTACCTCGGCCTGTGTGCCATAGGAGGGCTGTGGACACTTCAGGAACCCGCCTACCAGTGACATCAGCGTTAGGCAGGTTTTATCATTTTCAAACAAGAGTTATTTTTTTTATTTTTTTAATAACGCAAGAACAATGGCTTCCATTATAGAATGCTATCTTTCCAGGAAGCCTGCAGTTTCCATTACCTTGGATTCTCCATCGATGAAGTCACTGGTAGGCGGGTTACTTAACTGTCCACAGCCCTCCTCTAAGACAGTGGTTCTCAACCTGTGGGTCTGGACCACCAGGGGGGTCCCTACATGATTTTTTTTTTGGGGGGGGTCCCCAGATGACAGTGAAGTGACATTTTAAGGACTTTTAAGACCTTTTTAATACAAAAAAATAAATAATTACTGCATCAAAAGTAATCAAGCAAACTATACTATAAAAACTGGTCAAACATTGGCCAATTTGTCAAATAATATAAGAAAGAGGCAAACATTTTGAAAATAGGCGATCTACAAGCTTGTAGATCGGCTATTTTCACAATATTTATCTGTGGAACCGAGTCAAACTAAATGTAATGCCTCAACTCCTACAATTCCAAGTGCTTGTCAGGGTGGGGGTCCCTCCCCAGTTCAAATATGATTATTTTGGAGGGGCACGGCCTGAAAACCACTGCTCTAAGACACAGACAGTAGACCATATTATTATGAGCATTAGTGAGGACCAATTATATGAAGACAATGGGTGAGGTGTCTTTTAAGATCACTGCACTGGTTTCCTCTCAGCTTCAGAATAGATTTTAAGATACATCACTCCATAATCATGCACTTGTGTATATTTCAGGCATGTTTGTAAGATATAGAGTAGATCTCTGAGGTTCCCTGGCACTGAACTCCTAACAGTTCAGTCAGGACCAAGACCATAGAGAGGCAACTTTTTCGTTTGTATGCCCCCAGCCTCTGGAATACCCTACCAGAGAATCTCAAAATGGCTGAACTCTAGACACTTTTTAAGTGACATCTTAAGACATTTTTATTCAGTCTGGCTTATTAGTGATTAATTTATAAATATTTCAATTTGTCTTGTTGTTTTTGTACAGTTTTACAGTTTTTATGCTCATTTTATATCTTCTTCTATGATGTTTTATGCATTCTTTGATGATATTCTTTTCAGTTGCATTTTATGTATCTAAGCTGCTATATAAAGAAAGATTATTATAAACAACAACAACAACAATACTACTACTACTACTACTATAATTATAATAATAACAATAACTAGGGATTATTTATGTATTGATAAAGGTATCTGGATTGACAGATCTGATGGAGTTTTTGCTTTCATTTTGAGTCTTTCAAGTCAAGTCTTAACCAGTTGAACCCTAGCGTCCTTATTGTGTGCATGCCATAATTAGGGAATGATCATTTACTATTCTGTGCTGGCAGTTCAGTCAGAAAACTCAAGAATTGAATTAAATACATTTTGTATGAATATAAAATGAGCAATACATTTATTTTGGTGTGGCAATGAATGGATCTGCTTTTAGGTACTCTGATGGAG
Source organism: Gymnoscopelus braueri (assembly GCF_963280865.1). Classification (NCBI taxonomy): domain Eukaryota; kingdom Metazoa; phylum Chordata; class Actinopteri; order Myctophiformes; family Myctophidae; genus Gymnoscopelus; species Gymnoscopelus braueri. Next base: position 11,486,174 of record NC_137615.1, read on the forward strand.
CACACAGCATCTCCCCTAAATTAAATGGGGAGCTGTATGTGATTGGTTGAGAATAGAAGCATGGAGCGGACACTGACCAATGGTTGCAACTAAGCAATTACAGTACCTTGCTTCCTTGGACTGGAGGGGCTGACTGGACCTGGTTACTGCTGCACTTTGGTGTTTCTGGGCTGTCCTGTATTCTAATAGGGAGAAATGAATGATACAGGTCAACAATGGAAACACAACACGAAAAACTACTATGAAACATATGTTATTACCTAGTCTTTCTCTCTTATCCTTCCTCTATCTTGAATGCCTGCTTACTGCTGTCTTTTCATTTAACACAGGAAAAAGAATATGATAAGAGGCGAGCTCAACAACCGCAACAGCAGAAACTCTGTCCGTCTCTGCTGTCAGGACACAGCATCAAACTAGCTGTGACACTGCATTCCTTTAAATCCAGTCATGCCATTCATTATATAAACACTCATGTGTACGTATCAGTTTTGACTCTCAAGTTTACATTTCCATTTGTGACGGCAAGGCCCTCTGCCAGGGCTTGTGTGTGTGTGTGTGTTTGTGATGTAAAGCAAAATACATGCTCTTCAGTTCACCATGGCACGTGCCGCTGACACACTGGCAAGCAAACCGATCATATAACCGATCATTTAAAGAGCACAGAATAAGCTCCTCACAGTATGGGCTGCCATCACAAGAGTTGGTTGACATAAACTTGATTCACATGCTTTTTCTCCCCACTCTCATTGACTTCAATGCATTCCATTAAATGTTCAGCTCCAGTTTGCCTACCAGTGCGACAAATCTGCCCGCTGGAATTGCCTAACCAGAAAGTGATGTACCTGTCATTTGCTTCTTTACAGAGCCTTGGTAAATGGCAATGAGGAAATTTGAGGCAGCTGGCCAGTGCCTCCCAGAGTAAAAGATTGTGTATTACTGTCTGGTCTACTGGTTATTTAACACCATATTAAATATTGATCAGATCAAGACATCAGTGTGTATTTGTCTCCAAGTTTATTTAACATCACATCACATCCCTTTGTCTCCATCTCACGTTATTAACGTTTTGAATACCAGTACACACCAACCTGGAGTTCTGAGGACATTTTGCTCATACCCGCTTGGCCTTTATTTAGATTTGACAACTATGATCAGGAGGTTGGATACTGTGGACATGGGGTGCAAGCCCATGTCCACAGGACATGATTCATGTCAAAACTTCCATGGGTATTATTTGTGTGAACAACCATAATCTTAACTAAACCATTAAAAATGGTCAACATTATTTCAAAAATAGCCCATTTACAAGCTCACAAAATGTCATACCACAATCTGCTAGTTTCGAATCAAAATTGAATGATGTGAAGGTACATTTCAGCGTTCTTTCTATTTTAGGAGAGAAAGGCTAGCTGACTTAAAAATCCTTTGTTCAAACTCTGGGGGATTGTTCTTCTGTTTCTTCCCATAACAGGCCCGGCATCGTCTTCAAGCTTAAAAGTATTTTATCATTGAGCTCCTGCTCCCTGTTTGTAACCTTAAACAGCTACAGTAAAGCCGTTTGAGATCCACACGTAATGAGTTCTTTGCCTTGGTCACAAATTCAGAGCCAGTGGTCTTTTAATCCAAGGAGTGATGACTCTCTAGACCCGTTCAGAGGCATAAATGGCAGCTTTGCATCCTGCCTGTATGACGGCCTTCAGGAGCCAGTAGCCAGGAACCTGCAGAGGAAACAGAGGCACAAATAGTGGTGAAGACTTTCTTTTGTTTTACCGTTACTGTACTGTACTATAGATACCATTAGGGATAGGGTCACGATTATGAAATTTTACTTGACGATTAATTGCCATACAAATAATTGCGATTAACGATTTAATTGTGTGGCTTTTAGGCCTTATAAATAATAAAAGAAATAACTTATTTATATACGAAGAAATTACTGACAATAACCAACACCAATAATCAAAAGAAATACTGTATAATGGCCAAAATATGCCAAATGTAATATTTTATACTCATATTTGTTTAGTGGAAATCGAAAAATCAGGTGATTATGTAATAACAGGTGATTATGTAATAATTGTGACAGGCCTACATATTATATAATCTCTCTTCTCCAGTCTAGACTAGACTAGACTTGCACGTGCACGAGCAAGGTGAGATGACTGATGACGTGAACAACAATCCAATAACAATACTAGTAGATGGTTGACATTTTTATCAATGATGTTTCACCACAAGCAAGCCCTGAACCAAAACATACCTGTCAACTACTCTGGATAGCAGTGAGTGTGAGTTCGAGCAGCCTAGACATGCATTTTCCTGATTTGTATGAGAAAATAGCTCTGAACGGGTCTAGAGTCATCACTCCTTGGTTTAAAAGAATGAGACTAGCAGGACACTGCTAAAGACAAGTTGGTGCTGTGGGAACCAACGTGCACGGGCATCGGTCACGAGGCCGTCCCACATTAACATAAGTGGATGTACTCTACAGTACAGACCTAGAGAGAGCACCCCAAATCAGTCACTGGCCAGGGCATCAGGGATTGTCCCAAATCTTACAATGGCCAATGTGGACCTATACTGTGTATACACTACACTACAGTATGTGTTTGGCTAATTTTCCTGGGCTGCACATTTGTTGGGTAGCATTTCTGCACCTCTTAACTTCTACCACTTGGTGACACTGCATACACAGCTAAGATTTTGTGAATAATCAAAGTTCTTTCAACAAATAAGTTGAGTTGAGTTCAGAGCACGCACACGCACACGCACACACACACACACCCCCACACACACACACACACTTACTTTAGGACACCAATTATCAATGCCATTTTTTTACCGTAACCCTAAAGCCAAAAATAGCCGATCTACAAGCTCACAACGCTTCGCTCTGTGATAAAGTTAGATTTTCTTTCACTCTCCCTCTCCCTGCGGCTGCCCACTTATTTTTCTTATTCTCCCTTTCTGGAAAACAACAAAATGATGGAACTTACGCAAAAAAACTACTTTTCAATTTATTTACACCTGTAAACCAGTGATGTGACAATAAAGTTGATTCTGAATCTGATTGTAATCCTGACCTGAATGTTTTTGTAAGTGTAAGCTTAACTCGACCATAAAACAACCATAACCTGCACAGTATATAACTTGATGAATGGTGAAGGACAGGCCAGGGAGTAATATCTGAACTTACCGATTCAGCATCGTGGTCTAGACCAGTGTCATGGTGTGCCATTTCATCATCCCGGAATTCCTTGATCAGCTGAAAAAGAAAAAGATTCAACTCTAAAATACAACTGTATTATCGGAGAAACAATTTATCCAAGAGAAGCTGCTGAGAATCTTACAGCTTTACATTTGATCTCTCTCTGCTTAAACGCTGCCCTACTAAACAACCAGGATTATTATCCCTGACAGTAGACTAACATTTTAATAATGACTATGTTCCATTTGGAATGTTCCTTTACCACAGTGGTTCTCAACCTGTGGGTCGGGATCCCAGGGGAGTCCCCACATGGTTTTTGGGGGTGTCTCAAGATGACAGTAAAGTGACAATGTAAGGACTTTTAAGACCTTTTCAATGCCTAAAAACTGGTCAACTATTGGCCAAATTGTCAAATATTATAAGAGGCAAAAATTTAGAAAATAGCCGATCTACAAGCTGATCTACAAGCTCACAACGCCTCGAGTTGCGATGCGTTGTGAGTTTGTAAATCAGCTATTTTCTCAATATTTATCTGTGGAACCGAGTCAAGACAAATTGAATGCCTCAACTCCTACATTCCAAGTGCTTATCAGTGTGGGGCTTCCCCAGTTCAAATATGATTCTTTTGGGGGGTCACAGCCTCAAAAGATTGAGAACCACAGCGTTACCACATAAATCCTAGCGTCCCCATCCTGGGCCAAAAATAGCCGATCTACAATCCATCCATCCATCCAACTTGACTGTCCGTCCAAATTACTAGTCATAGTGCAGTTATAAAAAGGTCCAGTAGGTGGCAGTAAATGATCATAATAGAGGGATGACATGCAACCCTGATGCCCAGCTGGGAATGAAACCAGGTTGCAGTCAAGAGTTTGTGATCAACAGTGGTGTAAAGTAACAAAGTACATTTACTCAAGTACTGTACTTAATACAGTTTTGAGATATTTTTACTTTAATGGAGTATTTCCAATTTTCAGTACTCTTACTCCACAACATCTCAGAGGCTCCACTACAATTATTTGAAAACTTTAGTTACTACTAGTTAGTTACTTTGTAGATTTTGATTATTTTTACAAAACATACATGAACCACTTCAGCCGTATATACATTTCGGCCATTTGAAAATAGCCAATCTACAAGCTCACAATGCGTCGCGATGCAATGCATTGTAAGCTTGTAGATCTGCTATTTTCAAAATATATTTTTGAAAACTTGTGAAATGGGACAGTCTATATAATGAGTAGTTTTACTTTTGGTACTTTAAGTGCATTTTGATGTCAATACTTTTGTACTTTTACTCAAGTAAATATAGAACACAGAACTGTTACTTGACGTGATTTTACATTGTGGTATTGCTACTTTCACTTAAGTAAAAAATGAGAGTACTTTTTCCACCAATGGCGATCGATGTGCGTAAAATGTATAACATATAGTGGTTATGTATGGAATGCGTATCAACAGCAATATGGATCAATATGTACATATAGGCATGTAGCTATAGCTATAGGTATATAGCCACGTTGAATGGCAATTAAAACGGAAAGGTCATGTCATTTCAAGTATCAGCCCAATAGTGTCCCTGGACAGTCTAGTGTCTCTAGACAGGTCCTTCTACAATTTTCAGTCAGGTGGTAAATGTCACCTGCCTGGCACTTTTGGATTCCCTATTGCGCCATTGATAAGCATGCAACTGTGCAAATGAATAGCTGAACTGGCACCTTGGTGCTGGATTTTGACCCAATGTGGCGAGTGTGACTGGCAGCAAGGTGCTGAGAGGGTGTAAACCTTTTACTTTTAGTTAAAGTATCAATACTGCAATGTAGAAGTACTCCGTTACAAGTAAAAGTCTGGAATTCAAAATTGACTTGAGTAAAAGTACAAAAGTATTGGTATCAAAATGTACTTAAAGTACCAAAAGTAGAAGTACTAAAATGTTTGAAAATAGCAGATCTACAAGCTCACAACGCGTCGCATAGATCGGCTATTTTCAAATAGCCTATGTATAAAATAGGGCTAAAGCGGTTCATGTATGTTTATATAATGTAATAATGTATCTGCAAAGTAACTAGTAACTAAAGTTCTCAAATAATTGTAGTGGAGTAAAAGTACAATATTTGCCTCTGAGATGAAAAAGTAAAAGTATAGACAATTGGAAATACTCCAGTAAAGTAAAAGTACCTCAAAATTGTACTTAAGTACAGTAATTGAGTAAATGTACTTAGTTACTTTACACCACTGGTATTCCGCCACATTTTGGAACAAATGTTGGACATGAAGCCAGGTGACCATGCCAAATTGGAGACAAATGTGGAGTCCCCAATTAGACTTTACATAGGGTTTCATAGGGTTATGGTTGTCAAAACATATTTAGTGTGTTTACGAGCAGCTGAACAGGTACATTGTGATCCGTCTCTCAGGGTACTGACATACAGTAAGTAGTGTTGTGTATCTATCGGAGTACAGAAATGCAGTGAACTTGTTGTATTTCAACGGGGTAAAGACAGTCAGTAGTGTCTCAAGACTCTTCCACAAGATACAGAGAGTCTGTAATTCCCTAACCAGTAAAAGTCGAGAACAGGAAGCTGTCATCTGCTCGTCAAACTGGAAGTGATATTCAACCAATAACAAACGGTGTTCACAAAAATGTGCTTTTATTAATATCTTTAAAATATATTATTGAATTTCCATTTCTGCTAAGCAGCGAGCTATATATACACATTTGACTAATTTGGTTTCCAGTAGGATTTTCTTACGCGACTGCACAGACTAAACGGAAGCGAGGACACGACGTGACATCCGCTTTATTTTCTCTCATTTTCAGAGCTTCCGAAGTACAGACCGCTATGCGGGCTACATGCTCAAACCGAACAGCCGAGGTTTGTTCGGCTGGGTAGGCTATAACTACAAAATGACGTAATTCAGAACTTCGGCGGGACTTGCACACCTCCGAGATGTTCCGATTAGACAAAGTAGTTTGGTTACTGTGATTGGTCAGAAGTTGGTCAGACATTCAAGGTGGCCGTGATATACATTTACAATTTAGACATTTAGCAGAGCGACTTACAGTAAGCAAACACGAGGTGAGACATCAAATGCATAGAAATAGTAATCTCGGAACATAGGTAAAGAACCTATCATCAGTCTAAACAGTACAATTTAAAAAATTCAATAATCTGCACATTGAAACTATACACACTATAGGATGCCAGGTCTACAAATGAATCTGGCATCTGTCTACATAACATGCAATCTTTGTTTGGGAGCCAGAAGGGAGAAGAGTCCGGGACGTGTGGAACGTTGTCCCTGATGTTTTAGGGAAGGTATTTAGTTTGTTTTCCGCACTCAGTCCAAGGCTTCATGCTGCCAGCAGTGAAAGCAGTGATAGTTTTGAAGAGAGGTTGGCTGAGGAGGAACTAGTCTCACGAGCCACCCGCCAAGAGGTACAAACACGGTCTGTAGTCCCTGACCATGCATCAACAACCTGTTGGCAAGAAATGGCAAAGCCTCCGTACCTCTGCGACACATTTCCCACAGCGTGTCAGAGGGAGATCCAGAACTGGTTCCGGCTGTACACACAATGACAGCTCCAGTGGCTCGAGCGCCCAACGGAACGAGCCACGGTGTTGCTAGGCAGATTCATTGAGCTGCATGGGCAGATTACTGAGTGGGCGGGGCCTCAGAGTACTGATATGCAGTATCTTGGTGTATTTCTCACGTTACTGACATGCAGTAGTTTAGTGCATCTCTCCGAGTACTGACATACAGTAGTTTAGTGTATCTCTTGGGGTACTGACATGCAGTAGTTTGGTGTATTTCTCACGTTACTGACATGCAGTATGTTGGTGTATTTCTGACGTTACTGACATGCAATAATTTGGTGTATCTCTCAGGGTCGTTTTCCATCAACTGTCTGATCTGGCTGTTGTAGTGCTCGGACACGCTTTCTTCCACAGCCACTGTGCACGCCATAGCTCCTTCTTTACCCAGCAGGGCAGAGGATGCGCCTGCACACACACACACAGAAACATGAAGAAGGGAAGCCTCGGTTAGGGACTTCTCAAACGGTAAGTACTGACTGTAATCATCAGTATACACAGTAAAATCATCAGCGATCATTTATCCATTTGTAATTAATACAAACGGTATGTGTGATTGTAATTCTATCATACATGTAGTGAGGGAAAATACCCTGTCTTCTGTCTATTTCATTCGCAAAATGTGTATTACCTGATGACGTCAAACGCGTCATCGTGCGTAATCTGCGTATACAGAATACAGATGGCAAAGAAATGAGACGTGGTCATGGTCACCTAGAGCAAAGCCAGCGATGTTCCACAGAGGCAGCAGGGCGGTGGGTCTCACGCGGTGCTCTCCCAGAATCTCGTTAAACTTTTCCAGGTGGCTCTTTTCCTGGTCCCACATCTCCTGCAGGAGGGAAACAACAAAAAAATGAACTTTCATCATGTTCTTCTGTGTTCCTCCTCACTAGCGTAATAATTTAACACCTGCTGAGTCCTTCAGATTAGAAGGTTTAGGGTCCTAGACAGGGGGTGTAACAGTTTGGTAAGAATGTCTTTTGGGCCTCTCAGGATTATTATTTTGCAATCAGTCTATGTGTGACTACTCAACATGGATCATACTGTAGCAGTGGGCCCCTAACAAGTGCAATAACAACCAGACAACGGTAAACTGACACATTCCAGGTGTCACACTGCAGTTGGAGAATCAAGCAAGACAATACTTGAAGTAAAACTCATTTTAACAACCAACAGTAAACTGACACATTCCAGGTATGGAATAAACGACACTGGAAAAGCACACTGCAGCTGGAGAATCAAGCAAAACGATACTTGAAGTCAAACTCACTATATGGTGTCATGGGGGGGGGGGGTATGTTGTATGTACTACATATATACGTTTATTGCTGCTAGTGTTGATGATTTTTGATTAATTGAATACACTAGGACCACAATGGAAACAAGCAGCCCTCAGGGCTTTTTGTGTTATCATTGTATAATCGTACCACTGTACTATTTGCAAACTATTAGGTATTCAATCAATCAATCAATCAATCAATGTATCCATATATATTTGACTACTAATATTAGGAATATTTGACATTTCAGTCTTGTTTTCCTTGTTTTCTTTCTGTCTGTTCTTTCCCCCCCAATTCTTGAAAACTGCAAATGATGGGAGATTGTACTACAAAGATTATTTTTTTACACCTGTAAACCGTAATGCGAGTGTGACAATACAATTTAAGTTGGATTTTTTTAAAACCCCTCTTTCTCCCCAATTTAGTCGTTATGCCAATTCATTCCTCCCCACACACATTTCTGTGTTGTCACTGCTGTCGTATCCTACTGACTTGCCAGTGAGGAGCCCCCACCCGGAGGACGTAGGGCCTTCGTCCTACTCCTCCCGCCCAACACTCCCTGCCGTAAGAGTACGTGCAATGACCAATTTCACCCTTCCCACCCGGCTTCCCTCCGCCGAACACGGCACACCAATTGTGTTCACATTGACGCCCGACAAAGCCGGATGCACCACGGTGGATTCGAACCCACAACCACCGTGGTGGTGGTGGGCGGGGACTTTACCACTGCGCCACCCGAGCGCCTGAAGTTGGATTTTAAACAAATTGCAGATAGGATCTCTTGTCTGTGATTGGGGATGGGATGATATGAAAATTACACGTCACGGAAAAGTAGCCGAGTACAGGTCAGTTTCATCAAGTATAGAGGGACCAGGGTTTACGTGGTGCTGAATTTGCACCTCAACAAAAGCCAATTCATCCTAGTGTATGACAGAGGACAATTTCACGATCGATTAAAATGTCTGTGATCCGATTATTGTGAGCGTTTGTCTTTTTACCACGATAAGGGATAATAACGATTATCGTCCCCATCCCTATCTGTGACACACACTTTCATACCTGTATGATGGGTCCCGTGGAGGTCTTGCCCAGGACGGCCATCTGGCCAGCGTAGATCCGAGAGGCTCCGTACTCCCCGGCGTGGTCGACCCTCAGCATCTTGTGGAGTAAAGCCTTCTCGTCGCTGTCCAGGTCAGGAGGCAACACGCTGTAGGCCCGCCAGCACTGGAGCCCTGCGACCGCTGGGGAGAAAAAAAAAGTTGCTATAGGGTGACCATAATTTTCAAATTCCCATGAACGTGCACAATCATGCACGGCCATGCATGCACGCGCACGATCATCATGCACGCATGATCTAAATTGTATGTGCTCGCATGAATACTTTATTTAGACGTTTGCAGAAAAAAGCACATGAAAGTAAAGAAAGCCATTGGCTTGTTTCAATTGGGGTCCTTTTGAACTCAATTCATAGTGACATTAAATGACAGACAGATATACACTACTATGCAGAACATCATATAAACAGTTTAGAATAAGAAAAACTAAAAAAAATTGTACAGTAAAAAGGGGGGGGGGGGTATGGTTATGACTTTTACAGGGGCCAGTTTCGAATTGCAGCCACCTGAAGGTACTCTTTTAGGGCAGTTTTGAAGGAGAGTAGGGTTTTACACTCCTTCACTACTTTTGGTAGGGCATTCCACATTTTTGTTGCATAGCAGGAGAACTAATTCAACCCCAAATCTGGGTTGGACGTGATCAGTGGAGGTACCATGGTGTTGTGATTGATTGTGGACTTAATTTACGTTTTTGAAGTACTTCGACACTGACTGACAGGTACATGGTATCTTAACGTTGTGGTGAATCTTCTAGACCAGGCTGTTGCAAGTTGCTGTACTCTGTCCTCAACCCTGAGCCATCCGACCCTAGCAAAGTCGTTATTTGAATGATTTCACCTTGGTGAAATAATTGTGCAGGAATAATAATTCCTGCACATTAACAGAACACGATAAACATCCATGTACTGTGGCGCTTAAAACAAGTATTATTTCAAATGGGTATTTAACTTTCAAACATGTTTGGGGTCATTTAACTTTTTTCATATTTCTTATTTTTTTATGAAAAAATATGTAATACAATAAAAACAAATTATAACATGAATCAAAAAAGTAATTGAAAACCAGCCAAGGACAGGTGTTTTAAAGCTACAATGGGTTTGTATAAGAAGGGGGCGTGTCTGATAAAATGAATATCAAATGTCTTAAAAAATACTGAATCAAGCAACTTAAAAACTGCCTGGGGTGAAACACAAAGGCCTGAGTATAGACGTTAAAATGACCCCAAACATGTTTAAAAGTGAAATATCCCTTTAAAATGTGGTTTAGAGCCCAAAGGTGCCTTTGTTATGGAAGTGTTATGAAACCCATGCATCCTACCCTTGTTAGAAGTGAGCTGTCTTGAACTGGACGGGCAGACAGTTGAGACCGCATGGTGTGTGAGCAGGACACGCGCACTTAAAGCCCCGTGCATGTTTATCAAAGATTCCTGTGTCTAATTTAAAACTATATACACTTAAAGAAATAACGGTTCCAAACAATATTTCAGAATGACATTCAGAGATGAGCATGCAGCATGGATGGAGCCACCAAAACACTGGCGCTTTACACTGACGTACAGTGTTGCCAGATTCTCTGAGAGAAATAAGCAACCAGGTATACAAAAACAAGCCCAAAATAAGCAACTATAGCCAGGCCACACATGACATGAACAAACAAACCTATACTGTATTATACTGATGTATAGCTGATGTATACTGTACATATTTGAAAATAGACGATCTGCAAGCTCACAAGTCGCGATGCAAATAAATAACACGTTGTTAGCCCTAGAATGTCTGTGATCTTACATACATTTCAAGTATTCCAAATACACAGTCATAGATCTCTCTCGGTCCCCCACTGTGTAGTGCCCATCTGCGCGGCCATAACAGTGCTCTAAACTCCGTCTGTACTCACCCAATAATTAATTCCTAAGACGTGTAGTCATATTTTGTCCTCTAGTTTCATATCCATGTGAAAGTTCTGCCAGAAAACGTGTGTTTAGTCAAATATCTCCACTTTTTCACGAGCTGCACACGGACGTGTTTCTGTACGACGCGAGGGGCCAGGAATGATTGCAGCACTGAATATACGTAACTTCCTTTAGGACGCACAAATGTTTGGGACACACAATTGACAGGTGCTTGTGATTGCTGCGGGGTAATGAATCATCACCTGCCAATTGTGTGTCCCAAACATTTGTGCGTCCTAAAGGAAGTTACGTATATTCAGTGCTGCAATCATTCCTGGCCCCTCGCGTCGTACAGAAACACGTCCGTGTGCAGCTCGTGAAAAAGTGGAGATATTTGACTAAACACACGTTTTCTGGCAGAACTTTCACATGGATATGAAACTAGAGGACAAAATATGACTACACGTCTTAGGAATTAATTATTGGGTGAGTACAGACGGAGTTTAGAGCACTGTTATGGCCGCGCAGATGGGCACTACACAGTGGGGGACCGAGAGAGATCTATGACTGTGTATTTGGAATACTTGAAATGTATGTAAGATCACAGACATTCTAGGGCTAACACGTTGTGAGCTTATACTTATATCTGCTTTTTTCCCAAAAACTCTTTTGAAACATTCTTTTTCATTTCGAGTAACAGTACAAATCTACTAGGCTACGGGACTGTCCCTGGAGTCCCTGCCCCTGGCACAACATATTTTCAGATGGGGGTTAGGGACACATTTAATTAATTTGCGGGTCCAAACCATGACATGAATTTTTTTGAGAACTGGTTTAAATCTAGCCTCATTTGGAATCTCTCCCCGGAGGAAGAAATTCTGTTTGGAGCTAGTTTAAATCATCCCGCAACTACCAATATTTACCAGCAACTTTACAGAGAAAAACAAGCCCAACGTCGCTTATAATAAGGGGACATGGCAACACTGGTGAAGTTGCACCCGCCTACTGGTGTTACGTCGAAATCGGTTTCCCTGTCGAGAGCTGTTTCTCTAATCCTGGCCAGATGTCTGGGGTAAAGTCTGGTGACGCAAGCTTATGTCTGGGGGTCTATGGTCTGTACTCTGTCTCTGTACTACTGGGCAAGACGGACTCCACCGCGTCACGTGACAAGCCAGGTGTGAAAATGTGTATCCTTGTTTAGGGCAGTGGTTCTCAAATGCATGGGTAGAGTAAAATATACACATGTTGCATGGTTAAAAAACAAACAAAAAAACAAAACAATAGAATGAGGCAGTTAAAATAACATAGTAATAGACAGACAGACAGACAGACAGACAGACAGATGATGAACAATGCTCATACTCATGTATGTAATACATAATGTGGGTGATATGTATATAAATAATTGAGACTGATGGAAAATGTGTTACTAATGTATCACAGGCCGAAGCCTGGACAAAGAAAGGGTCACACAGGGTTGACAGCTGATGTCCTGGCTGGGTTGAGAATATCTGTCTAGCCAACAGTAGCAGTAGCCTACAGTCAGATGATGTGAGTTGTCGCAAAGAAATACTATTGCTGACATAGCGTTTTGTGTCTTTAATTTCTATCGTTGTCCTTTTTTTTTAAGGTAAGCACTTGCAGCATCTCTATTGGTTTGCAACCTGAGTGGAAGAACGTGCTAGTGAGAGTGATTCAACATCCTGCACACCCCATACATACACAAAGGTCAACAGGTACGTACGATGAAATAGTCTCCTCAGTGTTAACCCTTATGGGTCCATGTGGTTCCATTTGTACAGTCTCTCTGTGTTAAATTAACACTCAGGACATTGCAGTTTAGTTTAGTGTAGTAGTTGATAGAATTGTTTGAAATTAAAATGACACTGACCAGTGCCTCTCTTCATGTAACACACAAAGAGAGCAAAACACGAAGGGAGGCACTGTTATCGTCAGGAATGGTTTGGACTGGGAGTGAAGTTTAAGGGAGTGGCTAGACATGGCTAGTGTTTCTTTGGATGGTGGTCTATGGTTTTAGGTGAGGAGGGGCAGCATGGAGGTGGTGGAGCACCGCAATGTGAAATCCTTGGTCTCACCACCGCCACTGGTATGGAGACAATCTCTCAATGTTGATTGTTTTGTTACTATGTGACAACATCTTGTCACATAGCTATATAAGTGATAGGGCTGGTAACTTTCCTCAGAAATGATATTCGAATATTGGTCTTAAAAATTGGCAGATATTCGAATATATTCGAACATTATTATTATTATTATTATTATTATTATTACATTTAGCAAAATATATTATATAATATTTTTAACCAAATAACCCAAAACAATGTATCAAGTGCTCGGATCCAATAATACATAGTTTTTTGTATTGTTCCTGTCAAATAAACATGGGGGAAAAAAAATATTAGAATATTAATTTTCATTTTCGAATATACATATTTCACCCATATTCGAGGAATATTCGAAATTCGAATATTAATTTACCAGCCCTAATAAGTGATGGTGTGGTGCAGCTGTATCAGCAGGATAGCCATTAAGCTGGGCAAGTTTTGAAGGTTATATATAAAAAGAAAATAGATCTCTGTTTTCACAATCTGCTCAGTAATGTAGAATTAACACGAATAAGACCATACTGATGATACCGCAGAATAGTAATTTATCGGCTTAATATCTGAACTTCAGATGAGTTCTCACTCAGAGTGGTTTATCTGGTTACTAATATCTTACTTTCTTTCTTTTTTTTTTTTAATGATCCATTTGTTGCCCTTCTGGCAGCAGAGCTCTAAAGATGGCAATGTCCGTCTGTCCATCCGCCGCTGTTATGGCCCATTTATGGTTCTCCCAAATTTGCTGTCCTGTATGCTTCCCGGATGAGCCTGCTGGTTGCGGTGACCCCATGGGCTTTTCTATTGCACCACCTTTCCACCAAAGGTCCTGTTGGGGTGAGAAACTACTATATGCATTTATTTTGCATACATATAGACACTTCCCCACCACATGTTCTTTAAATTGGTCACATTTTTTAAAACATGACGACATATCTTTCATTGACCTTGTTTTCCACATTTTGTTTTCAACAACCTTTACCGAAAGTATGCTGTGATCCATCCTACTTTGAGGCAAAAACATCTGCTTTGCCTTTTTCTAACTATCTGTTAAAGTTGACAACAGCAAATAAATCTTGTGTAGGTTGGCTCACCACAGAGCCATGGCCATCTCTGTGGACTCTTTCCTGGCTGTCAGTTGTATAGTTATACTATCATACATCAACACCCTCACGGCGTCAAAATGCGTTAATTATCAGTTTGTATACAGCTTTTGTAACCTGAATTCTATAAAAAGCAATCACACCTTGGATGTTTTTCTCTCCTGCTGTATATACTGTCTCAAACAAAATGATACGCGTGTCCTGCCACCTCGCTGTTGGTGTTGCTCTGCATTGGTCAAAACACCGACTATATAGGCCCTGATTCAGATGGATTTATTCCTTACAAATGCTTTTTGATTGATTGATTGAATACTTTATTAACAGTTTGCAAATAGTGGTACGGTGGTACGATTATGCAATGATGCTAAAAGGATAACACAAAAGACCCTGAAGGCGGTTACACACCGGCGAATGTGCGAATATACGCAAAATTCGGACTCGTTCCGAATAATTAAAAGACGCTTTTTCGCTTCGCTTTTCCGCTTTTCCGCGCCATGTACGCTTGCATTGACTTTATAAGGTTTTTTAAAAAAGCGTATTATTCGCACGAAAAAATCGCCCCGGTGTGTAAGGACCATAAGGGCTTGTTTCCATTGTGGTTTCCTATGTATTCAATTCATCAAGACATTTAAAGACATACGATAACATACAAGAAATCATCAACACATAACAGTATAACAATAAATGTATAATACAGAAAACTATTGGGGGGGGGGGGGGTCATTTCTGGGGTCAATCTTATAAGACTTTGCAGTTACAGATTGCAGACAGGTGCTCTTTTATGGCGGTTTTGAAGGAGGGTATTAAGGTAAGGAGTCACACCTTTTGATGGCTGTTGGTAGGGTATTCCACATTTTGGTGGCATAACAGTAGAACGAATTGTGCCGAATCTGAATTGAACGAGATCAGTTGATTAGTTTCTGTGTGCCTCCTGAAGGATACGGCTTTTTTTATTAGGACACATGTTTTGTGTTACAATTTCACCAGTAATTGAATTCCATGAATAAAACACGCGAGGGCTTCCTGCAGAAAGGAGGCAAAGCAAACCATGCATTCAGCAGATTAAGATATCGGATGTAACCTACAGTACGACAGAGTGAACATGTTAGTTAGATCATTCCTGATGCTAACCTCTTCAACCCATAGTGTTTTGTCTTCAGCATGTATCTGCTTATGCAGTCTGCCATCTCCCCCAAGTATGTGCTCCCACGTCTGAGAATGCAAAGGCAGAAATGAGCTTTAGGCCAGACTTGCTGTGGCTGGTGAAGGGGAAGCCAAAGGGAAGGCGACCCAACTTCGGTTCACCACGACTCGACCTCAGTGGCCAGCGCCTGTCTCCCCATCGCCAGCAGGATGGATGTGTCGGGATGCGTGGAAGATACGCAAGGTTCATGTGTGTACGACATTGTTGCTGCATTTGTGTGCGCACGTATGTTCACAGATGTGCATGCACGTATGCGTATGGATGTGTGTGTTTGTGTGTACGGCGCGCGTGCATGTGTCTTTTGGTGGGGAATACCACGGTCGGTGGGTGAGGCAGCTTCCTGGGTTCGCAGAACCGGTCAGAAATAGCTTTGCCTGGCTGGGCAGACCCAAGTAGAGGTCCAAGAAGTATGGACTCACTCCTACACAAGCTTAGAAGAGAACAGTTATACAATAAGAGAGATACGCAGGAGAATAAGAGACAAATGTCAGAGAGTTGCTGGTTGTCGTAGTGATTGCGACTGTCTGGCCCGCAAATGGAATTGTCCCAATTTCAATGTCCACTATACAGCCATGTGTCCTGTCAAGAGTGTCCTTGAATAAGACACTTGACGCCTTACGATACTCCGTAATCGCATGTTGCTCTGGATAAGTGTCATCTAACAGGTTTACCGGCCGGGACAAAAGTATAGAGAGAGTGGGAAGCGGCGTTGCCAGATTTAGCGAGAGAAATAAGCAACCAGGTCTATGAAAACAAGCCCAAAAGAAGCGACTAACACATGAGCACTTTAAACCTATACATATATAATAGCTGATTTACAAGCTCACAACACGTTGCATAGTTGTGAGCTTGTAGATCTGCTATTAAAAAAAATCATTTAAAAAACATTTTAAAGCATTTTAACAACAGAAATCTGGTATGGGGGGTCCCATGTTTTCAGATGGGGATACATGGATACTACACTTTAGAAACAAGCCCAAAAAAACACAACCTGCTCTACCAATATTTACAAACGACTTTTACAGAAAAAACAAGCCCAAAGTCGCTTAGCGGACATGGCAAGTGGAAGTGATGGTAGAGGTCAGACAAATGGTGCAAAAACAGAATGTGTTCAAAGGAAGAATAAGGGGCTGTGTCCACTGAAGCAGGATTTTGAATTGCTTTCAATGGGAG
This sequence comes from Gymnoscopelus braueri, assembly GCF_963280865.1. Lineage (NCBI taxonomy): Eukaryota > Metazoa > Chordata > Actinopteri > Myctophiformes > Myctophidae > Gymnoscopelus > Gymnoscopelus braueri. Next base: position 11,502,864 of record NC_137615.1, read on the forward strand.
CGCCACATGTTTGCGCTATGCTGGAAACACCAGCTCTGTTTTCAGGCACTGAGTTTCTGTTCTCTGACGTTTTTATCTGGCCTCCAAGAATTGAAATCTAAAACCTATTCTTGCCGTTTGAACGAGAGCCCCTTGGGGAAAAAAAACACTTTGGTGGACACACCAAAGGGATGCTATCGTTGCTGTTTTGATGTCCATAACCGTTCCTTTTTTATTATTATTTTTAAAACATAATATTAAAATAGTGAAAATAGCACATCTACAAGTTCACAATGCGTCCTTCAGCTATTTTCTCTGCTTTTGTGTGACACTCTTGTACAATGAAGTAGGGCATTAATCTACGAAAGAAATAAAGGTTGAAATATGGAGATAAGAGTTTTCTGCCTGACAGCAACGATATGAAAGGAGCAAATTATGTGGAGTTACTGAAGCTCTGCAGGACTGGGTTAGAAACAGCATCGTTTAACTCTAGCCTCAATCCAATTTGTCAGGAATCATTTAGGATGCTGTCATATAGTTGTTAGCTCGACAAACGCTATGGAGAATATGTCAACGCACTGTAAATGTACAGTCTTTATTGCTGCAAACACATAGCTGTCTGCTTTTAAGGAAGAGTTGGTGCCAGTCCAACAATCCACTCTCTTGGCTGGGTCTACTAAATGTACGTACTGTATGCGTCTACAGTATATTATTCATTTGCTCACGACATACACTAGTGGTAGCTGCAGGTACCCTGATTCGCTTGCACTGAACAGAGGAGAATCACAAAAAAAAGGAGAAACTGCACATCCTCCTCTATTATACCATTGTTTCAGCCTTAGCCTATGTGTGAATCTTCAGAGCCAGACTAAATATTATAGTCTTGGGGTATGATTCTCGTTTTGGGCGCGGGAGGTCCAGGGTTCAAAACCCCAATGAGCCCTGCCGGTAACTCTGCATATCACTCTCCCTCTTTCTTATGAATTGAATACACATGACCCCAATGGAAACAAGCCATAGGGCTTTCTTGGGTTCAATCCTTTCAGCTTTGTATTTGTATTAAACTGTACTTTCTGTGCCTTTTTTTGCAAACTGTTAATAAAGTATTTAATCAATCAATGAAATTGATGAATAGAAATTTGGGTCTCCTCCGATGTGATATGTCGTCATGGGCCCAGAATTGTGAAGCCCTGGTTGGCTGTATTCCCCAAATCAAATACTTTCCTGGCCTTGTCCACCGTTCGTTTTGGCTCACTGTGTCAGTGTGAGAGGGTAGGGACGGATGTGGCAGGCTGGAGGGACGTAACACCGGGGCTGCACTTCTTACTCACTACTACAGAGTCAGTGGTTCTCAAACTGTGGGTCGGGACCCCAAGGTCAAATTATTTTGAGGTGTCCCCAGATCATTATGTTAAAGTGCAACATTGTTTTCTCACTCAACAGTAAACGAACCAACATTTACTAGTATAAGTGTATCCAGGGTATCTGCAAATGTTTTAAGTGATAATGACTTTTCAGACCGTTTTAATACCAAATCGGCCAAATTGTCAATATATACGAAAGAAAGAGGCAAACATTGTGAAAATAGCCGATGTACAAGCTAACGTCATGGGGTTAGTTTGGCTGTTTTCACAATATTTATCTGTGGAACCGAGTCAAACTAAATGTAATGTCTGCAATTCCAAGTGCTTGTCAGGGTGTGTGTGTGTGTGTGTGTGGGGGGGGGGGGGGGGTCTCCAGTTTAAATATGATTATTTTGGGGGGGTCGCGGCCTGAAAGGTTTGGTAACCACTGCACATACAGAGTAATCCACTATTGTTTTGGGTTAAACCCTCTAATTTGCAGCTAATGTGACCAAAGTGACCTTGAACATTATTGTGAACTTGCTACCCGCTCCAGTGTCACTGCACCTGGCTGATACTGCTCCCTGACCACTCTGTTTTCATTTAACCTTGTACTAAATCCCGTTCTAAACTATGACTTTGATGGATATGACTCAAAACCCAGCAGAGAACAACTGGGATCATCAGCCTCCGGTTGAGGAAGACGTGATAATCCTCACATTTGCCCGAAAAAAGCTATTTTCGTTGGATATAGCTCCCGCTTAACAATAGGTTATTGTTGTGGCGGCAGCTATTTAGGTCACATCGCCCTGAGCAATCATTGTCTTGAGCAGATTGTCGTAAGACTATTATATACAGTATGCTGAAATGTTGAAGACTTCCTGCCAGATCTCCTGAGGTGAATGACAACTGGCCGGCTTCCAAAATTCTTCTCTAATGGTTTACTGACAGTCTGTTAACACAAGTGAATGGTATACTATCTTGTACAGTTCTGCACTTTCCAAGTCAATTAAATGGCATATAACAATAGCCCTGTGGATATCCGCTGGCGTCCACTACCCTTCCTCTTTGCCTGGCCTACTTGTTGTTAACTAGTTGTACGAACTCTTGTTTTATTGTTGTATTGTTTTTTCTTGTTTAGTCGATACACTTATTTGTTTTAGCTCGTGCTCATTTGATTTTGCTATTTTGTCTCATCTGTTTAAGAAAGTAGGTAGCTGATATATTGCACTTTTTCCTTAGCGCTAGGTATACTCTTGGTTGCTTGTTTTTGCAGGAAATGCACTTAAGACTTCTGGTGATTAGTAGTTTCGTTCCCTCCCTACCTATGTTGAATGCACTTAATGTAAGTCGCTTTGGATAAAAGCGTCTGCTAAATGACTGTAATGTAATGTAATGTAATGTCCAAATAGGACGGTGCCAGTATTTCGATAGAAGTTGATTGTGGCACCGGCGGTGTCTAAATGGAGACGCTAGACTCTAGCGGCTAGAGGGTGTCGGAGCTGCCGCATTTACAATTTATACAATTGCAATAAACTATTTAGGCATTTAGCACACGCTCTTAATCCAGAACGATTTACAGTGAGCAAGGAAAAAACTAGGTAATACATCAAATGCATAGAAATAGTAATCTAGTATCATAGGTAAACCAAGAACCTATCATCCGTCTAAACAAAATCTATAATCTGTACATTGAAACTATACAAATGACCTGGCATCTGTCTACATCAGGGGTCTTCAACAGGGGGTCCTCAGAGTTACTACAGGAGGGCCGCCAATTCTTTGTGTGATTTGATTTATTTTTCACATTAACCACTTGAACCCTAGCATCCCTTTTCTGAGGGGAACATTAGCCGAAAATAGCAGATCTACATTAGCTGAAAATAGCATATCTACAAGCACTGCGAGGCGTTGTGGGCTTGTAGATATGCAATTTTCGGCATAGTGGTTTGGTGTAGAGGGAAAAAAGAGCCTACCAAGTACAGAGTGAAAGCCAAGGTCAAGTTTCTTGAGGAAAAAAGACATTAACATGAATCCATTATTACTGACGATAGAGCTGTCAAACAAGTCTATAATATGAAGCTATCTAGAAATCTATGAAGAAGTTTAATCTGCAACAACATTTCATACAATATGAATATGTAGTGGTGGGGGTCCCTGCTTCATCTCTCTCTCATCTTAACCCTGACCTATTTAGAATTAACAAGTTTCTCATGTGAGCCGAAGTACATTCCCCTCTTCTCTGTCCTGCATCTGGTTCCTGTTTAAACCCCGAACCGTTGTCCTTCTTTCTCTTGCTGTTCTCTTCTGTTCATCTCTCCCTCCACCTTTCTTCCCATCGGTTCACTCTCCTGATCACCCCCTTCTCTCTTTCTCATTTGTAGATACAATAGGTCATCCTATGTAATACCTATCAATAGTATACATTATGAATGCACAAAACATTTGCAGGACATGAATGTGCGTAATGCACTTCAACCCAGATTTGGCTCAACAAAGGGGCGTTCTCATGCTATTCATCAAAAATGTGGAATGCCCTACCAAAAGGAGTAAAGGAGTGTAAAACCCTACTCACTTTCAAAACTGCCCTAAAGATACACCTTCAGGAGGCTGCAATTCGAAAATGGCCCCTGTCTAAGTCTTAACCTACCCCCCTACCCCCCCCTATTTCTTTTTCTTCTCTTGTAAAATGTTTTCACTCTTCATACCAGTAACCTGTAAGCTGATTGTATGACATTCTGTATAGTAGTGTGTATATCTGTCTGTCTCTTATATGTCATCATGATTTGTGTGCATGGGGATCTCATCTTAAACAAGCTCAGTGCTTAATGAGTCTTCCAGTTTAGTAGACCTTGTATTGTGAATTTGTACTTCCATGTTCTCATGTCTTACTAAATAAAGTACATCAATCAATCAATCAAAATAAAATGTTATCTGATGATAGATGATATTTTGAATGCACAAAATTACCATCCACATGGATGTGCATAAGATACACTTCATATGGTATAACATTTCAAGTTTGTATAACTTGTATATGCATAAATGATAAGCTGTAGTCGATTTTCTAAGTAAATTTTTTTTTTCTGTTATGGTGACAATTTGACGGCTTACATGACTGCCGGTACACTGCGGTGCATACAAACATGGTAGAGATGATGGAGGCACAGGCACGCACGCACGCACGCACGCACACACACACACACACACACAGACACACACACAAACAAACACAGTACTTACTGACTGACACATGCTGGAACAATGCAAAATGACCATGCAAAACATTCTCTTTTCCCCCTGTGTTTGTGTGTATCTCCGTCCCTTGGTTGCGGGGCTGTGCGTGGTGCAGTGCAGTCTGGGCCCTGCTCGACACAAACCACAGGGGTGTGTTTTTTTCCCGGGGCCTGTCAGCCAACCGAGGCCATCCACCAAATGTCCAACAAACAGCACGTGCATACAGTACACTTATCACACATCATCCATCAAGAAGACTGTAGCGCCTTGACCTTAACACACACACACACTTGACTGCTAATCGTTATGAAAGAGAAGGGGAACGTAGGCATGTGCCTGTCACTTCTTAGAATTATGGAGCACACACAGCACCAGGGTTAGGGGTCTAATGGGGTCAAAATAGTAACTCTTTCAGCACATAAACAAACGCAAACAAAGTTGATTCAGACAATATAGAACATCACAAAACCCAGTACTGTTTTTTTTTTAATATAAAAATGTCAACTTCGTATTGATTTGATTATTTTTATCTGGAAGAAAACCCGGACTGGATCTGCGGATCCAGATCGGGATATTCAAATAGTAAAATCAACAGGAAGTTGATTTTTTTATTTAAAAAACAAACAGTAGGCCTACTGGGTTTGGTGATGTCCTATATTGTCTGAATCAGCTTAGTTTGGGTTTGTTTACGTGCTCAAAGAGTGACTTTGAGAGCTGTTTCACCGTACAATGTAAGTAAGGAGCATATTTTTAATTATCAATTTCTAATCAATGGAGCAATTATTTTTGATTTCTTGTCCACCTTTGGAGTTACATCATGGCAAGGTAACTACACAACCCAAACCTCTATAAAACGTCTTGTCCTTTAAGGTCAGAATTTGGTCAGAATTTATTGAGAGGATAGCCCGTTGAGTTGCAGCATCTCATTTTAGAGGGGGGCCTGACACACTTCAAATTCCCTATGACGATGCCAAATGCATGTACACACATATACTGTACTAGATGGAGATGGCATACTACACACACACACACACACACACACACACACACACACACACACACACACACACACACACACACACACACACACACACACACACACACACACACACACACACACACACACACACACAGTTAAGAGTTATCTTTCAGAGTTGTGTTAAAGTGGGACTGTGTAATTGACATGTTGTCTACATTGAAACAGCTCTGGACACTCAGGGCGAGTTCACAGAGTGCGAGAATCAGAATCATGTTTTTAGATTTATTGTCACATCATAGATAGGCCTGTCACGATTATTACATACTCGTCAAAAATATCAGATACAGTATACAAGGAAAAATCTTGGACATTTTCGCTATTTGACGTACAACAAAATATTTAGGGTTTAACCGGGAAAGCGTTAGATTTTAGTTATACTGCATATATAGCAACATACGTTTTTTTTCCAGAAAACTGTTTCAGAACAGTGGTTCAAAACAGTGGTTCTCAAAAATAGCAGATATACAAGCTCGACCTTGTACATCTGCTATTTCTGATTTTTTTTGAAATATCTTGAATATTTTAGATTTTTTTGTTTACACAAATATTCTCTTCTGGGGTTTGAGAACTACTGATTTAGAGGGCATTTGTAGACTCGTCCTCGGGTCTTTATGGGTTAAAAAATAAAGAAATCTACGTGGGTTGTCAGTGTTCCTCCAGTAAAGGATTCAAGCAGCGCTGTGAGATTTTGAAATCTCTGTTTGGGAACTATGTCATCATGAGAGATTTTCATATTGGACAGCTAAGCTTATTTGACTGCGGGTGTTTTCAGAGCTCTCTAAGCTAAACAAAATGTGTGGTTTCAGTCGGTGCAGCCAGAGAGAAATTGGTTTCTGGAGGCTGTAATTATTTTGTGTGGTGCATGTGGTGAAGGTTGTCGTGCTTTCTCAACTTCTGTTATGATGGTGGGCAAAGCTCCGGGGAATAATGCCTTAAACTAGTATAGCATGCATGTACACTTTGCACAGCTCAGTTGCATTGTGTAGTATAGGCTTATATGATTGCGTATTGATTGATTGATTGATTGACTGCCTTTTATTGAGTGTTATCTCAAAAACTGCAAAACATGAACCGGGTAAAAATGTGTTTGTTAGTCATTTAAACGTTTTTTTTCACTGTGCATTCTGGTGGCTAATCAAGAAAGGTTTGCACTTCTGACTCGAGGCTTATCAAAGAGTGCTTTATTTACTAGTGAAAAAAAAGTTTTTTCACTATGTAAATATAGATCAGTCTGCTGGCGTTTTCTGTTTATACAGGACTTTTCTGGTGGCTGAAATAATTAGTGTGCTCAGTGCAAATCATCACAATGTCCTATAGGTTCAGGGATCTCCTCCAACTGTGTTTTATATGAAGTCCACATCTATTCCAGCTATAAGATCAAAAGCAGATGCATGCAATTCCCCTTAGTAAATTGAACCCTGTCTAGGTCCACCATCCACCTGTCTGGCCTGTCTGTCGCTCTGTGTGAGGGCAATGCTGTCTCACTGTCAGCTGTCCTCCTGTCTGTCTCTCCTGTGTCTGTGTGAGAGAGCAATGCTGTCTCCCTCTCTGCTCTCCTCTCTGTCTGAAAGAGAGAGAGAGAGAGAGAGACACACAGAACAGACACACTTGGTGGTGTGGTGACCACAGCACGTGGGTGAGAGAGGAGGGGAGAAAAGAATGGAGGGAGGGAGGGATTGAGGGAGAGCAGACAGAGGAGGGGAAAAGAAAGAGGCAAAAACAAGAGTGAAGTTCTCTGTGTTGACTCCCACCTATGAGGAGAGAGTGCAGCCGAGCAGAGATCCCTCAAATACAGAACACTGTCTGTCTCAGAGCCCGACTCAGCTGGATTGTGCGACTGTGAGATCTTGCTACCAACATTAGGCAGTGTCTGTCTGTGTGTGTCTCTGTGTGTGTGTGTGTGTGTGTGTGTGTGTGTGTGTGTGTGTGTGTGTGTGTGTGTGTGTGTGTGTGTGTGTGTGTGTGTGTGTGTGTGTGTGTGTGTGTGTGTGTGTGTGTGTGTGTGTGTGTGTTTGCACACCCATCCAAGATGCTGGCTCAGCATGATGTAGACCATTGAAAAAAGAAGAAAAGAGAAGAAAAACAAGGGAGCAAAGCAGGTGTCTCACAAATACACCGCAAATACACTGGTTGAAAGGAGTGTTTGAAAAGCTATACGCCATTCAAGAAGTCGGCACACAGCAAGACATCCAACCTGCTTCTGTGCTTCTAAAGAAGATGTGTGTGCTCTAGTCTGCGTGCTGCAGCTCTTCACATAGAAACACAGGGACAGTGCAAGAGACGGGGAGAGAAGGATCATCAAACCTGCTGCTGGGACTGTCTGGAACCAAAGAGGGATTTATACAAACTTGAGAGCAAACCCGCTGGTTTGTTCGGAATTTATCCCAAGGATTTTTCTTTTCTTTGGTTTAGTTTTTTTCATTTTTTTTCCCCCTGAAGGAGAGGGGAGGAAGGAGAGGGTAGTAGGGGTATAGAGGTGGAGGAAGAAGAGGTGGAGGAGGAGGTGGTGGACGAGGAATGGATGACCTCTGCAGCCTGAGTGGCCTGGATCCTCTCTGGGTGAGTTAGTACCTGACCCTGTGCTGTTATACAGTAAGATTTGTGTTCATTTGACTCTTGAGCGTGTACAAATGGAAACAAATGGACTCACAGCGGGGTTCCATTTGTATACACACGCTGAGTTACATACCCTTAATCCATTACGACCGGGAACGCATCTGTGTCATTTTAAGATTTATTTGGCTATTAAAAAAATAGTAGATACAGTATACAAGGATTTTTTTTTGCAAATCTTTGAATATATATGTTTTATTTAAAGCGAACATTCTTAACTCTGGGAACGTATTTTGAGATGGGGGTCCGCGGCCAAATACATATAATTTTGGGGGTCCTTGACATGGAAAAGTTGGAGCACCACTGATATAGCAACATACTGTTAGGATTTAGAAAACATTTTTAGATATGTATTTGGCCGCAGACCCCCATCTCAAAATGTTTTGTTCCAGGGATCCCCATGAAGCACAGACTTGAGTTACAAATGTTCGCTTTAAAAATATACATATTCAAAGATTTGCACAAAATAGCAGACCTACATTTTTAATTGGCATGGTTTCCTCCGCCGTCGGTGTGTGAATGCAAATAGGTGAATGTAATGCACTTTGTAAAGTGCTTTGGAGAATGGCACTTTATAAATGCACCATTAACCATTTAAGTGTGTTTTGTCTTCATGCATGGATGCAAAGCCAGGCATGGAAATTAACTTTCTGAGGCCTCAATGTGAACAGGCTCTGGGGAGGAAGATGGGATAAAGTGTCATGTACAGTAAAGCCTTTCTGTCCGGCGCTCCAAATGCCTTGACTTGACAGAAGTTTTGAGATGATTTTCACAGAGAGAGCGAGAGAGAGAGAGAGCGAGAGAGAGAGAGCGAGAGAGAGAGAGAGAGAGAGCGAGAGAGAGAGAGAGAGAGGCAGACAGACACCAGCTTCTGTATATTTATGGTCTGTTGCCCCATTTACATTGTGTGTGATGTGAATGATGCTTCTACTATAATAGCAGAAAAAATGTGGGTGTGGGTGTGTGCGCACACGTGGTCGTGTGTGGTCGTGTTGTGCTGAGTGATTCTGGGAAGTGTTATTTGAATTTGACAGTGAGCATGGTCCTAATACCTGAGTCACCACAGAATCATCTCATGATTCATAGACTCCTGGCTCTGTCCTTCATAACTCTCTCTCTGTACTTTTCTTTCTTTCTTTTTTTCATTCTTTCTTTCTTTCTTTCTGTCTACAAGACACTCCCCGAAAGTTTGCACTAGAGTGGTTGTTGTTCACTTTAAGCTTCAGGAGGTCATAACACATAATGACACAAACAAACGTACACACAAAGCAGCATGCGAGTGAGCAATTAATGATCGACTCATCTGTAGGTTAAATAGTAGTTGGCCTCACTCGTCTGTCTCTGTTTAGCCCCAGGTAACCTGGCAGTAGACAGATTGAACCTCAGCCAGCAATGTCTGCTAATAGACCACGAAGTCTGACGTAATTTACACATCCTTTGTTTGTCTACCTGGTTCGCAGTTTTCCACCCCCATTCTGAATCCCATAGACGTGTTTAATATCGCGTCAAATAAGAACTGTGTTCCAAAAATAAACAAATGACCCCGGCGGTTTGACTCTTATGGATATGAAGCATCAACTTACGGTGAGAAAACGCTAATGTTACTTCCGCCGAATTAGTTACATTTTCGCCAGAAACAGACTTTATCAAATATAAGTGACTGACTATCATAAACGATATAGAACCTCCTCCCTGACAATATCGCCGGGACAGTTTGTTTATTTTTGGACCACAATTCTTATATGAGACGATTCTAAGATGACCCAATGTTATTCTCCATAGAGAAATTACTTCCGCAAACCTGGGGATGAACGAATGACGTCAGGACTTCGGTGGTCTATTAACTTTTTATACTTAAGTTGTATGACAAAAAGGGGAAATAGCCAAACACAAGCTCACAAACGTGTAAAAATGTATAAATAAAAATAAATAAATACATAAATATTGTCTTTCAAATTGTTTGAATGTTTCCGTCTATTATGACCTGCCCAAAATAGAGATACATGTGGTTAACCCACCCTCTGGCTGCCACAGAGGGTGGGTTTCTTAGAAAACCAATTTACATTTAACACACACATACATGCTCATTCAGCTCTTGTTGAACAAATGTGAAGGATGTGAAGTATTGAAGTCTGTTTTCCGTCCTGTACAGCACACGTTGCAGTCAGCTAATCATGTGGCCATGCGTCTCTACACATTTCCATTGATTTGTTTACAGAAATTCATCTGTCTCTAAAAGCATTAACCCATTAAGATCTGTGGCCGATTCTACAAAATAATGTCCTCTGAATCCTAACAGTTTTCTGAAATACAGTTTTGATGTCATGTTTCTATGTCAGTGGTGCTCAAACTTTGAATATCTTTGAATAGCCAACGTATAAAATAATGGTTAAAGTGGTTAAAATCTGAAATGACACAGATGCTTTCTCGGTTTCAGTGGGTTAAGTAAATACAGGGACTGGCCTGTCCAACTTGGCACCTTCCGAAACAACAATCCCAAGTCCATTTTCCAAGAGAAAAGTATTACATAAGCAGCTAGGGTAGAATGAATAAAACACCCTCCAAATAAAACACTTTCTCAGAGTTAAATAATCATATCACATATCAAACTTTTTTTTTCTCAGTGGTGACCTGCTGTTCAGCCTCAGAACTGACAATTACTCAATGTAGGAATATAAATGAATCTGTGATTCACATTACAGTACCACACTATAAACTATACAGCAGCATCTTGATTTACTTGTAAGTTCCAGTTCCTGGATGAGATAATCTGTTCTGTTCCATGTATTGATGTTAGGAATAAGTAGCAAGTAGGTGACAATTGTGACACTGGTACCCTCATAATGGTTGCCATCTCCATTCAGCACCTCAGTGCTAGTATGCCCCATTGTACATCATGTACAGTAACTGTCAGGGGCGGATTAACCTTTCGTGGTGCCCGGTGCTACGACCTGTTTTGTCAGCAGGGGGGGGGGGGATTGCGGCGCGGAAAATTGTCACTTCACCAGCGTGTGCTGCCGACGCGTTACACTGCTTTAGAGCTCCTTCAGCTGCCATTGCTTCAAAATGTGGGTGCTCTTTCGGCGATAGTTGTGTCGAGTCTTCTTTCACTTTTGCCCTGTCGTTTGGGGCCCCCCCAAGGTTGGTGTGCCCTGTGCTGCAGCACCTAAAGCCCTTGCATTAAGCCGGCACTGGTAACTGTTGATGTGTAGCATGCCGCACTTTATACCCACAGTACTCTCTCACTTTGAAACTCTTCTCTCGGCCCTATAACCCAGTTGTTCTCAAACTCTCTAATTTAAGACTGGGAAAGCACCTGTGTGATTCTAAATTTGAACCACTTTAACCGTTATTTTATACTTTGACTATTCAAAAATAGCAGATATACAAGCTCATAGCGCGTCACTTCGTGCCGCCCTACGAGCTTGTAAATCTGCATTTTTTTTATAAATCTAAAAAATGTGTACAAATCTTTGATTATCATTTTGGGGGTCCTTGACATGAAAAAGTTTGAGCACCACTGATTTAGCAACATACGTTTTTCAGAAAACTGTAAGGATTTGGAAGACATTTCCAGAATCAGCCTCAGGTCTTAATGGGTTAAGGCATCCCCATAACTCAAATAGTGTTTAAATTGGTGTTTAGCCTGGTGGCAGGGGAGTTACTGTAGCTAGACCCCCTTGTTATTCTTGAAAAGTAAACGTCTGGAAAGCATTGCAATCTAAAGAGGTTGTCTTTGAACTGACCTGCCCTTTGCTGAATCAGTTCAATGTGTGTGTAATGTGTATAGCCTGGCAAATGGTTTATTTTGAGTTCAAATCATTTTACAGCAGGCTCACTTCTCTCCAAGAGATAGCTAAAGCACTGACTACAGCATATTCAGTGGCTAAGCTGTAAGTTGAGGGTGGAAGAGAGAGACCATTTGGATCAGAGACCCACTGGCAAACAAATAACTTTATATGAATTAATATTGTGTTATTTGATAATTGTCTCAGCCAGGCTGAAGGCATGGCCGAGACTACTGTATGTTTTGCACCCTGTCCGTTCGTCCGTCCGTCCGTCTGTCCGGCCGTGTGTGTGTGTGTGTGTCTGTCTGTCCGTCCGTCCCGCTGTGGACCGCTGTGGACAGCTAATATCCGGCACCGTTGGCATGATCGCAGCAAAACTGTGCACACACACTCCCTGGATCCCCACATTTTTCACATGGGCCTGTTAGAGCGCCACCAGGAGGCAGATTTTTGCAAAACACATTTCTTGACAGTACTCCTACAGATTTTGTCCAAACTTCACGCAAATCCGTAAATAGTATCTCTATAGTCACTAAACGAAACTAGTCTTTCAGATTTTTTATATTCCATCCTGATTGGCTAAGATTTGCTTCCAAAGTTTGCAGAAATGCTCAGTTTTTAACAAAATGCCTCAAATCATGAACACAGCCTGCGATTTCCGTGACATTTTACACACACATTTTCACTAGGCCGAGGAAGAAATGCCACTTAAAAATGTTCAAATCAGCCTCATGGTGGCGCTATAACAGGACGATTCGTGTTTTTACCTATAACTGCACCGATCTGTGTAAAAGTATGGACACTCCCTAGAGACTCCCTAGAAACTGTGCACACACACTCCCTGGATGGCAATTCAGAACCTCTGCCCCAATTTTTTCACATGGGCCTGTTGCACTAGGAGGTCGACTTATGTAAAATATATATATTTTATATTACTCTTTCAGATTGTATCCAAATTTCACACACATCGGTACACATGATCTCTAAAGTCACATACTGTATCTCTATAGCACATCCGCACTACGTTGAGGAACAAATGCCACCTTTTAACATTGACAACAGCCCTATTATAGTGCCACCAGGAGTCCGATTTTTGTGAAACAATTTTTTTAAATATTACTCACATTACAGATTTTGTCCAAACATTACGTAAATCGGTACACATTATCTCTATAGTCAAGTGATCAAGACGAATCCGTCCGATTTTTCATATTCTATCCTGATTGAGCGAATTCCGAACATTGCTGCCCCACAATAACCTACCTGACCTGGCGCACTTCTTCTAGTTTGTAATGTAACTAACTACTTGGGATCGACTGTATCAGACCTATAAGGCAATCATTATTAACCTTTTTAATTTCAAGGACCCCCAGTTTGATATGCATTAGGCCACAGACACCCACGCTTGACACTATTTAATCTCTGAGACCCCATCCTACACTGTAAAAATCCTCTGAGACCCCACCCTACACTGTAAAAATCCTCTGAGACCCATTCTACGCTGTAATTTTTTTTCATTCATTTCACTCAGAGTTACAGACCCATAAGGGTCCGTTTGGACTCCTGGTGGTCCCCAGACCCGGTGTTGAAAACCAGTGCTGTAAGGTTTGGAGGTCTGCATTGGAAGATGGGTTGACGGTTGACGGGAGAACATCTGGGTACTGTTGATGAAAGCAGTATTGTGACTGTAGTTTGTAAAGCTGAAAGATGAAATAAACTTCTTTAGTTTTACAGCAAGACAGAAATTCGCACGTGCACACATACCCACGCGTGTGCGCACGCACAAACGCACACCCACACACACACACACACACGCACACACGCACGCACGCCCGCCCGCCCGCCCGCCCGCCCGCCCGCCCGCCCGCCCACACACACACACACACACACACACACACACACGCACACGCACACGCACACGCACACGCACACACACACACACACACACACACACACATCCCTCTGAGCCAAGGACCTTGGTCTTTGACCAAGCTAAACAGTGTTCAATTCTCTAAAGTAGTAGTATGCCGTCTCTCTCTCTCTCTCTCTCTCTCTCTCTCTCTCTCTCTCTCTCTCTCTCTCTCTCTCTCTCTGTCACACACACACACACACACACACACACACACACACACACACACACACACACACACACACACACACACACACAGACCAAACACGCTTTGGCCCATGGGCTTTGATATACAGGACCACGCACGCACGCACCCACGCACGCACGCACGCACGCACGCACGCACGCACGCACGCACGCACGCACGCACGCACGCACGCACGCACGCACGCACGCACGCACGCACGCACGCACGCACGCACGCACGCACGCACGCACGCACGCACACACGCACGCACGCACGCACACACACACACACACACACACACAAACATCAACATTAGGTTGTAAGTGACGAAAACGTACTACATTGACATCCACCTATAGACCATTTGTATGGGGTATGAAGTTTTGCATGAAATAAGAGCAAAATGGCTGCTGGGTGAATATGGCCAATAACCTTTTAATCGTCAAAATACGTCCCGGATTGCAGCTGTAAAAGTGACTATGATCTGTCATAGCCTTCTCATAGCAGTTACAGTATTCTATTAAAGGTGATGTAAGTGCTATTTCTTTAATTTAAAAAAACTCAAAATTTAGTAGTACAACATTTGTCCCTGAGATGTAGTGTAGTAGAAGTAAAAGTATAGAAATTTGGAAATACTCTAGTAAAGTAAAAGTACATCAAAATTGTACTTAAGTAGAGTACAGGAACTTAGTTACTTTCCACCATTGCAATTTACAGGTCAGCAGGTTCACAAAGTGTGTCAATGTTTAAACATAACATTTTTTCCCCAATGTTTCCACTTTGTCTCACGTACCTTCTGTAGTTCCTCCACGACTCTCGTCATGTATTCCTAAACACCTCAAAAGAAGCCAAGCTTGTGTGAATGAAAACCTTCATATCACAGCCCTGGAAAGCTGCAGGGTAATCTGAACCGATCAGAATCACAATGAAAGGCCCTGAACCCAACATGCTGTTTCAATCCCTTCACCCTATAACCAAACGCTTTGATCAGCGACCACGGAGAGCCTGCGGTTGGTTTGGAAAAGGGCAAACGTGATTAAAATCACACTAAACACGGGCTTTGCGAGGCATTTGTTTAAAAAAAAACAATGTATTCTATCTGACCTTTTAATTAACAGTGTTGTTTTCTGTAAACTGACAGTAAAAAGTTTGCTTGCACATCAGGGTTTGTGCTCTCATCGAACTTTGCTGTGGGTTCTGTGTTGTTTCATACCAGTGATACCACGGGAGTATATGCACGCGCGTGCGCACACACACACACACACACACACACACACACACACACACACACACACACACACACACACACACACACACACACACACACACACACACACACACACACACACACACACACACGAAACACACGAAACACACAAACACTCCAAAACAGAATCTTTTCCATCTGCACATGACTCACCAGTGTATTGGGGTTCTTTCACATATAAGGCTTCTTTTACTTCTTTTAGTGAATTGACAGCTCTTAAGCCAGGACATGTTAGTGATGTGGGTGTCAAAAGCTGTCTTGTCCGTTACGAACAACATCAATGTTTTGGTCCTTTTCCAAACCAAGAGCAAAAACAAACAAACAAAAAAGAGAAATGTGAGTGAAATCAAACTAGTTTGGACCCTTGTCTCTTGTACCTGTACCTGTATTTCAATGAACTTTGTGCATCGTAAGCATGTCAGGGATAAGTCACTATTAACGTCTTATGTCAGACCTGTGTTTGACCTCAGAAAACTTAGAGTGTAGGCTAGGTTAATCAGAAACCACGGGAGAGGCCGTTTACACAAGGCTCCAGAGAGTATGAGTCCTCTCCTGATAGTTAGGTCAATGACTGTTTGTATTGACTCAGCAGATCCATCATAGACCCTTCTCCTACAAATGAATGTTTATGTAAAGATTACAAGGGGGAGTATAGGGTGCAAATACACTATACTACAGTATCCCAAATCTCGTTTTAAATCACATCAGGTATAGTAGCTAGTATATGACCTGTGTGTCCAAAGATAAATCCAATATTACATTTAGAATTCAGGCATTATTTGGCAGACGCTCTTATTCAGAGCAACAAAGTGCAAGATCAGAGTAAGTGGCATGAACCCAAGTCAACCAACGACAGGTTAAATGGTCAAGTAAATAGGCTGCAAACAACATTTAGAGCTATACAAAGAAACTAGGATACCAGGTAAAACATAAATATTAGCTTCTGTCCAAACTACACGCTCTAAAAATAACACAACCTACTTAGCCTTTGTGGACATGACATTATGTACATCTGCATAACCAGCATGTATCAGAAATCAAATCAAAAGACGTCAAAAGGGACAAAAACATATCAATAAGGTATATGCCATGGTGTGAAATAGAGTCAACAGCTGAGTGTTCTTCTCGTTAACCAAATAGCTTTAGTCATTTTGTGTGTCAAAGATTTCGAAAGACATGCTTCTTACTATGTCAGGTTGTCTTATTTGGTATTTTGTGTCCCATTTGTCTTGCAGGATTGGAACCTGACATGGTACACTCCCCACCCAGACCTGACCCAGTGCTTCCAGCACACGGTGCTGGTGTGGTTCCCCTGTATCTACCTGTGGGTGTGTGCCCCGCTGTACCTGGTCTACCTGTGGTTTACGGATCAGGGCCGCATCGGCCTCTCCAGCCTCTGCTGCGCTAAGACGGTGAGTGGATGTTTGTTTGAGGGGGGATTGCCGGGATTCCCGAGGGGGCTATTTTAGGGTTCGGACTTAAAACCCTATAATTACGTCGACCAGAGTCCCCCAGGGCTCTCAGGCCTGTCCTGTTTTCACTCTACGCTAAATATCCTTGCCTGAAAATAGCCCATCTACAAGCTCACAACACGCTGTTTTGTGACACGCTGTGAGCTTGTAGATCTGCTATCTTCGCTGAATGTTCGCCCAAGAATAGGGACGCTGTAGGGTTCAAGTGGTTAAGTGTTAGCGTTGGGGTTAGAATTAGGATTAGGCTAATGTAAGGGTATGGGCTAGGCACATAAGGTTAGGCCTTAAGGGATCAGAGAATATATGCAGTCAATGGAGGGTGCTCACAAATATAGTAAAACTAATTTGTATTTGGCAGCGGCATTAAAATAAACAAATGACCCGTTTGGTACAGAGCTAAGGCCATGAAGGTTATCCATGTGACGCAGCACCTTCCCCTTGATACCGTGTTTTAAATGACCATCATCAAGCGAGCAAGAAAAAAAAAAGAAGAAACACATGTTCTCTATCCTGGGTGTCAGCCTCTCTCCTCAGGCTGACATTATTGACAAGCTCTTATTTATTATTTTAAGTTCAGGAAGGCAAGCCTGTATAAGCTTCAGGTTGCTTATAATGATTGCATGCGTATACTATCAGTGCAAGTGAGTTGTTCTGCAATGTGGGAGTCAACACTTTTCATGCCCTATTGAGAAACCTGATGTACAACTTTATGTGTCAACTGAACGAGTCTCAGAATTCTATTATTATGCTGCTGTCTAACCCCAGCCTCAGTGTTACAAGATATCGGTCTACTTTCTGGAAACACTGGTATGATTGTCTCTTGTAAAAGCTGATGTGTTTATGGTATAGGGGTGTTCTTTCTGTAGGTGTTATATGTATAGTGTTTTATGTTGTTTGTTTTTAATGGACCCCTGAGTCTACACAAATTAATCTGATTGATTGATTGATATTCCCCTTTGCATCCAATTCCTCAACATGTCATCAGTTAATGTTTACAGCAGGGAGTGACTGTGTTAACATCACATTGTGTTAGTCTGTATTCTGTCTAATGCTGATATTATTTTGCTTGTGTCATTGAGTTTGTTCTGCAGTACTGTGTACATCCAGCTTCATTTACTTCATTTGTCCAGTTCCAACGTTTTAGCAGTGGAACAGCAACAGTTCTTGGGCCTTGCTCAACAAGAGTACCTAACAAAAAACATGTGCATCTTTTGATGTGGGAGGAAACCCACCGGGATACTGGGAGAACATTAAAACACTTAAGGCCTCTGTCACTGTTTTGGGCATGTCATTATAGGTCAAAATAAAAAATTAGCAAAGTTTTGAATTAAAAAAAAGAAGACGATATTTTTCCTTGCAACGCCGTTGATCGACAAAGCCCAAAATAGACTGGAGTGGTTAGAGTGTGATGTGATGTCTTCTCTCCGTAGCTCCTGGGACTATGCCTGGCATCCTTTGGCCTGCTGGAGGTGTTGTACCTGCTTTTGAAGAGAACCGAGGAGATCCATAAGCACATGGTGTTCCTGCTCAGCCCTGTCATACGCAGCCTCACCATGGTACGTTCACCCTGTCATACGCAGCCTCACCATGATACGTTCACCCTGTCATACGCAGCCTCACCATGGTACGTTCACCTGCACCACCGATGGCGGCACTGAACGCCTTCGTGTGAAATTAGACCCATTTCGAATGACTATAATGAGCCCAAAGTCCGCTGCCCAGTGCATGAAGGATGTATGAATGTGGGCCTTGCTTTCACTTCTTGTAGACAATACAGATGGCAGCCAAAATCGTAATTAAGAACCAGACATATTCTTTCGGGTTTAACACACTCATACAGAATGCCAACTCATGTGGTGTTAAAACTACACAGCCTGCATTCTGATCCGCTCACTCGCCATGTCATAAACATGGGTTGTATTGCATGGCTTGCAGCTAAAAGAAAGAACCCAAAAAAAAACGTGTCCACAACACATACATGTTGGCCTGCAGTATGTCTGTCTAGCACCCACAAAAATATAAACACCAGAGACTGTGAAATGCCCCCGAGCTGTGGTTGGGTGCAGACACCACAGTGTACCCCAATGGCACTTACATGGCTTTTTAAGGCTCGCTCAGTGACAAGATAGCTCAACGAAATGTACATGACCCTGACCAGATAAGCCACCTCAGCAATCATCCTGAAATAGACAAACTCCTCTCCTCTCCTCTCCTCTCCTCTCCCCTCCCCCCTCCTCTCCTCTCCTCTCCTCTCCTCTCCTCTCCTCTCCTTCTCTTCTCTTCTCTTCTCTTCTCTTCTCTTCTCTTCTCTTCTCTTCTCTTCTCTTCTCTTCTCTTCTCTTCTCTTCTCTTCTCTTCTCTTCTCTTCTCTTCTCTTCTCTTCTCTTCTCTTCTCTTCTCTTCTCTTCTCTTCTCTTCTCTTCTCTTCTCTTCTCTTCTCTTCTCTTCTCTTCTCTTCTCCTCTCCTCTCCTCTCCTCACCTATTCAAACCGGACTTTACATAGCCCTTTATGATTACAGATTTCGTGTTGTAACATGATCCTGTATTGATTTCTTGTCTTCTTATTTTATTATTGACATGTTTTACTTTTATTGTTGTGAAGAACTTACTTTGTGACTCTGATGTCTGTGAAAGGTGCTTTACAAATACATTTTACTTCCTCTCCTCTCCTCTCCTCTCCTCTCCTCTCCTCTCCTCTCCTCTCCTCTCCTCTCCTCTCCTCTCCTCTCCTCTCCTCTCCTCTCCTCTCCTCTCCTCACCTATTCAAACAGGACTTTACATAGCCCTTTATGATTACAGATTTTGTGTTGTAACATGATCCTGTATTGATTTCTTGTCTTCTTATTTTATTATTGACATGTTTTACTTTTATTGTTGTGAAGCACTTACTTTGTGACTCTGATGTGATTTTACTTACTTATTCCTCTCCTCAGATCCTGGCGGTGTGTGTGATCCACCTGGAGAGGGTGAAGGGATGTCGTTCCTCCATCCTTCTCTTCCTGTTCTGGACCCTGGCCGTGGTGTGTTCCATTGTTCCCCTCAGGGCCAATATCCAGCAGATCATTGAAGAGGTAGGAGGCAGCGGATGCTTTTCAACACATTACTAGAAGAAAAAAAAAAGTTTGAATGCTTTACCACTTAAACCCCATATGGGTAACCGGAGTCCCTCAGGGCTCAATACTAGTGTATTTTCTGTTTTCTGTTATTGTGGGGAAAGTTTCGCTGAAAATAGCAGATCAAGAAGCTCACAATGCGACACAAGTGAGCTTGTTGATCGGCTTTCCCCACAATACCGATGCTGGGGGTTTAGTGGTTAAACTATTGAATTATCCATCGCCAGTCCATGGGGTAAATTGCTCTTTTTCAGACTGACCGATCATTCAAAGAAAATCAATATACTTAACATACTGTACTCCTCTTCATCAGAGAAAGAAAGAGAAAGCAGTCATCAACTTCATTCAGACACAAAAACCCCAAAAGCTTTAATTTCCCGAGACAGAGACAGTCTAGTAGCTCCCGTAGCGAAAAATAATTATAAAGTCGCACATTTGTCTGCCCGACGCGGGGCCTGTACAGTATGTGTATATACATCTTTTTTTGACCATGGAATGCAGCCTCAACTGATGGCGCGTTCACATTCCTGCCTCCACGGGGTGTCGATCCCTCTCTCACATTATCGCTCACTCACACACACGGCAATCACCGTCTGGGTTGCTCCACGCAAAAATAAGCAGCTGTGGAATGTGACGGTTAAACGACTATGTATGATTGTCATGTCACCTTCGCAGGGAGTCTGAGCTATGTTTAATCTCCGCCGTACGTGTGAGTATGTGCCTTCGTATAGCAGCACGGTTATTCTAGGCTTTGGTTTTCGGGTGATGACGGTGGCAAAAGTGATTTTTGTTGTCGTGTTTTTTTTCTAACAGCAACATAAGCGCGTGGGCTCAGAGTCAGACACATTCTTTTTAAGCAATAAGCAATTACAGTGCCTCCAGAATGCATGCACATGCTGCACACAGCATGGCTTCCAGAATAGACGACTAATCATGACATTTTTGTTTGTGTTTTGTCCATATATTCTTTGACCCATTCAATCCGGGAACGCATGCTGTGTCATTTTAAATTTTTAGCTATAACCATTATTTTTGTACTTTGGCTATTCAAACATAGCAGATCTACAAGCTCATAGCCCGGCACCGAGTGCCGCGCTACGAGCTTGTAGATTTGCTATTTCGTGAAAAATCGTGAAAAGTTTTGCAGATCTTTAAACATATGTTTTTAACTAAAATCTTTCCTTCTGGAGATCCCTGGAACACAATATTTTAAAATATATATATTTTTTTGCAGATCTACAAGAGAGTTTGTATATCTGCTATTTTTGAATAGCCAAAGAAATCTTAAAATGACACAGATGCTTTCTAAAAGTGAGCTAAAACTCACTGTATCGGTAAAAAAAAAAAACCTCTTCACACAAAAATTCAAGTTTGAAATGCACAGCTTGTATTAATAGAGTAATTTTAGATAAAATAAACAATGTAGTGACATCACTTATGCTGTATATATGTGGTTCTCAAACATTTTCATGTTAAGGACCCCCACATTATAGATTTTCTTTTGCCAGGAACCCCATAAGAAAAGGTTGGTCAAATTGTTTATTATTATTATTGTTATTATTATTATTATTATTATTATTATGTATTTCCCCAGAAATAGCACAAGGTGTCACAATGTGACATACTGTGAGCTGGGGACCCCCTGGAACCCGCTCAAAGACCCCTGGTGGTCCCTGGACCCCACTTTGAGAACTACTGCTTTAGATGTTCAGTATACTCAGTGTGCCTTGTTGGCATGACAAGTCTTGCCAAAGAATCAAAGCATTTAGAAGCATACAAGTAATCATAAAATATTAAATAAACTAAATAGTCAAGCTGAGTCTTCAAGTTAAATACACAGTCATGACATACATATATAAACACACACACACACGCGACTAAACATGTCATGCACACGCAAGCACACGCAAGCACACACACACACACACACACACACACACACACACACACACACACACACACACACACACACACACACACACACACACACACACACACACACACACACACACACACAGGTCAGCTAGGCCAGTTGTGGATGGACGGAATGTTTAAAAAGTGGGACCAAAATGTGGCTGAACTAAGTAAACATCGGTTCATGTTTACTGTATGTGATGGCAGTCTATATTTATAATGGCCTATATTTTACTGTGTGGATTTGGAGACTCTCCTCTCCTCTCCTCTCCTCTCCTCTCCTCTCCTCTCCTCTCCTCTCCTCGCGTGCGTGCGTGCGGGCGGGCGTGCGGGCGGCTGTGCGCGCGCGTGGGTGCACATGTGTTCATTTATCCATAATGTAACGATAGTAGATAGTATACAAGCCAAATGGAACCAAATGGATCCCGGCGTAAGGGAACCAAAAGGGTTACACATTTTACCCTCTCAGAGTTTGATTAACATTGAGGATTTCTGCGGCTACACTTCTAGGAAGCTGTGTGAGTCCTAGCTATATGGAAAGTGTTAGTTTGACCAAAGTGTTGGTTGGTTCACAGCTGTGCCCCATGGGAAACAAAAACCCAGGTATGAAGGTCGAGAAGAAGTGAAGTCATACGGCCTCCACCCAGAGTTCTGTGTGTGTGTGTTTGTGTGCACACGTGCGCACATGTGTGTGTGTGTGTGTGTGTGTGTGTATGTGTTTGCGCGGCTCCCTCCACCTCCCAGAAGTCTGTAACACACTGAGGTTGGGAATTCTGCGGTGATGCTGTGGTAGTCACGCTTAGCTGGGCCAGTTTGGACCAATGTTGGTTAAAGGTTGAAGCGCGCTGCAAAACAAAGTGACAAACACACTCGACGAATGCATCTTGGATGGAGCCTCAGAAACCCAGGAGGGGGGGATTCTGCTCGTGCTCGCCCCTGGGAAGGAAAGCGGAGAGGGAGTGTGTGTGTGTGTGTGTGTGTGTGTGTGTGTGTGTGTGTGTGTGTGTGTGTGTGTGTGTGTGTGTGTGTGTGTGTGTGTGTGTGTGTGTGTGTGTGTGTGTGTGTGTGTGTGTGTGTGTGTGTGTGTGTGTGTGTGTGTGTGTGTGTGTGTGTGTGTGTGTGTAAAGGCCACAGATAAGGAACAGCTCAACAAACAAGAAGGTTTATGATAGCTAGGAAAATCTTGAGTCTGAAATACTCAGTTAAAGTTACTGTGACGCAGAACCAAATCTGAGGACAGAATACGGAGTTCAATACATTAGTTTATTCAGAGAATGCATTTGAGACATACAGAGTAAAGCAACAGTTTACATACAGTCAGTAAGTCACTCCCCTCAAGGGAGGGAGAGAGAGCTTGGTACATCAGATAAAGGGGCCCTGTGATCTTTCCGTACCAGGCACCTGGAAAACGTAAGGCTGCAATAATATGATCTCATCTCATGTTGATAAACACAGTTTAGGTTTAAGGTCATACTGACACAGAGTTACACTATTGGAAAACTCAAATAAGATAATGAACTATATGAACTGTATCTATAATGACGAGACAATTCTTTGATAACACTCCAAACATACAAATGATAAAAATAAAAGATGACATTCTATTTATCAGTTTATTTTTAAACCTTTAAACCTATATGCATCGGCTATTTGAAAGTAGCCGATCTACAAGCTCACAACACGTCGTGATGCGACGTGTTGTGAGCTTGTGGATCTGCTATAAAAAGTGGAATATTTGGACGATTTTTGAAACATTCTAACAACACAAATCTGGTACAGGGATCCCTGGCACAAAACTTTTCCAGGTGGGGGTTAGGGACAAATACATATTAATTTGGGGGTCCATAACATGAAAATATTTGAGAACCACTTATTTTTATATATATAATAATTACAAAATTTGGAAGCAAGCCCAAATAAGCAACTACACTTTAGAAACAAGCCCAAAAAAAACGCAACCTGCATATACCAATATTTACATGCCACTTTACAAGCCTGAAGTCGCTTATAATAAGCAGACATGGCAACACTGGTGAGATCTGCAAAATACTGTGCAACATCACCATAGAAATAACAATAATAAAAACTAAGATAAGAAGCCTCTTGAAAGGTTTCTATAGCAGGAGTAGCAAGTTAGCAACTACAGCACAACACAATCAAGAAAGAAAATTGCATGTGTGTGTGTGTGTGTGTGTGTGTGTGTGTGTGTGTGTGTGTGTGTGTGTGCGTGTGTGTGCGTGTGCGTGTGTGTGTGTGTGTTCAAATAAAGCACAATGATAATATGTGCAGAAACCATGTGTTGAAAATGTAGTACCAACACATGTTTTTTTCCCTTATTTGTTACGTTTTTCTTTTTTGGGGGGCATCTTCAGTGTAGATTTGCTATTTTTACAATTTGTCATACAGAAGTATATAGAGATTAAGTGGTAAGAAAATGCTCTTTTTTTTGGTTTTATTTGCACACTCTCTTGAGTTATATTAACCCATTAAGACCGGGAACGCATCTGTGTTTTTTTAGATTTCTTTGGCTATTCAAAAATAGCAGTTCTACAAGCTCATAGCTCATTCAAATCTTCGAATATATATATATATATATATATATATATATATATATATATATATATATATATATATATATATATTTAAAGCAAACATTCGTAACCCAAATCTTTGCTTCTGGGCATTCTACAAATGTCTTCTAAATACTACTTTTTTTTTTGAAAAAAACGTTCTGTTTCTATATCAGTGGTTCTCAAGGACCCCCAAAATTATATGTATTTGCTGTGGGGTCGGCCAGGATGCTTGAGTTGGACACGGAGAGATGAGGAGAGGAGGAGTTAAGGAGGAGAGGAGAGGTGGAGAGGAGAGGAGGAAAGGAGAGGAAACCTGTGGCTCTGTGGTACTCCGGAAACTCCTGCGGCTCCACAGGGAATTCCCTGGATAAGGATGTGCAAACAGATGAAATAATGCTGTCGACATCTCTTTTCTTTTCTCAGTTTCTCTCCGTCTCTCGCTTTCATGCTCCATTTGGCTCCATTTGTACCCTCTCAGAGATACAAAAGATAAATTAAAACCTGAAGTAAAATACAGAGTGCATTTCTATGTTAGAATTTGTTAAATTGACAGTCCAGAAGGATTTTACTGTATTGTACACCAATGGTTCTCAAAAAGTGAGGTCCGGGAACCTCCAATCGGTCCTTGGGGGTTCAGGGGTTCCCCGGCAGAAATGGTTAATATAGCATCAAAAGTTAGGTTCAACCACTTTAACTCTATATTTCATACTTTGACAATTCGAAAAATAGTCAAATAATTCTATATTCTATTGTCAAAATTTGGATAAATTTCTTTTTTTTTAACGGCACAAATCTTCTCTTATGGGGCTCCCTGGCACAAAATATTTTCAGATGGGGGGGGGTAATCTCATATCAGTACATATCAATTTGGCGGTCCTTGACATGAAAAATGCTTGAGAACCACTGTACATTTCCCATTGGTCTGTTATTGCCTTATTCTTTCTTATGGTGAATAAACATTCTCCTGTATTTGCGCCCTGCCCTTCCTGAGCACTAAAAACCCTGTGGGTTTGAGTGGGATGTTGCGGTTCAGACTTGTTTATCTTCTATCGTTCTCAGCGCTCCCTTCATTGTTATTGTTTTTTTTTTTATGAATCACAAGAACGGTGCAGAGTTTCTAGCGCACTGTGGGCAGTAATTTGATTCGGTGTTGGTTGGATTTACTGTGTTGTTTATCCGTGTATTCCTTCTCTTTTCAAAGTCATGAATGAAAGAGGGAACCTGCATCAAAACAATGCGACATTATGAGATAACGGTTTGATGGCAGCAGCCAGGAGTGGGAAGCAAGCGCTATAGAAGGAAGGATATTTCAGCAGGACTAAAAACGAAATACCTGGGATCTCTAAAACAGAATAAACTAGGGGTTAATCCCAAACCTTTGCAGTTTGAGAAATGTTTTAAAAAGAGAGGTTAAAAAACATGATATTTTACTCATTTCAGTCTTACAGTATGTTTGAATCATTTGGGTGGAGCGACCTGGTTATAAGTGTCTCTAAAGATTGTGGGAGAAACCAAGACTCCCAAACATATTCGATTTGATTTCCTGTATCTGTGGCACATGAGTTTAGGACACCAGTCTCTTAATTCCGATGGAGCAGTGAGTGACCACCAGTGACAGATTATGATGATGACCGATTGTTTTGCCCTGTAGTCTATATATACTCTAAGACTTAGAGTATATATAGACTACAGGGCAAAACAAGTCTAAGTATTGAACCCATTCTTCACAAGCAACATGTGTTCTGAACATTCTGACATTCAAATTGACTTTTTCAGACAGACAAATCAGGAGGAAATTATCTTTGTTGCATGGAGACCTGTCTGCGGCATCAACACTCACCAAATCTAGCAACAAAGAAAAATGGCTCTGATTTAGCATGCTTGGCTGAGATCTTTAGGCAGGTCATATGTATACTTTTACATAGAGCATAAGTTTTCTCACAGTGTAACGGGTAATAACATTAGTGGTAAAACTGTTGCTCTCTTAACAAATCCTGTCCTCTTCATACTGTTGAACATTTGTAACTTCAAATGTTGTAACTCCAAGAGTGTTGAAACCATAGAGGTATAATATAACTATTGCCCCGCCCCCTGCTATCATTTCAATGAATATGCTCAGTGCTGGCTCAGTGGCGTTTTGAAGCACCCGGAAGCCTGCCGGAAGTAGAATTATTGAGTCGTTTTTGGACACACCATAGAGTTATGAGCATGCGCACTAGTGTCCATTTTGCGTCCTACGGCAGCCCGGTTGCCAAGGAATGAACGTGAGATATTTATTAAATACACTCGAGATGCATATTTATATGTAAATGCATATGTATTTATGTATAATATGTTTACATATTTATATTTATATATATAAATATCTCTCAGTATGTTTTGCTCGTGCATGTATTTCTCCCCACCTGCAGTTCCAGCTTTGGCCACTGGGGTGGCGGCTTCAATGTTTCTCAGCAACTCTGGGGGCTTGGTTGAAACTCCAAGAGTGTTGTACAAGACTCTTACGGATCCATTTGGTTCCATTTGTACACTCTGAGTGCACTGCCTGTGTCACCAGGCATTGCATTCAGAATGATGCAGTTAGTAATGTGAAGGGATTAGGTATAAGGTATCCAAAAAACAGCAGGACATTTACGGTCTTGCTTGGTCCTCCTCGATCACTCTTGGACCGCCACAGGATTTGCATGTTGTTTGAGCTATTAAAAATATGAATATAGATTTACATAAACGTATATAGGTTCATGGATGTATACCAGTGGTTCTCAATTGTTTTTGGCTCAGTGCACCCCCTGTAAATAACCTTTTCATCCACGGCACCCCTGATTTACATTGTTACTTTATATGTAGCACCTTATTAATGTTATATTACGGTACGTAAATATGTACATCTTTCCTCCTAAGATACAGTATGAGGAAAACTTGAGAGAATATCCATTTAACTTTTTGAAACCTAGCATCCCTGTTCTGGGGGAACATTTTGCCAAAAATAGCAGATCTACAAGCTTGTGGATCAGCTATTTTTTGGTAAAGATATTGGTATAGATAAAAAAGAACACACCAAGTACAGTGCAACTCAAGTCCTTTTTTATTAACTATAGAGGGTCTAAGTGGTTAACGTGAAGTGATATTGATCAATTCCTATTATCAAAGTATTCTGTGTCACCCCCCTTGACTTGCGTCACAGCACCCACTTTGAGAAACCCTGATGTATATACACGTGTACATAAACAATCTATCACCAGTAGTGTGGGTAAAAAATGAAGCGTCAAGCCACATTGTTACTGTGTATTTCAACTCCCACACCCAGACCCTCCACAAAGCAGCATCAGTAATCTACAGTATGAGACAATTACTGTCTGTCAAGCGTATAATTAGTGTCTGTGAGGGAAAACTGCTAAGAAATGAAGAGGAAAAGAAAAGTGTCAACGCGACATTATGTCAACGCAGCGGTGTGCCTGTGTGTCATCGAGTTCATCACGCGCCTGTTTATTTGAAAGCTGAACAAATACGTCAAAACATATCAGATAAGTCTGTGATTTTCAGATGTGTTTGTGTCCAAGGCACAGCAATGGATAAGTCAAAATCTCAAGGCACACCTGTATTCACAGCAAGAAAAATGTTGTACTTTTGACTCCACTATAGGAAGGGGAAAAGTGCATTGTGAATTAACCACTTAAGCCCTATTTCAAATATAGATTACGTGATACCTAATGCCATGCCTATGGACTATAATGCCATACCCAAAATATGGACACCAGGTTCAAAGTGGTTAAAATATGTTTTTTCAGGCTATGGAATTTGCCTCTTTTTTGGGAAATGAATGTGCACAAAATACCTTTTAAAAAGGACTATTTGAGTATTCGGCCTGTTTTCCTTGTTCTTTCTATCTATCTCTGTTCTTCTTCCCTTTCCTGAAACTAAATGATGGGAACTAGTACGAAAAATAATTTCACCCATTTCTTTAAACCTGTGATGTGACAATAACCTATTTTAGATTTGAACAACTTTAACCATTGTTTTATACTTAACCATTATTTTATAGCAGATATAGAAGCTGTAGATCAGCATTTTCTTTGAATCGTGAAAATGTGTGCAAATCTTTGAATATATAATACATTTTTAAAGCGATTTTTTTTTACTCAAATCTTTGCTTCTGGGGGTCCCTGGAACAAAATA
The DNA here is from genome assembly GCF_963280865.1 of Gymnoscopelus braueri. NCBI lineage: Eukaryota > Metazoa > Chordata > Actinopteri > Myctophiformes > Myctophidae > Gymnoscopelus > Gymnoscopelus braueri. The sequence continues at coordinate 11,531,475 of NC_137615.1, forward strand.
TGTTGAGATGGGGGGTCGGCAGCCAAATCCATATAATCATGGGGGTCCTTGACAGGAAAAAGTTTGAGAACCACTGATACTGTATAGCAACATACGTTTTTCAGAAAACTGTTAGGAATTAGAAGACATTTTTAGAATCGGCCTCAGGTCTAAACAGTGGTGGAAAGTAACTACTGTAAGTACATTTACTTAAGTACTGTACTTAACTAAAAGGTTTAGGTATTTGTACTTTACTTGAGTATTTCCAATTTCCAATACTTTTACTTCTACTCCACTACATCTCAGAATCAAATATTGTACTTTTACTCCACTACAATTATTTGAAAACTTTAGTTACTAGTTACTTTTCAGATATAAATGATTACATTATAAAACATACATTAACCACTTTAGCCCTATTTTATACCTAGGCTATTTGAAAATAACCGATCTACAAGCTCACAACGCGACGCGTTGTGAGCTTGTAGATCTGCTATTTTCAAATATGTTAGTACTTTTACTTTTGGTATTTTAAGTACATTTTGATGCCAATACTTCTGTACTTTTACTCAAGTAAATTTAGGATTTTGGACTTTTACTTAGAGTATTTTTATATTGCAGTATTGGTACTTTTACTTAAGTAAAGAATTTGAGTACTTTTTCCACCACTGGGTCTAAATGGGATAATGTGTGGTCGTCACAAAATCCCCAAGAAACACCTGGACTTGTCTCACGGGCGGCTGAGGCACACACCAGCGTGCCTCGGCACACCGTTTGGGAAGGTGCTGTGATGATAAGTGACCTCACTGGGACAGACGCAACTCACGTTGTGGCTCACAAAAAAAGTATAATCATTTTGTGCTTGAATACTTGGCCTGTGGCTGTCTGCCCTTTCTGCCACAAATTACATTGTCTCATGTGACATCCCCCACCCATCTGGCACCTAAGTGGGCTCAAAGAAATGGCAGAAAGATTGCCTTCAAATACTATTTGGTCCAAGTATGATTACTGTTCTCTTTACCTATTCGGGAACTAAAACACATGCTTTGCTCCATCACCGCCGGGAGTAGAAAAAAATCTTTAAGTAGCTGAATCTTCATAATAAATGCGTCATACGGTAGAAAGTGGTGTTTCCCCCGTCATTTTATTTTTCACAGAAGTGCTGGTTAGGGGTAATTTTGATTGAGGTTCCATGACTCTCCATCATTTTGGTCCAATTTTAGGTGCTGGCTGCAGACTTAAAGTCCTATTTAGATATTACATCATGATTAAAGCAGCAGTTTTGAACTTTCGGCCAAAACCTCCATCGTAGCGTTTTCGGGTGGAAATTGTGTTGAAAAACAACATTCAGTTCTCTTTTAATGTCCTGTTTTCTCTGGCGAAGCTGTCCGTTTTCTGGTCTCATTGGCCTAAGCCTGCTAAGTGCAAACAGTGACATGTGGTCTTTAAAGCTGTTTTATGCGTGTCATGTGTTTCTTCTAGGGGTTTTCCACGGACGCCATGCGCTTCGTGGCATTCTTCGTCTACTTCTCCCTCCAGCTCGCGCAGCTCGTCCTCAGCTGCTTCTCTGACCGGAGGCCCATCGCAGCCAAACGGGCTTACGTCAAGGTACAGTATAGTTGCACATGCAGGGGGCGTAATCTTTCAAAGTTTCAACGCAACCGGTTATGCTTAATTCATATGTCGTCGCCAGTTGTGGACACTATGAAGTACATTTACTTGAGTACTGTACTATGTTTTTTACTTTACTTATTGGTATTTGTGGATACTTATGATTAAATTATGTTTCAAAGACAAATATTGTACTTTGGAAAGGGAAAAGTACACTGTAACTTTCCTCATATACCCCTGATTTGAACCCGGTTTCCTGCGCAAGTGCTGCATTTTTTACCAATGAGCTAATAGAGCCTGCCTGCTCAGGGGATAAATTTAATCTTGACCATCAGGTCAAAATTCGTGTCAGATCCTGTGTCTCGGTGAGACATGACCTTTGGCACCATCTAAATGTCACAATAGAATAGCAGGGAGACAAAATACAATCAACCCAATTGCATAGGTTATATTGTATTAACATACTCTACCATACAGATTGGACATAATTCCATTTTATTCATAAAAAAATAAGTTACATAGTGCCGCTTTAAGCCCTATTTCAAATAAAGTGAAAATAGATGTGCGACACGTTGTGAGCTTATACTGTAGATCTGCTATTTTCACTATTATTGTTTTTTTTTTAAATTATTTTACTTAAGAACAAAACGTGAGCACTTTTTTCCACCACTGATTATGCATCTGTGTTTTATGCACTTGGCAAGCAGGGACGGAAAGTAACTTTCAGTTATTTTTACAGTTATTATAAGTTAATGAGAAGCTTTTTTATGTGCTTGTGATTTACAGAGTACAGTACATTCTAGTTCAACTTTCCCTTTGTATTCAACTATTTTTGAAAATGCAAAAATTTAAGAGTAGCCTACAGTTAAAGGTTTAATGACATTCACTTTTACACCACATTCAAAGTCTTTGTCCTGGTCCTTCAAAAGTGTACAAAAAGTTTTAAGTGAAAATTCCATTCCAGTGATCCATGGCAGGTGTTTTTCTCTCACATTTCTAAAGCCTTTTCAACTGCAATGAAAAAAGAAATCTTTGCCTGCGGGTGTCGCTGGTGAGGGATTTTGCCTGTCAATCATCGCCTCTGCTCCACCCCCCCCAAAGGAAAGGATAGGGGAGGGGAGGGGCGAGGAGGAGAGTGGGCGGGATTAATCGACTGTGACCTCACTGTCGAAGGGCCAAGCTCAGATTACTTTTCAGCCTAATTATTCAGAAAACCCCAGACCACAGAAAATCCACTGAATGTTCTAAGTTCAGTTTTTTTGGGTGTAATTGAGGTCATAAAACCCCAAATAAAACATTGAAAATAAAAAAAGTGAAAATGAATGTCATGATACCTTTAAGCAATTATGACATAATCAGGATATCATAATTCACTTAGCTTCTGACCTCTTTTCCCTCTTAAGGTAGTCTTTGTGAAAGCTTTCACATAATGGAAAGATGATCACCGCTCTGAGAGCATCAATGAGCTGGTGAGGGATTTGCTAGGGTGTGTTCAGATTGAGGTCAGGAGGCTACAGTATGCCACACTGCTCCTTTAATGGTGACTGACCATAGTTACTGAATAACTGTTACAGCACAGTAGTCCTCAAACGACTGCAGTTGGTTAGAGAGGTAGAGAGGTAGTCTGGAAATCAGAAGGTTTGCCCCTCGCCTCGGTCTATGGTCTTGAGCAACACATTATACATTGATGGCGATAGCATTATAGTGGCTCAGAGTCTCTGCCTGATGACCACTGATGACCAAAACCCTAATATCTCCCCTGCGTAACAATAAGTTCCCTTTAGTCTAGTGGATAACATGTTGGCTCTCCATGTGGGAGACCAGGGTTCACATCCTAGATGTTACACTCTAGCTCAATGAAACATTTGTATATGATGATGCCATCGCAGGAAAGAGTTTTGGTTCTTCTTGTGTTCACAATAATGATTGTATTATTTTCTGAACATTGTCTATTTACCTTATTCCCACTAGGGGTGGGGAGCATAGATATAGAAACCTAGATACCTCATTGGCCTCTGCAGTTCGTTGGAGCGACCCGTTTGGTATGGTGGCCGCCATACGTGCTGTGATTGGCCAGTGCCCGCCCCCCCCCCCCCGGAAATGGGGGGAACGGGCACTGGCCAATCACAGCACGTCTTTTCCAGGACTTGTCAGAATCTAGTTGTCCCGCCCCCACCTGCCTCTCATTGGCCTACTGAACGCCCCCTTCTGTGACGCACGCGGAAATTTCCAGCTGTCCCCCAGGAACAAAAGCTTCCTTGCCCAGGAAGCGGAAGCGCGCCCGCCGTGCCGACGCTTCAGAGCCAGAGGAGGTGTCTACCTTTATATGTCTATGGTGGGGAGCCCCATGTCTGCTAATAATAAGCGACTTTGGGCTAGTTTTTAAAGTGTAGTTGCTTATTTGGGCGTGCTTCTTAATGTTTATTAAACCAGCATGGTTCCCATTTTCTTTCATGCCAAGATTAATTTGTGTGATGTATTTGTCCACGGACCCCCCATCTGAAAATATTTTGTGCCAGGGACCCCCATACAAGATTTGTGTTGTTAAAATGTTTCCTTATTTTTAAAGTTTTTTTAAAGGTGTCTACAAGCTCACAATTTGTCGCTATGTGCTGCGTTGTGAGCTTGTAGATCTGCTATTTTCAAATAGCCGATGTGAAGTGGTAAAAGTTGGTTCTTTTGGGGTTGTTTTCCTATAGACCTGGCTGCATGTTTCTCTTGCAAAATCTGGCAACGCACTGATTGCCATTAGCATTACACCTGCAGCCTACTAGGGAGGAAGTGGACAGATAGATATTGAGATGAAGCAGCAGAAAAGAAAAGGGCAATGGAAAAGGTCAAGAAAAAGGTGAATAATCATCAGAATTATGGGTCAGGGAGTTGACGTTTTTCAGGCCAAGGACCCCTTAGCTGAGAGAGTGATGAAGCAGGGACCCCCCACTACATTGTATATAATTGTGTTGCAGATTAAACCTTTTCATTGATTTCATAGATAACTTTGTTGAAAATGTGTTTTGTTTATTTCAGATACTAAGTAAACTTGACCTCTGGCTCTGTACTTGGTTTGCTCCTTTTCCCCTCTACACCAAACCTCTTTGCTGAAAATAGCCGATCTACAAGCTCACAACGCCTTGCAGCGTGAGGCGTTGTGAGCTTGTAGATCTGCTATTTTCGGCCAACGTTCCTCTCAGAATAGGGATGCTATTAGGTTTACCTCCGCTCTTCAAACACTAACCTCCTCAAAACCCAAAAGGCCAAGTAGCTAACCCTAACCCTAACCTTAGTGGGTTTTTAGCTACACTGGTTTTACCTTTAGGCTTTATGCCCCCATGTTTTAATTGTTTTTGTTTCAGTTTCCCAGATGTTTTTTAATGGTGTGATGTTTCTTTTTATGCAACTGCTTATTGTAGCACTTTGAGATTTTTTGCATTATAAATAAAATCCATTATTATTATTATTGAAGTGGTTAATGTAAAAAAAACAAAAAAAGTTCCTATCACACAAAGATTTGGCAGCCAAAGTAAGTTAGTTACTCTGAGGACCCCCAAGAGGTCCCGGACCCCCTGTTGAAGACCCATGTCATTGATTCATTCCACTGGTACAAAACACTTTTTTTGCCCTTTCTCTTGTCAGAACCCATGTCCAGTGGATGATGCATCTTTCCTCTCCAAGTTTTTATTCTGGTGGTTCAGCAGGTAGGATTGTCTGATACTGACACTAATATCAAATGTATACCGCTATATAATAAAGTGGTTTTTCAGACATTTTCACGTGAAGGACCCGCGCGTTCTTCCACTTGACCGTAGAGATTTTTCAACACTTTCCAACATTTTGCGACTTGTTTTCCAATAGCCGAATTTGTTTTTGTTTTAAACTGTTCCAAACGGTGGTTTAATGAGTACTGTTGTGTTTTTTTCTGTCAGTTTGGTGGTGCGGGGCTACCGGTCTCCTCTGCAGGCAGAGGACTTGTGGACTTTGAGGGAGGAGGACAGCTCAGAGAAGATTATCTCACAACTGGAGAAGGACTGGGCCCAGCAGTACACCAAGCTTCAGCAGTAAGACTACTACTGTATATACCCATCTGTCAGGAGTTTCAAGTGTCTCTTTTTTTATAACTATAATTTATTCTTTATTATTATTATGGCCCCCTTAGTCCCACGGGACCTGTGAAACTGCACTGGCTGCACTGTCTATATTTATTCCCCAGAGTTGAATATACTGTGCATTCCTTACCTCATGAAACCTTTCCATTCTCACCATTGCCATTGTGGCTTACACACCAGTTGTATTTCTCAATGCAAGCCGCTCTTTAAAATGTTTTTATGTTTCATACTCCGGATAAGCGGTTGAAGATAAATGGATGGATGGATATTTGTTTTTTTTTAGCTCTGCAAAGTTAACGGCTCGTTTGATTGACAGGTAGTTGGCGAGTTACATTCCAGGGCAGTTTTCCTGTTGGCTCGTGCACCAAATCTAGACAATGAAAAGGGAGCGGATGATGTGGTCCTCAGCACAGTACAGTATGTGCTCGTGCTCATGGTGTGCCGGTGCACATGCTAGTGACACTTTATTTTTAAAGATATTTTATGCCTTTATTTGACAGGATAGTAGGCTGACAGGAAATGGGGAGAGAGATGGGGGGGTGACACACAGCAAAGGTCGTCGGGATGGGGAGTCGAACCCGCAACGTGCTGTCAAACTGGATTACCAACGTATACGGTATGCGCCTGGACCGCTAGGCCAGCGGGCGCCCGATGCTGGTGACATTGTATTTTTTGTCCACCGTCTCATGTCAGGATAAGGACAAAAGGTCAGTTTTACAGAGGAGATAGGCTAATTAGGAGGAGTGGCATCTGGGGCGGCCATAGCTGAATGGGAATCAGAAGGTCACCGTGCGGTACGCTCCTCCCCGCCCCAGTCAATGTGTCAAAGTGTCCCTGAGCTGAGCACCACACAGACACGTAGAGGACGACTTCAGCCATTCATCTTAATGTAATTGCTCCTCACTAATGCCCATATTTGTCCACCCCGTCTGTGTCACAGAAGAGGGCTGTGGACGGTTCAGAAACCCGCCTACCAGTGACATCATCAGTGGCGAATCCAAGCTAATAGAAACTGCAGGCTTTCTGTTCCTGGAAAGGTAGCATGCTATAATGGAAGCCATTGTTCTTCTAGCAGTTCACCATCGATCTGCTGTTTGGTTGAGTGTGTTTTCCAGGAGATGTTTTTAACACACACGAGGAGTCTTGTATATGTGCCATCAAGCCGATCTTGTAATTCCTTCTCCATAGTCCATGTCTCACTCAGCACCATATAGCAGGATGCTTTCAACACAGGCCCTGAACACAGAGACCTTGGTGGAGGTTGAAATGCCAGACTGCCAGACTCTTGAGGAGTTTGTTGCAGGCATTCCAAGGGTTTTCCCTTTCTGGCAAGAAAGTCCTTTCTACTGTCAGCCAATTATATGAAGATAGGTTGAAATGGGTGAAGTCATCCTTTAACCCCTAACTGCTCCCTGCGCGTTGTACTTAAAGCGCTCACTGCTGCTCCTAAGAGTTACGATAAGTAAATGAAGAGGACAAATGTCACGTTTGTGCAAAAGCACTGTGACAAAT
>NC_137615.1:11541179-11603679 GCF_963280865.1 Gymnoscopelus braueri
CCAAATCAAATCCTGCGTGTGTCGTTGCTCCGTCTCGTTCCCAGCTGGTTCAGATAGAGAGCTAGCGTGCCATGAGTGTGCGTTTGCTCCATCTCCTCTTCCATCGGCTCTGGAGAAACAACCACAGTAAATAAAGCTTGTTAAGCCAGATACACTCTTTGTTTACTCGCTGCCAGTCAAATACGCCGCATTTGGCAGCACTACCCCCATCATTAGGAGAATTAGTACAGCCGTTACACTTGGCCTCCATCAACCAACCACGAAGGAGATGGTTCGTAAAAAGAACTGCCGACGTTGCACCAGCCGACGATGGCGTTGTATGAAAACATTTCGGCAGAAACATTTCGGCTGAAATGGCACAACTGACGTCCCTGTCCACAAATATTCTTTATAATAATGCTTTACACTTGCTTGAATGCAGCCTGAGTTTTTCTTTTTAGATTTTCGTACTGTAGCTGTTTACTGTTTGTTCTCTCTCTCTTATCCCTTAACTCAAAATCCCCCTCATTCCTTAACTCAACGTCCCTCTTATCCCTTAACTCAAAGTCCCCCACATCCCTTAACCCATTAAGACCTGAGGCCGATTCTAACAGTGTTTTCTAAATCCTAACAGTTTTCTGAAATGCACTTGTGCTCAAACTTTTTCATGTCAAGAACCCCCAAAATGATATGTATTTGGCCGCGAATGCCCATCTCAAAATATTTTGTTCCAGGGAGGGACCCCCAGAAGAAAAGATTTGAGTTAAAATGTTTAAAAACATTTTTTATCAGAGAAGCCCACCTCCTTTATAAACCCATTGAACTTCAAACTCCATTTTAACACGTTCCTGCCGGAACGTGTTAAAATTGTCCTTTTCTTGACTGATATTGTCCTTTTAAAATAACTTTTTTCAATAACTTATTTTTTCATTTTTCCATTTTCAAAAAAGTGAATACAAGATTTTTTTTGTTGAAAAAAACACCGATTCACGCATTAGAAGGATAACGTCATGAGAAGCGGGAATGTGTTTTCAATGAGTCTAACATGGTTAAAATGAATATCAAATATCTAAATATTAAATCAAGCAACTTAAAAAACTGTCTGTCTGGGGTGCTCACAAAAAAATCCAGAGTAGATGTTAAAAAGTGTGTTTTAATGTGAAAATACCCCCTTTAACTCAACATCCACCTCATTTCTGAATGCCCATGATGATCCCACCCCTTCAGGAGGTCCAAATGAAGTTCATGGACGGACGGATCAAGCTGATGAACGAGATCCTGAGCGGCATCAAGATCCTCAAGTTCTACGCCTGGGAGAAGGCCTTCCTGGACCGCGTGCGAGGCCTGAGAGAGAGGGAGCTCCACGCTCTGAAGAAGTCCCAGATCCTTTACTCCATCTCGCTGGCCTCCTTCAACTCCTCCACGTTCCTGGTGAGGAAGTGGCATCAAGTCACACGATATAACATACTATATCGTTGCTGTCTGGTAGAAACTTCTTATCTCCATATTTTACGATTTTTTTTCGTACATCAATGCCCTACTTGATCATGCTACAGCGTCACACAAAAGCATCAAAAGTAGCAGATCTGCAAGCTCGAAACACGGCGCGAAGCGACACGTTTTAGCTTGTCGATCTGCTACTTGCCATTTCTCCTGAAAAGTAACAGTTTTGGACGTATGAGGTTTCCACCCGACAGAGCGACGATATGTTGCTTTATATGGTTGTGAAATCAGTCAGGAAACTACTTGGATTGTGTGACGATAAGCAGAGTAATGATGGTATTTCCTTGCAGATAGCATTTTCCATGTTTGGGGTCTACGTGTTGATTGATGACAAGAATGTACTGGATGCTCAGAAAGTGTTTGTCTCCATGGCGCTGATCAACATCCTGAAGACACCGCTGAGTCAACTGCCCTTTGCCATGAGCACCACCATGCAGGTGAGAGGAGAGGGGTTTACCTTTACTATCACTTACTGCTGTTAAGTATGACCAGGTGAGAGGAATATACCTTTACCATCACTTATACTGCTGTTAAATATGACCAGCACCATGCATGTGAGAGGAGAGGGATTTATTTACCTTTACCATCACTTACTGCTGTTAAATATGACCAGCACCATGCATGTGAGAGGAGAGGAATATACCATCTAGGGGTGCAGCAGTTAATTGAACTAATCGGTTTTATCGATTATAAAGAAACTAATCAATACTTTAATGAAATCCATTAATAATTTATAATTTATTTTGGCATGTCATTCAAGTTCAAAATCTTCAAAAAAAGTTCAAAAAGAGATTCTAAAATTGTTAGAATAGGTTGTGAACGTGTAGATCAACAAGACATTTGGTGTAGAGGGGGGAAAAAGGAGGGACCGAGCAGTGGCGTAGCTATAGATAGTCATTGCGGTTGCTCTGAGCCCGTGGGCTGGGGGGGGGCTGTGCACAGCACACCTTCGTTATGTTGGGTGGAGAACAGGCTCTTTGCGAGGCTAGCTCTATTAACTCGGTGGTAAAAAACTTCCGCTCTTTTGCAGGAAACCCGGGCTCAAATCCAGGATACAGCAGGAAAGTTACATAGTGCAGTTTTAATGCATTCAATTACCAATTACAATCTCCCGATTCTGTCCTCCCAAGTCCGACCTGTGGCTTTATCCACGGACTTCCGAAAGCTATATTGCGAGTGTGTATTCAACCTGCTGTCAGAGGATCTTGTAATCACCCCCTCACATAATCCCCTCTGGCCATGGTAATGTGAAGATAATGACAGTTAACATTCATAAGCTGTGTGCGGAGGTCAGCCTTCAAGTAAGCGGAGCCGCCCGATGAGTAATGGTTTTTGTGGTGCATGGTTTGTCTTGGCGCAGGCTATCGTCTCCCTGAGACGTCTGGGGAAGTTCCTGTGCCAGGACGAGCTCAAGCCGGACAACGTGGAGCGCCTGCCTTACAGCTCCGGTAAGCGGAGAGCACCAAAATGCACCCCTGCTTTTACCATTTAAAGCCCATACTTTGTTGAGCGGAGTCCCTCAGGGCTCTATCACTTTTCTGTTTTCGCTCCACAATTACCGTAAAATGTCTTCGCTGAAAATGGCTGATCGACAAGCTCACAACACGACGCGTTGAGGCGCGTTGTGAGCTTGTCGGTCGGCCATTTTCTGCGAAAGTTTTCCCCAGAATACGGATGCTGAGGTTTATGTGGTTAAGTGCCTGCCTTAACAGCTCCGGTAAGCAGAGAGCACTGAAATGCACTCATGCTTTAAGTGCATGTACACACACGTGCACTCATGCTTTAAGTGCATGTGTACACACACACGTACACCTGCGGCAACACCACTGATCAGGGGCGGAGCTAGGATTTGGACACGATCCGGGGCTTAGCCTAAAGCACTACAGGATTGCGTTCAGGGCGGAGGGCATGCGCCGCAAATTGTTTTGGGTGGATAAAGAATTTATAAAAAATAACTAAATCTCAAACATTTTAATTTAATTATATTTGAATTTTTTCATGTAGGAAAAAAATATATATTTACTCGCAACCCATAACAATGTGTCATGATTATTGTTATGCATTGTTATGCATTGTGAGCTTATAACTATAATTGGACAGCGTTATAAGTAGATTATAATGTACTATAATATGTTAATAACGCATTATAGACATGGGATGCATTGATTGATTGATTGAATACTTTATTGGCAGTTTGCAAAAAAAAAGCACAGGAAAGTACAGTTCAATACAAGGTCTGCTAATAGGATTTTAACCAAGAACTGGACCATTGGGGTCCAGCATAGCAAGTATTACCGATTTTCTTATAGGCTAAATCAGAGGTTCTCCATGTATGGTTCGGGACAAGTGGGGTCGCAGGGTGGTGAAGGGGGGGGGTCACTTATTGATAACTGAAATGAAGTCTCCCCATTAAGTCTGTTGTATTCGTTTTTCCTTTTCTTATTTTTTTTTACTAAGGTTCTGGGAACATACTGTATATACTGTAGGCTATATATGTTTTCAATTACACTTTTCCAAAGCTTTTTAACTGCGTTGATGAGGCACAATATCATTAATGACAGTGTTGTAAATGTATTTTCTAATAAGTATCCCTATTCAAGGCTACCAATGTTTATTTCTTTGAAATGGCACTATAAATCTAGTGTGGGGTCTCCAAACAATATCGTCCATAAAATGTTGTATGATCATAGATCATATATTATATTATATCAATTCATATAGTAACATAATATATTAGATCTCTGCTGTTGGGCAGAAACCAGCTATGTCTAAAATATGAACACAATACTGCCTCATCAGAGTTGGTATGGTGACTTTATACATTGTCAGATACTTGAATGTGTCCTTATAGTATATTATCATCACTTTACCCAAATACAGCTCTAGTGGAGTTAGGAGGTCTTTGACCCTTAATGCAGAGATGGCTTCATTCTAGTCATTGATGGACAAAACAACCATCTCCACAAGTTGGAGTTAGGTGGTTTGACTGACAGTTTGAGGAGCCAATGGAGTTAGGAGGTTTAGTCAGAAGCGCTTTTTAATACTTTTCATTGGTTGAATATTTGTAAAAACCCACACACGGGCTTAAAGGGTGTTCAATAGCACTGATTTATAAAATAAAACAAAACAATACGTTGAAAAATGGAGATAAGTGGTTTCTGCCCAACAGCGACAATATTATATTATATTTTATGATATTATATTATTGGAGTGATGGCATTTTATTTTACAGTGGATGATGCAAACATTTAATTGGATCTCTGTACCCAGCAACACGCAATTGTCTCCCGGGATCAGCCGATGTCATTTTAACAGCAACCAGAATCCCCACTAGAAGCTCCACACCACACCCATAAAACAAGTCTGCTTCCTCAGCAAAACCCAGGGGACACTTCCTAAAGCCTGCCCACACGCACACACACACACACACACACACACACACACACACACACACACACACACACACACACACACACACACACACACACACACACACACACACACACACACACACACACACACACACACACACACACACACACAGAGAGAGAGAGAGCAATGCTACAGCATGACAAACTCCATGCTCCCTTAATTGCACGGCACTTATAGCAACATAATTATAGGCCACAGCTAATTTAATCAACACAGCATCAGTGTGCTGTGGCTCTTATATGTGGGGAAAACTATAATTGTTTATATGCACTGTGCAGTGGTGGAAAGTGACTAAGTACATTTTTTCAGATACTGTACTTGAGGTACTTTTACTTTACTTGAGTATTATTATTATTTTTGTAATACTTTATACTTCTACTTCAGTACACCTCAGAGGCTTATACTGTACTTTTTACTCCACTCATGTTTGTCCTTCGGGGTCTTGTGGGTGCGAAGATGGCTGATGAGTCCGATCCTTGCACGGAATGACGGTTGCAGTGAGGGGATGTGATGGTTGGAGGCTGACTAGGTCAAGGGTACCCAAACTATTCAGGCCGCAACCCCCCAAAATAATCATATTTGAACTGGGGACCCCCCACCCTGACATGCACTTGGAATTGTACTGTAGGCATTACATTTAGTTTGACTCGGTTCCACAGATAAATATTGTGAAAATAGCCGAACTGAGCTTGTAGTTCAATTTGGTATTAGAAAGGTCCTAAAAGTCCTAAATTTTTACTTTAGAAATGTGCAGATACCCTGTATACACTTACACTGTAGTTTGGTTTGTTTACAGTTGAGTGAGAAAACGGCAGTGGCTCAGGGGTAGAGTGGCCGGGTAGAGTGAATTGGAAACCGCAAGTTTCCCAGTTCGATCCCGGGCTGGCGGGCTCCCCCAGAGTTAGTGTGGAAGTGTCCTTGAGCAAGACGCTGAACCCCTAATTGTTCCCGATGAACAGGTTGGAGCCTTGCATGGTGTCCTCCGCCATCGGTGTATGAATGTGTGTGTGAATGGGTGAATGTAATGCACAATCTATGTAAAGCGCTATGGATAAAAGCGCTATATAAATGCACCGTTTACCATTTTTAATTACCAAAACAATGTTTCACATTAAGCTAATTATCTGGGGACGCCCCAAAATAAGTCGGGGACCGCCCTGGGGGTCCCGACCCCCAGTTTGGTAACCACTGGACTAGGTGAGGAGGGGGGAGAACTGGTTCTGGTCTTGTGGAGCTGTCTATTCTGTTTGGCTTCATGGATGCGGCGCTTCTCAGACTCAGCAACACCATGCTTGACTGCAAAGCGCCAGTTGGAGCGGTGTAGTGCATTGGCCTCCCATGTCTCTATCCAGACCACAACTTTTGAGACTGGCCCTTAGGGTGTCCTTATAGCGTTTCCGCTGGCCGCCGCGCGAGCGTTTGCCATGGTGTAGTTACTAGTTACTCAATCTGGGAACCCATCGGCAAAAAATTATGCTATTTAAAAAAATGATATACCGTATATTGTTTTTAAATGTTTGTACTTTTACTCAAATACATTTTACTTTTATATTGTGATATTGCTGTAAAATATCTCAGTACTTCCACGTGTGTGTGTGTGTGTGTGTGTGTGTGTGTGTGTGTGTGTGTGTGTGTGTGTGTGTGTGTGTGTGTGTGTGTGTGTGTGTGTGTGTGTGTGTGTGTGTGTGTGTGTGTGTGTGTGTGTGTGTGTGTGTCCCACGCCAAATTACAGTGTAAGTATGTGGCCTGCTGTGTGTGTGACTAGTGTAATTCTATTTGTTTGCGGCGTGTAATCCAATAAAAAAGGAAACATTCTCACAGCTTGAGAAAAGGGATGGAGAATGTTTTTTTTTTAAGAATTTGTATTTTTAAGACTTTCACTCAACTACACTTCAAAGACAAATACTGTGCTTTTTACTCCACAACATTTATAGGAAGGGAATAAGTACATTATTAATGAACTACTTATATGCCTTATTTCAAATATAGTGAAAATAGCAGATCTACAAGCTCACATCACATTGTAGTGAGTGTTTGACACATTATTTTCACTATTTTTCTGGAAAATCTTTGCATTGTTGGGAAAAATGTCTCAGTTTCAATGCAGTAAAGCATTGATGTTTAAAAGAAAATGTTCTTTTGAAGACTTCAGTACTTTTAAAAGCAAGTACTCTAGTTAACTCAAGTACAAATTTAACGGAGCAACTTTCACTTGTAGCTGAGTAATATTTGACCAAGATTATGTATACTTTGACTCAAGTACTGGAGTTGAATACTTTTTGTCCACCACTGGACTGGTGATAGTAACCCTCATATCTCTGCCTTCCTCTCTGTCTCATCCCTGCCCAGACGGCGACGGGGTGGTGATCGAAGCGGGTACGTTTGCCTGGTCCAAGGACGGCCCGCCGTGCTTGCGGAGGATCAGCATGCGGGTTAAGAAGGGCTCTCTGGTGGCAGTGGTGGGTCACATTGGCTCGGGGAAGTCCTCGCTGCTCTCCGCCATGCTGGGCGAGACGGAGAAGAGGAACGGCCACGTCTCCGTTAAGGTAAACCCTGCTGCAGTGTGTACGGCAAAAACCCTCACACTGTAAAATCCTCAGTATTCATTCAACTCTGTGTGTTCTACTGTGCCGTCAGTGTATAATTTGTACATTAGTATGTGCCGGAATTCATGAATCCGACAAAAAGTCATGGCACTTTTAGCGTAACGTTACCGTTTATTTACTGAGTCTGACATCAAACTTGGAAAGGAGAGAGAGAACACACGTTTCTCTATCACTCGTCATGATGTTTTTTCTTCTCTCTCACTCTCTCTCTCTTGGGGTAGGATATTTCCACAAGTCCTCTCATCAAGTTGTAAACATTGACAACTACTTTGACATGAGGGGGAGGCGGGGCCTTAGCGTTATTTGTGGAGTCAGATCACCCGGCTCACGAGCGCAAGTTGCGCAACCATTTTTTCTAACAGTAAATTATAAAGTGTTTACATTGTGGCGATTTACGAAATGTAACGTACGTAACGTTTCATTTCATCCATGAATTGATGGTTTCCTTTTCCATTGAATTGAGGGAACATGTGAAAATTTAATTCATAATAAATAGCCTAAAATTTAAAAAAAATGGATTGTTTGTGCATTTGAGGTGATGGAGCACCTTCTAGATTTCCCGGAGCCCAGCAGGCAGGTGCTGGAGCTTGACACAAATTAATGAGTGATTGACCCACTTTGCCAACTGGGTCAATCACGACACAGTGTCGTGATTGACCCAGTTGGCAAAGTGGGACTTAAACAAATGTGTTGTAGAATGTAAGTGTGTATCAGTCCTGTCTTTGCTCCTCAAAGTTACAGTATCCTTTTATAAACATTATTTTAAAAATAGCACGTGTTTTGTGAAACTAAACGTATTCATGTTAAAGGAGGAGCTCACCCAAAAAATGACTTATTTTCTATCAATTGCACACCCCATGAAGCCTTGATTTCATGGATTTATTTTTGTTTTTGTGGCATTCCTAAGACAATAATTTGATGACCGTGTGTATTTCCGGTAGGAGACACAAATAATCTACTTTGTGTCTCCTACCGGATACATTAGCCGGTAGGAGACGGGAATCAAATTATTGGCTTAGGAATGCCACAAAAACAAAAAAGAATCCATGGATTCAAGGCTTCACAGGGTGTGCAATTGATAGAAAATAAGTCATTTTTCCTTTAATCTGTGTCTTCTCACATGACTATCAGGGATCAAACTCGAGCACAGTAGCTCAAACTCATAAGTTATGACACCACCTTGTAAGAATTGTGACTCTGCCATTAAGACATTTCTACCAAAAGGTCAATATTTCACTTCATCACATGGTTGATCCTCTACCTCAGTGTCTTCAATGCCAAAGAACTGTTCATCAACACCACCCATAATACCTGATCACACCCACAGTCCATCGTACACTAAGTACACAGAGACAGGGTACGGGGGTGGATGAAGAACCTCGGGTTCAGCCAACACACCAAGGACATTCCTGAAAGCTGTCTACATACAGAGACTCGCAGTCATTTCTTTCCTGCTCCACCTCAATCTGGGCCAATAGAAATACAGTGTTTTTTCTTCTAAACATCATACACACGCACACAGCTGCCAAGATTCCAACTCCCAACATCCAACTTCGACCTCATCACCGCAGCCATGATGATGCGTACATCATGCACTTGTCTGAGAACAGGACTCGCTCTTCCCTTGGTGTTTCGCCCAGGTGGGCGTGGTTATATTCCTAAACCTAACCCTATATAACCTCACAGAAAACATGCCTTAACCCAGTGGTTTCCAAAGAGAAATTTGATGTCTTCCCGGGACCCAAACTAGTGAAAATAGCAGATCTACAAGCTCACAACGCGTCACTTCTAAAGTTTTTTTAATGTATTTTTTATGGAATTTAGATGTTTTTTTAATAAATAATTGTGGGGAAAAAAACGAAAAAAGAAATTGATAATATTTTGAAATATATATATATATATATATATATATATATATTTTTTTTTTTTTTTTTTTTTTTTTTTTTGAATAAGAAGTAAAAAAAATAATATTTACTTGCAAGTTGCGACCCATACAAATGGGTCCCGACCCACTGTTTGGGAACCACTGCCTTAACCTAACCTGAAAACCACGCCCACCTGGGCGAAACACCTGGTAAAGAGGGAGTCCCGTCTGAGAACACCCCTCCCTATTGCAGAGCTGTTGTTCATGTCATTCGGTACAACTCCCAAGTCGCGTCTCAAGTCCTAATTTTTGCCATAGAGTACCGAAGTCCTGACCGTCACTCCCACTATACCCCCCTGGGTCACAGAGTTACGTATTTCTTCTGCTGTCCTCCAGGGTTCCGTGGCATACGTTCCCCAGCAGGCGTGGATCCAGAACGCCAGCCTCAAGGACAACATCCTGTTTGGCCAGGAGAGGAAGGAGAGCTGGTACCACAGGGTGCTGGAGGCCTGCGCCCTGCTGCCCGACCTGGACATCCTGCCCGCCGGGGACGGCACCGAGATCGGCGAGAAGGTATAGGCTAAGCCTATACTTGTTGTTTTAACACCCATTAAAACTGGGAAAGCGGCGTGTCATTTTAGAATTTAGCGTTGGCTATTCAAAAATAGCAGATATACAAGCTCACAGCTATCTTTGAACATTTTTTAAACATCTTGAAAGTGTGAGAACTACTGATTTAGAAGTGGTTAAAGGAATAGTTCACACAAAAAGATTATGTGAAGCCTTGAATTCATGGAGATTTTTTTGTTTTTGTCACATTCCTTGACTCAATGGAGACTCTTTCAGTCTCCTACCGGAGTCTCCGCCGGTCATAAAATTATTAGCTTGGAAATTAGATAAAATAAAATAAATCTCCATGAATTCAAGGCTTCATGGGGTGTGTAATTGATAGAAAATACGTCGTTTTTTTGGGTGAACTGCTCCTTTAAGACGATGTGTCCCCCTCTGTTCTTGTTTTACAAATGGAACGGTGTGTCCAGGGCTTGAACCTGTCAGGGGGACAGAAGCAGAGGGTGAGCCTGGCCAGGGCTGTCTTCACCAAGGCTGACGTCTACCTGCTGGACGACCCGCTGTCTGCCGTGGACGCTCACGTGGGACAACACATCTTCGACAGGGTGATCGGACCCAAAGGGGTGCTCAGAGACAAGGTGAGAGAGAGAGAGGGAGGGCGTGGAATGTCTGCATCATTTTGTATGTCATGTGTAACGTAGACAGTGGTGTAAAGTAACTAAGTACATTTACTCAAGTACTGTACTTAAGTACAATTTTGAGGTACTTTTACTTTACCGGAGTATTTCCAATTGTCTATACTTTCACTTCTATTCCATTACATCTCAGAGTCATATATTGTACTTTTACTCCACTACAATTATTTGAAAACTTTAGTTACTAGTTACTTTGCAGATATAAATTATGATATTATGAAACATATATTAACCACTTTAGCCCTATTTTATACATAGGCTATTTGAAAATAGCAGATCTACAAGCTCACAACGCGTCGCATCGTGACGCGTTGTGAGCTTGTAGATCTGCTATTTTCAAACATAACAACGTACTTTGAATTCCGGACTTTTACTTGTAACAGAGTACTGTAGTAAAACATTTGAGTACTTTTTCCACCACTGAACGTAGACCACTGTTTCCCAAACAGTGGGTCCGGAGCCATGTTAAATAAATACCCCCTTTTTTCATTTCCTACAAAAAAAGGTTTTCTAGCCTGGAATCCAGACTGATCCGCTGCGTTTGTCTTTTTATCACTATCGCTACTCAGCCTATTTGACTCGAATATCAATCAACGCAGGCAAGTCAGGAAGTGACTCGAGATTTACATTGGACAACACTGGTCCCGCCCCCAATAGCAACATACGTATTTTTTTTTTTTTAACTAAGCTATGATGACTAGAACTAAGGCTAAATATATTGACAATTTCGTCAACAAATAAAAACTAGACTAAAATGTCAGGGTAGTAGTGGAGAAGAGATCCAGTAGAACTAAAAGACGAGCCATTTTAGGTTTGGTTGCGCTCGGGTGTTGCGCTCTGAAAATAGCAGATCTACAAGCTCACAACGCGTTGCGCTGCGACGTATCATGAGCTTGTAGATCGGCTATATTCAGCATGCAACCAAGTGCAATCAGTCATTACGACACCATCAAGGCCTGCCAAAATACATCTTAGGCGACTAAATCAACTGTAGATTTAGTCGACTAAAACTAGACTAAACACTAAAACATTTCAGATGACTAAAATATGACTAAAACTAAATGGAATTTTATTCAAAAGACTATGACTAAAACTAAATCAACATTTGCTGTCAAAATCAACACTGCTGTGTACGTGCACACATCCATCCACACAGACACGTGTGCTGGTGACCCACGGCCTGAGCTACCTGCCTCAGGCAGACCTCATCCTGGTGCTGGTGGAGGGCGAGATCACAGAGATGGGCTCCTACCTGGAGCTGATGGGGAGGAAAGGAGCCTTCGCAGAGTTCATCCACGTATTCGCCGGTGCCGAGCGCAAAGAGAGCTCCACACACAGGGATAAGAGTGAGTCTGCACTGTTCAGTATTTATTGTTTTCGTCTGGTTTGCCCGTCTGTTTGTTAAAGGGGAAAAGGGCACAGGCCATGACATGAAGAGCTGGGCAATGTAGGGATATTATATCAATATCGTGATGTGAGAGTAGATATCGTCTGGGTAGATCGGCTATTTTCGACGAGTGAAAATAGCAGGTGGCCAGTGATACAGACTCCTGGGGGGGACCCTGGTCGACGAATTATATAGGGTTTAAGTGTTTAAAATACACTCTGACTAAGAGGGGCAGTTAAAGTGGGCATCCCTTTTCTGGCTTTTCCTGTTTGAGTCAGTGCAAATCGGTGATGTTGGGACGTCCTGTATTTGCTCATTGTTTCACTGGTGTCTTGTGTCTGTTTCAGGCACAAGGAAGTCTGTGTCTCGTCTCAGCATGACAGATTTCATGGACCTCTCTCAGGAGCAGCTTATCAGGTATTATAATGAGAATGAAACATGCACGCACCCATGAAAGCATGCATGCACGCATGCACAAATGCACACGCACACACACACATGCACGCATGCACTAAAAGCTGAAAAACCTAATTATAAGTGTCTAGGCAGAATCTGAATGGGAACTCAGTCAAACAGAATAGACAAAATAAGGCACAGACAAATTCACAGTTTTAGAAGAATTGGTGATATATTTCTGATATCAAAAAGGAGACTCAAACTTACAATTCAGCAGGACAAGAAATGTATGGAACGGCCAGCAGTATGAACTCAAGGAACACACTGAAAGGTTATCTGTCTTATACAAGTGACTTCAAACAGTTCTCACAGCACCTCCTGGCCCACATGGACACCAATCACAGACTTGTTAATTTGTCACCTTAGCATGTGAAGTGAAACAAAAGAATGCAAATGTCTCTGTTAGGAGACAGGGTGTCTAGCAGGCAACCATTCCTAAAGCAGGGTGGAGCCAAGGAGTCTACAACAGATATAGCAAATACTAAAGAATGAGAGGAGTGTATTCCACTCAGACATAATTACATTAAACCATAATTATTTTCAAATGTTTACTTAATTTTCCAAATTACTTTGACATTCCCCCGTTTTAACATTTGAAGAACCTTTCACAAAACAACACTCATAGCACACATCGCAGGGACAGGCGAAAAACCCATAGTCAACTTTACAGGAAAATTCCCATCCAGCCCATCAAACAGATGCGACCACCATTCCCGCCAACGATATGTAGAAGTACCATTCATGAACAGAAAAATACAGTTACAAAATAAAAATAAAAACACACATAAGCTCCGAAAAGTTCCTCCATCATGGGTCCCCTAGTCCATTGTTCCAGCCAACTCTTGCAGTAGGGAAAAAGCAATTGTAGAGCAAAACTTCGCAATCATCGAAAAGGTTAGGTCCAGCCAGTGAATGTCCCGTTGGCCATCCAATAAACGCTGTAGAACACACCAGCACTGGTTCACGGTCGTCCACGTCCGCGGTGCTCTGTGCCTTCCTCTGTGAAGAGTGGAGAACGCCGGTAGCTGTTTGGAGTCCAACACGAACATCCAGACCACAGGCAGAAATGGACACTTCACACCTAACCCATTTGCTCCACCTGCAAGGAAAGAGAAAACAATGTTTTAAAAACCCACATATGGTTGAACACAATATAGAAAATTATTTCACTTCCTAGAAAAAAACACTTAACGTGCAAAAGCAAACCACCGATACTATACCACACAAGTTGCCAAACCAGTATTCAGTACGTCCAATCTCCCTCTCTCGGCAAGCACTCCAGCGGACCTTAAAAGAAAACTTAAAATAGCATCGTTAACATCACTCAACTAACCCTGTCACCTTAAATTCTTACTACTTGTAAAACAAGCCAACATTTTTCTGCAGGTATAATAAACTTCACTGGGACCATATGTAGTGATGCAGCCCTGGCCATGCTTTATATTACTAAGAGAGAAGAAACCATTAAACAAAAACAAACCTTTAATAGAAATCTAAGTTTAAACAGAAACTGCACAATTCACTCAACTGTTACAAAATTAAAACATACTTACCCCCACAGCTTGGACGCCCAGAAAGTTTCACTCTTCCTCGTACCAAAGAAATTACAACACAATACTTTCCGACGCGCATGCCAATAGTTTAGGAATTAGTAATATTAGTAATTAGTTGTTAGTCACAGAAGGACACAAGATAAACACTCATAACATAGCAATATGAATTCACATCAAAATAACAGTCAGCCTCCCACGCATTAAATTCTGCAACCCTAAAGGAAACTGGGGACATTATAAAACAATCAACACATCATATATACATAACCTTTTCCTTATGTTCAAAACCTGGAGAAGAACACTTTAAGCAAGATATTAAGACATGGAAAAACATCTCAATTTAGTACGGTCAGTCTTTGCTCGTGAGGCGTCCCTCAGAGCAAAAACTCTTAAAATGGCTTACAAGGCGTCAACGTCGCATTCTCTCGCAAAATGACCAGGCTGATGACAGTTCCAACATAACCACTCATCTAATGTGGTCACATCAGCCGGACCACCATTATCTGGAGCATAGAATTCCAATTGAGCCATTAGCAGTCTATCACCCGTGGCTTTCGACTTTTTCAGTTGAAGAATTTCTTCTTCTCGTATTATCGTGTCCGCGTGCAGACAGTATTTCTTCACATCATTCAATCTGGCACTTTGCCATGCAATGCAATGTCTCACAAAGACTGCTCGCACCTCAGGGAGGAGCCCATCCACCAAAGTCTGAATGAACTGTCTTTCCCATGACGAATCTACTGCAATGTCAACAGGCTGTGCATTACCGCTGTGTGAATTAAAAACAGGCAATTTCCTAGCGAAATAATCATCAAATGTTTCATTTGGCTTCTGCACACATGAGTAGACCGTTGTCATGTTAATTACTGGTTTAAATGTATCCTCAAATGCAGTAGCTAGGGCAGCTAACTGTATCTGATAAGGAGACGCTCCATCAGCTGACCAGGTCGCGTTCGAATTCCACGTCACAGGTTTTACTTCCCCCCAAAGGAGACCCAATTTAGTAATACACACGTGCTCTAGTTCTGCAGAAGTCGGACTACATTGGGCTGTCATTTTCTTAAAAGCAGTGGCAAATGTTACACCATTGCTCCTTGGGTCTGGCAGTGAGCTTACTATTGCCTGAAGTTCTGCTATTTTCCAAGGCCTATAAACCCTCTGGATACCCCCCTGGCCATCCGGGCATTCCAACATTGGAAGAAGCATGTTGCTTCCAACCAGTGACAACTGCGGCTGGTATGATAAGCCAGATCTGGAAATGCTTGAATATTGACCCAGAGGTGCTACAGATCCTGGAAAAACATGGCTTCTTCCTAGCAGGCCACTCACGGATTTAGATGGGAATCTAGAACTCTCTTGAATTTGGCCCATTATATTACTATATGATGGGGGCGCCAACAGCTGAGACTCAGCGGCAGCGCCGGGTGTCGGCAGCTTCTCTGGAAATGCTGGAGTAGGCACCAGGAGTGGGCCTCCCAGCTGTGAGCCCTGACTGTGAGGGGGGGTTACTGTCACTAGACAATCAACTTTGTGCATCTTTGTCCCCACCCCCCTTCGAGAGTTGGCCGTCTCCTCCCATAGCTTTAACCCATCGAGCTGTTTATTCCATTTAGCATTTAATTTAGCACAAGCAGACCCTTTGCTTTTATCAATTTTTTCTCCAAACTCTTTTGCCATCTTTTTCCTCAAAGATCGGAGCACAGGCTGTTTAAAGCTTCCATGTTCAGGAAAACCATAATTTTTATGCCATTTTGGCAGAAATGCAACCCCTTTAACTCCAAATTTGTCATGCACAATCCTTGCAGGACCCTGATATTCCTTCTTATATGCAAGTATTGCCCCCATGTTAAATTTAAAGCTCTCAATATGCAATTTAATATTATTACTACTATTATTATTATTGTACGCACTCAACCTAGGCGATATTATTTATATAATGTCTTATTTAATTAATGCTGTTCAATTTACTATGGTAAGTATTAAAACTCAAAGTATTAAAACTCAAATAATTCTGCCAAAATAACTGTATATATAAATCAAATCTCTATTACAGACAACAAAAGGGACTTTCTCCTTGCAGGTTTCGTTCATAAATGGGAGGCAATTGAAAAATTCCCCCTCTAACAAACATAAACCAAGCCTCAAGAAAAATTAAAAGAACACTGTGTTGCTGAAAAGAACTTCCAAAATATCACAAAGTATAAAGACAAATGTACTTTGACTCACAAACAAACAAACAACAACTCATTCACTCAGCGCTTTTCTTGCTTTGTTAGCAAAAGGACCTTAGGCAAGGATAAACCTCCCTTTCTATAGTAGCTACTGAAGGCAAGACTTACGTCCCCCTTAGACCATTCAACTTGCATAGATGCAGCAAAATTAATGAATAATTCCCTGATCTACTTACTTGATTAGCAGCAGGTAAAAGAATAAAAACGAACAGACCGCATCACCACAAACAAAAACACCAGGAGACTTAACAACGTCGGCTTACATTAAGAAGCGTATTTCGTCTGACTACAAAAAGGCAAAACGCTGAATCAACCTACCTAATGAAAATGCTTACACTACAACAGTCAGAACTTCTCCACAACCTAAACCTCTCTATCAATATGAAGCGATATACTATATCCTTCAGTCTGAATGTCTATTTAACACTAAACAGTACAAACAAAGACATCACCAACACACTCCAAAACCACTGAACCACAGTCTGCCTTATACCAGCTACCCAAACAGATTTCACCAGAACTTACCGCTTGTGCTTGACTGAACAGTAAAAGATTGTCCTTACCCCCCACTGTACAGTCAAACACCGCGCCGCAGCAAAATCCAAGCCCAATAGCAACGGCGGGACTTCCAAATGTCTAGGCAGAATCTGAATGGGAACTCAGTCAAACAGAATAGACAAAATAAGGCACAGACAAATTCACAGTTTTAGAAGAATTGGTGATATATTTCTGATATCAAAAAGGAGACTCAAACTTACAATTCAGCAGGACAAGAAATGTATGGAACGGCCAGCAGTATGAACTCAAGGAACACACTGAAAGGTTATCTGTCTTATACAAGTGACTTCAAACAGTTCTCACAGCACCTCCTGGCCCACATGGACACCAATCACAGACTTGTTAATTTGTCACCTTAGCATGTGAAGTGAAACAAAAGAATGCAAATGTCTCTGTTAGGAGACAGGGTGTCTAGCAGGCAACCATTCCTAAAGCAGGGTGGAGCCAAGGAGTCTACAACAGATATAGCAAATACTAAAGAATGAGAGGAGTGTATTCCACTCAGACATAATTACATTAAACCATAATTATTTTCAAATGTTTACTTAATTTTCCAAATTACTTTGACATATAAGCCACACATTTCAAGCAACCTCAACCATCAGGAAAAAGTGATCGCCCCTCCACTTAGATTTGGAAAAAGTGATTGCCTTGCAAAGTTTAGTTTAGTTTGCACTAAGGAGGCCAAATTGGAGCTGTGTGTGCGTTTGTATCAGCCATGTTTTGCTGTGAACGTGAATGTGTGTGTCTGAATGCATTGTGTCTGTGCTGTGCTAGTTGTGACATCAGTGCCAGTGTGCAGACGATGGAAGCCATGTCAGACGCGGAGCAAGAGCAGGATGCGGAGGACCTGGGAAAACTCACAGAGGCCGACAAGGCTCACACAGGCAGGGTGAGTGAGCCAGCCAGGCAGCCAGGCAGCGTCGCTACAGACCCCAACACAACTGGAAAACAACCCATTATCCTGGCTTTGAGTGACATGGTCGCGCCATAGGAAACTGCAACTCTATGACAGTCGTCTAGCACAGTGGTTCTCAACCTGTTGTGTAGGGACCTGTGGTGTAGGGACGGGGGTCCCTACACCACAGATGACAGTGAAGTGTCAATTTAAGGGTTTTTTTAAGACCTTTTTGATACCTCAAAAAAAGAAAAGAAAAAAGACCATTACTGCATCAAAAGTAACCAACAAACTATACTATAAAAACTGGTCAAACACTGAAAGCCTCAACGCAGGGTGGGGGGTCCCCAGTTCAAATTATGATTATTTTGGGGGTTCACGGCCTGAAAAGGTTGAGAACCACTGGTTCTAGCAGACACTTGAACCCTAGCATCCCTATTGTGGGGGGAACTTTCGCGTAAAATAGCAGATCCACAAGCTTGTAGATCAGCTATTTTAAACCCACCTCCATGGCTTTGTTTTTTTGTTTTTCAGGAAATAAAATGCAATAACGTTTTTCTGGATCCTACTTGCCACATAGTTTTAGATTTTTATTTATTTAATGTTTTCCTACGTCAACCTGTAGTGACATTTATTTCAGAGGCACCATAGACCTTTATTCTTTTGTCAAATATATGCCTTTTGAGTGCAAATGTGCACATTGATTGCTCCTTTTGAAACGGTATTGAGTAATAAGTCATCAATTTGTAAGTCATCAAAGAGTGAATCAAAATGATTTACTTGAAGGTCTTCATTCACTTCTCTCATTTTAACTTTGGGGGTCCAAACTTATGAATGGATGTATTATTTAAATATAAAACCAAAGAAATGTATAACATAATTTAATTAATATGGTAAGGTACAATACATTTCAAATGCCTAACAATGGGGAAATTTGGGGAAATTACTACGCTTGCACAATTTTGGGGTAATTTCAGTGGAATTAACCGTATGTAACAATTACTGTATTATACACAGACAGGGGTGTATGTATAAAAATATAGACAACTTAAATGGCACTGAGCAAAAGGTGAATGAAAGTACTGTGTGAGTGCACCACCCATAGGCACGCCAATGAATTACACTCAAACTGAACAATTAACTGACACCATCTCCCTCGTTCAGAAATTAAAAAAAAAAAAAAATTAGTGTAACTGACTTTGAATCAAATACTAAGATTATCATTTGTGCACTCTCTTGCGACATCATTGATTCTGGCCTATGTCAGAGACCACCCACTCCCTAGATCAGGGGTCTTCAACAGGAGGTCCGGGACCCCTAGGGGGTCCTCAGAGTTACTACAGTGGGGCTGCCAAATCTTTGTGTGATAGGATTAGTTTTTTTTACATTAACCACATGAACCTTAGCATTCCGTTTCTGAGGGGAACATTAGACAAAAATAGCCGATCTACAAGCTCACAAAGAGTTATTTAAAAAAATAACATAAACTTTTGAAATATGGAGATAAAAGGTTTCTGCCCGACAGACACGGTATTTACTTTAACGCATTAAGAGCTGAAGCCGATTTTAAAAAGATCTTCTAAATTAAAAACAGTTTTATGAAAAAGGTATGTAGTAGATCACTGGTGCTCAAACGTTTCATGTCAAGGACCACCCAAAATCATATTTATTTGGCCGTGGACCCACATCTCAAAATATGTTGGGGACCCACAGGAGCAAAGATTTGAGTAAAAAAAAAAATACATATTGTATAAAACTGCTATTTTTGAATAGCCGACATATATAGAATATGGTTAAAGTGGTTCAAATGTAGTTAAATCTAAAATGAGACAGATGCTTTCCCGGTTTTAACGGGTTAACCTTTTTCTCCATCCCAGGTGAAGTTGGAGATGTACAGGGTGTATTTCAGGACCATAGGCCTCGCCCTCATCATCCCCATAGTCTTCCTGTATGCCTTCCAGCAGGCCGCCTCTCTGGCCTACAACTACTGGCTGAGCCTCTGGGCCGATGACCCAGTGGTCAACGGCACCCAGATGGACACCGACCTCAAACTGGGTGTGTTTGGAGCCCTGGGACTTGCACAAGGTGGGTTGAGACCGCAGTCAGCCTCTAGCATATCACGAACAACATCACAAACAACATAACATCACAAACAACATGCTCTTCCTCATGGACCTACCTGCGGATTATACCAGTGTCAGTTACCTTATGTGGATTATGGGGTCGACATGCGCTGACACTTGCACCTTAATCCCATGTACAACGCACTGACTCTAGTTTTTTCTCGCTCCTTAACTAACGTCCATAGCATATCATGTACAGTTTACATCTGCTGCTATGCTCACGCAGTAAATATGTAAAAAAATAAATAAATAAGTGTTTCTTATTGATTGATCTCCCCCCTTCTTCTTCTTCCCCTTCATTTTTATGGAAATAACTAAAAAACTATGGAGCTTGCACAAAAAAACGAATTTCACGAGTTTTACACCTGTAGACCTGACAATAAAGTTGATTCTGATTGAAATAAGGACGCTAGTGTTCACATGGTTAGTTGTCCATGGCTTTGTGTATTTCCTTCAGGTATCGCCATGTTTGGCACCACGTTGGCCATCTCTCTGTGCGGGATCATCGCCTCGCGCCACCTGCACATGGACCTGCTCCACAACGTGCTGCACTCCACCATGGCGTTCTTCGAGTCCACGCCCAGCGGCAACCTCCTCAACCGCTTCTCCAAGGAGATCGACGCCATCGACTGCATGATCCCCGACGGCATGAAGATGATGCTGGGCTACCTCCTCAAGCTGCTGGAGGTCTGCATCATCGTCCTCATGGCCACGCCCTTTGCCGGCGTGGTGCTCCTCCCGCTCACCTTTATATACGCCTTCATACAGGTAGGAGTTTCAGTTTGCCTGCGCATGCTAAATAGCAAAAACTAAAGTGAAACCTTTAGAATACTTCTCTTCCTATTGTGACTGAGGACCCTATTTTGCGCGTCTTCTTCTTTGAGACACACATACAGTAGGTGGCCAGTGACTTTGACCAGTTTCACTTTCAAAACCTTTGCATCATGCATGTCACATAAACAGAATGCGATGCGTTTTGTTGATATAACACTTTTTTTTTTCATATAGAGTCCTATCCACAAATCCACCATTTAACTTCCACAATCCACATTATCAAAACCATTGGTGTTGTGTGCCGCATTCTGTTTGTGTGACATGCATGATGCAAAGGTTTTGAAAGTGAAACTGATCAAAGTCACTGGCCACCTATACTGTACGGGTATTTCGGGGCTTGGCCGAATCCACCATTCCTTCGCCGGGTCAAGCAACACAGCTTTCACCAATGGAATTGCATTACGGAATGTACACATTTTATGTTTTTTCTTCACCATAGCGCATAATATGGTGAATTATTGTAGTGCAGGTAATTGCAACAACCACCGATTGTGTGAACATTTTAAACAGGACTGCAAAATATTCGAAACTTAAGTGTGAACTGAAGTGTGCAAATCTTTGGCAGACATAAAAAGGCATATAAATCCAAATATCCAAGAAAGGAGCACAGGTCTGCCTTTTTCCTATGTTTTCTATGCGCTGATTTGACCCGGCAACATCATGGCGGATGATCGATAAGGAACGGGTGACATCACTGTAGCCAGAAGAATTCACCAGGTCTTATGACTTAACTTAAGTTAAGTCCTTAGACCTGCTAATTAAGATGCGCAAAATAGGGCCCTCAGTGTTTACCACTCCATGCAGTCCCCATCAACGTGTTCCACACCTTCTCTTGTGCAGAGCTTCTACGTGGCCACGTCTTGTCAGCTTCGTCGGCTGGAGGCGGTGAGCCGCTCTCCCATTTACAGTCACTTTAATGAGACCGTGCAGGGAGCCGGCGTCATACGAGCTTTCAGAGAGCAGCCACGCTTCATCCTGCAGGCCAATGGACGCATCGATCTCAACCAGACAGCCTACTACCCTCGCTTTGTGGCTACCAGGTTGGGAGATCATATCATATAATCCTACATTAGACTATTGTCTAGCATAGAACTGGGGACCCCCCACCCTGACAAGCACTTGGTTTGACCCTGTTCCACAGATTAGTTTGACTCGGTTCTCACAACGTCTCACACTGCGCTATTTTCACAACGTGTGCCTCTTTCTTTCGTAATATTTGACAATTTGGCCAATTTGGTATTAAAAAGGTCATTAAATTGTAACTTTAATAATGTGCAGATACCCTCTATACACTATTACACTTACACTGTATGTTGGTTTCTTTACTGTTGAGTGAGAAAGCAATGTTGCACATTAAGCTAATCATCTGGGGACCCCCCAAAATAATTTGGGGACCCCACTGGAGTCTAGACCAGTGGGCACTAAACCAGGGGGAACCACTGGTCTAGTGCCTACAAGCCTATCGTCTTGGCCACAGAGAGGCTCTTCCCTATAACCTTTGTGGTGTTTGTGTGTCTCCATGTATTCCTGCATGTCTTCAGGTGGCTGGCAGTGAACCTGGAGTTCCTGGGGAACCTGCTGGTGCTGGCAGCGGCCATCCTGTCAGTGAGGGGCAGGGACTACCTCAGTCCAGGCATCGTGGGACTGGCAGTGTCCACCTCTCTACAGGTCACATACGCATTTAACTTTAATAATATTATTATTAAGCGTCTTAAAGCGACTTAGCGTCCCTATTTTGGGCCAAACATTGAAGGGGAAAAAAAACAGATCTACAAGCTCACTGAACTTCTACATCGGCTATTTTCAGGAAAGATATTTAGCATTCCTGGAGTTCTCCGGTCAACTTAGTATACAGTCTAAGTGGTTACCGATTTGTGTACAGTTTTCCCCCTTTTTTGTCATTATTTGTTTCATCACTTTCAATTTCACTTGTTTATCCTGTATTCTGTATGAGTTCACTCTCCTGATTGGATGAAATTGCTATCCTGACCTGATTTACTGTTTACTAAAGAGCTGGAGAGACTGGGTGACCCCGGTTACTGAAAAAACAAACAACGAAACTCCATAGCAATGATTAATATGGAAGAGCTATTTTACACTTGTTTTAATAAAACAAATATCGCATTTGCACCCATTTAATGCTGTAGTTTACAATACCCTTCAGTAAATATGAAGACGTCCTACATTTTAAATTACTTAACCAAATGTAGAAGTAAAAAGTACGATTCTTTTAGTCTTAACAAAATCAGGATGGAAGATCATTCTGATGTGAAGGATGAAATAATGAAGTTGTAATGCTGACGGTTTGAAATCATTATTATCGTTCTATGTTCCTTTTTCATAGCAAATATCTCTCAAAAAGCTCTGTCACTCAAAAACAAACAGCCTTTTGGGGTACAAACATACAGTAGCTCTGAAGTTGATCTTCTATTTGTACCTAAAGGTGACGGGGATCCTGAGCTGGATTGTTCGTGCCTGGACTGATGTGGAGAACAACATTGTGTCTGTGGAGAGAGTTAAAGAGTATGCTGACACGCCAAAGGAAGTGAGTGCTTCTGAATATCAGCATTCACATATTGATCACATAAACACACAGCATTAGTATTCTATGAAAAAAACTAATATACCAGTTACCAGCTTATGGGTATCACTCTGGATAGGTGCCTCTGCTAGATGCCTAAATTATAAATTGTTTCAAATTGTATATTTACAATGGGGGGAAAAAATAATTGAATAAAGTTCACAACATGTGACGTGTTGTGAACTTGTAGATTTTCAGCGAGT
This sequence comes from Gymnoscopelus braueri, assembly GCF_963280865.1. Lineage (NCBI taxonomy): Eukaryota > Metazoa > Chordata > Actinopteri > Myctophiformes > Myctophidae > Gymnoscopelus > Gymnoscopelus braueri. Next base: position 11,564,653 of record NC_137615.1, read on the forward strand.
GACATCGCCTTACGATATAAAGCACTGTTTCCCAAACAGTAGATCGGATCATCGGGACAGCAGCGAGTCCCTTTTCAGTTTTTAGTTTCCTTTTTTTGTTACTTTTCAGGATTCAAATAAAAACACTGCAAAAATAGCAGATCTACAAGCTCAAAACGCGACTTGTTTCGAGCCGTGTTTCGAGACGTGTTTCGAGCTTGTGGGTCTGGTCTGCTACTTTTGATAAAAAATATAGAGATAAGAGGTTTCTGCCCGACATTAAACATATTGCATTTTCCTGCAGTCTGAACTAAAGCCTGACTGATGTGGGTTTACAGGCACCGTGGACCATCGAAGGCAGTTTGCTGCCTGTGGCCTGGCCCACAACCGGCACCATAGAGATCGAGGACTATGGACTCCAATACCGTAAGGGTCTGGACTGGGCTCTTAAAGGCATCTCCCTCAGCATCCAGGAGAGAGAGAAGGTCAGGCACACTCAAATAGACATTTTCTCTTTGTTTATCTTCTTATATCTGGGCACTTTTTAATTTTATACTTTGGCTATTCAAAAATAGCTGATCTACAAGCTCATAGCGCGACTCAAATCTTTGCCTCTGGGGAATCTACAAATGTCTTCTAAATCCTATAGTTTTTTTTTTTTTTAAACATATGTTGCTATAATAACATCAGTTTTCATGTCAAGGACCCCCAAAATTATATGTATTTGGCCGCGGACCTCCATCTCAAAATATTTTGTTCCAGGGACCCCCAGAAGCAAAGATTTGAGCTTTAAAATATATATATTCAAAGATTTGCACATTTTCAAGCTCATGAGCTTGTTGATCTGCTATTTTTGAATAGCCAAAGACATCTAAAATGACAGATGCTTTCCCGGATTGAATGGGTTATTCACATTATAAATAATCATGGTGAACAATGAATCCTTCTTTTGTGACACGTTTTCCTCAAATCCTCTCCTGTTTGTAGGTGGGCATAGTTGGGAGGACAGGAGCTGGGAAGTCTTCACTGGCTTTGGGAATTTTCCGTATCCTTGAAGCTGTGAAGGGGAAGATCTACATCGATGGGGTCAACATTGCCCAGATCGGCCTGCACGACCTCCGCTCCAGGATCACCATCATTCCTCAGGTAAAATACTGACATACTAATTCTATACAGTATGTACACATGTATACGGCACATGCACACACTCATATCAACACATCAACACATATGAGGTTGTAGATGCAGTCCCCGTAGCAAGGACTTTTGCTATCAAAGTGTCACTGAACCTCCTAGTATGTCCCTGGCGCACGCACGTGTGCGCGTGTGCGCGCACACACACACAGGTAAGTGTAGTAGTAAGCTAGCATGGTCCAGTAGTCAGTACCATCAAAAGCTACATTTCCTGTTGAACCAAACCTAAACCAATAATTTGATGACCGGCGGTCTCTCCGGTAGGAGAGCAAGTGCATTATTTATTATTTCCGTCCATGACCTGACCATGCATTCAATCGATGTTTGTTTTGGACGGATAATACATTATTCTTCCAAAATCCCTGACACATCGGTCTGACTGGTTGAGAAACATGTCACACTCTCTTAGTGTGTTGCAACGTTGAATGTAAAAATATCTCATAGTTGTGGCAAACACACAATTTACCATTCTGGCATTTAGCAGATGCTCTTACAGAATGCAGCGTGAATTACAAGTGCAAGATCAGAGAAAAAGACATGAACTCTAGTCACCAAACGACGTAAGTACAGTGGAAAGAAAAACAATTTAGTAACTAAGGATAGGTAAACAGCATCAAACCTAGAATCTGTCTAAACACCATGCTATCTAAATAACATTCGTAGCCTCTATCTACGCGTTTGGTTTTCCACCATGTGGCCTTTTGTTTTGAATGAGAAGGCCACTGAGTGGGCGGGTCAGACCACAGGGAGGGCCTGTTGGTATGTCAGTGTCCCCCTTAATCTAGTTATTTCAAAGTGTCATATGATATGCAATTGTATAAGATACGCCAAAAGGTAGATTGCGATCTACCTTTTAATATTGAAAAACATTTATTAAAAGAAAAAGAAAACTCCTCTTTTTGGCATCTGCTACTTGAATTAGGGTAACTTGATTGATTGACACCAAGAATGGCCTGTCAGCTCCCTTCACGACGTCTATTGTAGGAAAACCCACAATGCAATGCTTTGTTGCACGCAAACGTCAGTAGCATTACAAAGTTATATACAAATATGTGTGGCAAAGAACCCGAAAACCTTTTTGTCCACTATACCATTCCAAGTGTGTTTGTCTTATATGTAATGACAGCGCCGCTATTAATAATTATTATGATTATTTTTGTTATGCTGTACAAGTGTACTGTACATATGAGGGGAAAATGTGGAAAGTGTTGGTCATTTGTAACATTGCTCTGCAAATTAGAGTATTGAAATTTTGCTAAAACTGTATTCATATTTTTGGCAGATTTTATGTATTCTGTGGGACGTATACTGATCAGTTAAATCATTTATTTGCTGTAAATGATGTCAATTATTTCCAGTTAACCACTTAAACCCTGAATACTTCCTTGACCGGCGTCCCTCAATGGGGTCTGTACTTGACCCCCTCCTTTTTCCCCATAGCCCAAATCGCTTTGCTGAAAATAGATATAATAAATAAAAATAATATATGAAAATATGTATATTTTTGCAGAATTTTCACCTATTATGACATGCCCAGGTTGGGGGGTGTCTCTTCAGTCTGCTATCACCATTTCACACACAGACATCCAACGCACATGTATTTCCCCTCTCTAGGACCCGGTGTTGTTTTCAGGCTCTCTGAGGATGAACCTGGACCCATTTGATGGCTACTCTGATGAGGAGGTGTGGAGAGCTCTGGAGCTGGCCCACCTCAAGAGCTTTGTATCAGGTCTGCCAGACAAACTCAACCATGAGTGTTCTGAAGGAGGAGAGAATCTCAGGTATACATGCCACACATACATGCATACAGCTTACACCAACTACTAGAGCCTACATACAAGTTGCACCAACTGTACATGCTCACATACTGTGCATTATTACACCCTCACATTAACATCCATACAGACTATACATACATACAGTACATGTCTATACATTATTATTCTCGTATTTTTTTAATTGTATTTTTTTATTTTGTCTTTCTTCCTTTTCACTGAATTCAAACGTTTAAAAATGTTTGTTGCAACTCATAATGTACTAACATCTCAGAATGTAATCGTGGTTCATAACATAATAACCTATGTAATAAAAGCTCGTAATGTAATGATAAGCTCATAATGTAATAAAATCATGAGTGCATGCATAACATGATAACATTTTTGCATAGTGTAATAATGTATTACATTAAGAACCTTACACAGCCGCTCAGACATACACAGAATAAACACACAGAATAAACACACCTTCGGTGTGAACTGTAGTTCATAATCCCTTCATACAAACCTGCCTAAACCTTAATATGCCTGACCAAATTCGGGCTCAAGTCTAGTACGTTATAAATCTTCCTTATCCAAGCTGGTATGAAGATTGAAATTTGTTTTGTCTCTCTACCTCCCTCCCTGTCTCCTGTCGTCTGTCTGTCTGTCTGTCTGTCTGTCTGTCTGTCTGTCTCCATGTCTGTCTCTCTGCGTGTCTAGTCTGGGTCAGCGCCAGCTGGTGTGTCTTGCCAGGGCTCTACTGAGGAAGACCAAGATCCTGGTTCTGGACGAGGCCACGGCCGCTGTGGACCTGGAGACAGACAACCTGATCCAGTCCACCATCCGCACCCAGTTTGAGGACTGCACTATCCTGACCATCGCTCATCGCCTCAACACCATCATGGACTACACCAGGTAGGATCACACATACTCTCAACACCATCATGGACTACACCAGGTAGGATCACACATACTCTCAACACCATCATGGACTACACCAGGTAGGATCACGCATACTCTCGTACACACTACTTTGATGCCATGTAGGCCTATTTGTTAAGATCTTCCATCGACCACATCTGAATATGCATATTGCCTAACCCCGAAAACTCAACCTAACCCACGATGATCACCAAAATGACCCCAAGATTAAAAATTCCTTTTCATTTGTCATTTTTGTATGCAAAAATTTAATTTCTCCTAGAAGACAGTGAATGAAAAAGCAAATCTCAGTATCTAAATCAGCCCCATGGGAGGATCTTACCTCAACATTCTTCATCTTTGTAACCTTGGGACAACATCCTCATAAAATTAAGATCATGGGACGTAGTTTAGAGAGAAAACACTCTCACACCCATGTGAAGACCCAGGTTCCTTTCCCCTGCAGCGCTGCCTCCGGCTTGGCTCCAGCAACACTGTTGACAGACAGTGTCCGTGGGCGGGAAGCTGACACGGGGAGAGGCTCTGTGCATTACTGTAGGTTTCCACAAGGTGGCATACCCGATTCCAATTCCAGTTCATTTTCCCATAACTTAATCCATTAAGACCAGGAACGCATCAGTGTCATTAAAAAAAATCATTGGCTATTCAAACATAGCAGATATACAAGCTCATAGCTTTAAAATATATATATATTCAAAGATTTGCACACATTGTCAAGATTTTGTAAAAGTAGCAGATCTACAAGCTCATAGCGTGGCGCTCGGTGCCGCCCTATGAGCTTGTATATCTGCGATTTTTTAATAGCCAAAGAAATCTTAAAATGATGCGAACACATCACACAGATGCGTTCACGGATTGAATGGGTTCATTTGATTGGCTTAGCAACACATATGACACCTTCACATGTGTACTGGCGACTGCTATTGATTGTTTGAGAAGGGTAACTAACTGGGGAGGTTCGTTTTGGAGGAGGCACGTGGTGTATGTAGTACTCTCTCCGCAGACAGTTGAACGGTTGATATAAGTAAAGCCAACAACAACAATATTAGTTGATACCACAAGCTTCGGCTTTATTTAGCTAAAGAACTACACTGTAGGCTGGTGTTCATACATTTTTTATTATAAAATGGATAGTTCCAGTCCTTGATTGACTTGACTGACCTGTGTTCAAATACATTATAAAATACTCTATCAACACACCTATGTCTGACCAAATCACATCAGTATTACTGCGCAAACAAATTGCTTCTGCTTGTTTTCTACTTTTGATTTACTATAGTGGACAAAGCATTGATTAGTGGTGGAAAGAGATGGACGGGATAGAAGAGCAAGATACAAAAGAAGGAGACAGAAATAGAAGAGATGGCTGCTTGGCAAACATTCAGCTAGATATCACCAAAGAACTACATTGCTTGGTGGAAGGATGATTGTTTTATATCAATTGCTGCATGTTTTACTGTGTTTATTTTACAAAACCTTGCAAGGTATATGTAGCAACCGTTTTATAAAAAACAATAAGCCATGGTTTCCCATGATTTGGGAACAGCTAGGTGGTTTTAGCGCGCTCTGTGTCTACCCTAACTGCAAAATAAAATGTAATATGGTGAAGTCACAAATGAACAATGCAGGTGTTTACCACTTAGTCGTCTGATGTTTGATTATCTCCCTCTCTAAAGGGTCATCGTAATGGACAGAGGTTACATCACAGAAATGGACTCCCCCTCCAACCTGATCTCCCAGCGTGGCCAGTTCTATCATATGTGCCGGGAAGCCGGTCTGGCCTGATTGACCCCTCCCCCATCCACGAAACTCCCAAAACCAGACTGAACATGGTTGACAAATGGCCTTATCCCCACCTTCACTCCTGGAGGACTGAGGAGGACTTGATGGGTAAAAGTACCATGAGAGACTCAAAGAGTAGAGACATTCTGGCTTTACTTATTCCCATCACAGACGGGACAACTAGGACTGCAGGACTGTGGTTGTGTTTTGCACTGTGATGGACATGCCAAAGACGTGCTCTCATAATCCCCAGAAGGGAAAAGTGGTGTACTTTTGAGTTTCTCAATATAACTTTGTCAAATATCGTACCAGTGACTCGTGGAACCTTCTGCGTGTTTTGTAATGAATGAGGACAGCGATGACCAAAACATATGGCGGCCTGAGAGACCAGCCTCCTACCTATAGCTCTATGTAGAAAAAAATCTCTATACACAAAAATACAAGAACACGTCATTCTTAACCATCATCATCGACATCATCGCTGTCATGTGAACATGTTAAAAAGGGAAAAGCTTGTTGTATTTCTTTTCTCAGCCTTGTATTCACGGAAATGTCATTGAAATTCAAAGCCTTGCAAAAGAACCATCTATTTATTTATATGTAACCAACAGAGCTCTTGATACACCAGCATAATCAAGAATGTAAATTATGTTCACAAAGGTTTGGTTATGTTTGTATTGTCTTTTCACATTGGAGTGAAGTTAGATTCTTGAGAACTTTTTCAGAGCATGGTTAGTTTTTGCAATAATCTAAAAATAATCTGAATTTAACAGTTTTTCTGGCTAGTTAGGCAACTTGCTCCTTGAAAATTCTGTTGTATTTTACATCATTTAGGCATGAAGGTTGCAGAAAAATCTAGACCATACCAGCACTTGTAAACGCATACATTTTTTAATAAACTTTCAGGGTGTTTGCAGATCAGGGTATTTGCAGAAGTGCCTTTTGGATGTTCAATAAATTAATTTACAGTGGATCTGTTTACCGGTAGTTGCTATCTATCTTTTGTAAATATGCTTAAAAGTTGAAGATGGGGGGGTTTAAAAACACATTTGAAGACTAAACTAAAAGAACACATGATCAAAACACAATAGCATAATCAGTAACATGACTGTTGCATTTTTAATAGGGATATTTAATTCTTGACAAGACTTCACAGTTCACGCCAACTGGTTCAAAACAAGATGGCTCATTCATGAAAACCTAATTCAACACATCTGAGTCGGCTTTTATTGGGTTTTTCAATAGTGACCTTTCCAATAGTGGCCAGAGCTTTTATGTTGAAATCTTTGCACACAACTCACTATTCGCTGCTTCATCACAAATGACAGGTTTCATGAACACCTCATAAAGGCTGACATGGTTGAAGCAGTATCCATGAATGTATGTTGTACATACAGCTATGCAGTTATTTATTTGTAACAATCTTTCGACTAGTACAGAAGCCTTTCAAGAAATATTTTACCTTTTTTTGCATAACTCTACAAAACTTTCATTATTAAGAATTGTGTGCATTTCTGTGGTGATTCAATGTGTCAGCTTTGCAATGTATAGACAAATAAAAGATTTATATACCACAGTATATTTATAGTATATATATAGTAATATGTGCCAATTAAATGTTGAATGACATGTATCTTCTTGACATTTTCATTTAAACTTAATACACTTTAATATTGTCTATTGCATGCGGCATCAAGACATTACAGCAAATGAGTAGAAACACAAGAATGCATGAATTGGTCTTAATTGGGACAGAGAATAGAGAATAATTTTCAATCAAATGAAATACTTGTTGACAGCACAAATTAGCATATTCATTTACAATGTTAGACTCTAAAAGCTTCATTCTCAACTAGAGACTGAGGACAATCTCTCCGCCGTTGTTGGTAAAACTAGGTGGAAACAAAAGGGAAAATCCATTTCCAAAGCAGTGGGCATAGGTTTAGCATCCGTTAGAGAGTTATATCTGTGGAACCCAGATACAGATTCGGGTAACAAAAAAATTACATTCACATTGCAAGAAGCATGATAAAAACTGTAATTATTGGTTATAAGCAAAACGTATGACTTGCACTTCATTTCTTTCCACACAATGGTGATTACAATGGTAAAATAATTAGTAACAATAGTAAAAAAAAAAAGATTATACTAGTTGGTCGGAAAAAAATACTGTGACACAGAATTCTCCCGATTGGAAAAATTCACTTCACGTCCGCAAGCCGTGTGAAAAGCTTCAGCGTTTTTACAAATTTACATTTTACTATTACAATTAAGGCATTTAGCAGACACTCTTATCCAGGAAGACTTATAATAAGCAAGGTAATCGCATAGAATGTACATAGAATACAGAGAGACAGTGTGGTGCCTCAAGAAACTTGGATCCCAGCCAGGTAAACCAAGAAAGAACCTAGCTTTGGTCTAAACAATATACTATAAGAATAATCTGTAAATTGAAACTATAGGATACCAGGTAAACCAACAAACCTAGCATCCACCATTAACATCATGCGTTGGTTGGTTTGGTGCACATGGCTTCTCTCCAGCATGGATGTGCTGATGAAACTTTAATGTGTGATGATGAGTAAAATCCTTTCCACACTGACCACAGCATTAAAGGCTTTGGTCCAGTATGTATTTTCTTGTGTCTTTCAAGACTAATAATTTGGATGATGTTCTCACAATGGCTTTAGCATTAAGGCTTCTCTCCAATGTGTGTTCTCTGGTGTATCTTAAGATATTCCTTTCGGGCAAAGCTTTTCCTACACTGGCCACAACAGTAAGGCTTTTCTCCAGTATGGACGCGCCTATGACCCTTTAAATGTTCTGAATGACGAAAACTCTTCCCACATTGTTCACAGCAGTAAAGGTCGTAACACACGGCAAGCGGTTTACGCAGGCGGTACCGCTCGGATCAGCGGTTATCATTGTTGTTTTGTCCTCCTGCACTGCGCGGCGCGGGGAAAACAAAAGCTCACCACAATCCAGCTCTTGCCGCCCGCGCGCGCACAAACGAGCACGTACGCGCAAGTTTCACGGGACCGCGCCCGCTCGCCTCACCGCCCCTCAACTTCTCCGCGCGTCCCAAATAATCGCCCGCCTCTCATTGAAAATGAATTACATAGGCGCGTGGGCCGCTTGCCGTGTGAAAGGACCTTAAGGCTTCTCTTCAGTATGGATGCGCTGATGACTCTTTAAAGTACCATGTTGAGAAAAACTCTTTCCACACTGGCCACAGCCGTAAGGCTTCTCTCCACTATGGACACGCTGATGAATTTTTAATGTAGCTGACTCACAAAAACTCTTCTCACATTGGTCACAGCTGTAAGGCTTCTCTCCAGTATGGATGCGCTGATGAATCTTTAAACGTGATGAAAGACGAAACCTCTTCCCACATTGGTCACAGCTATACGGTTTCTCTCCAGTATGGATGCGCTGATGAATCTTTAATGTTCCTGACTCACAAAAACTCTTCTCACATTGGTCACAGCTGTAAGGCTTCTCTCCAGTATGGATGCGCTGATGACTCTTTAAATTACTTGAAGTACGACAACTCTTCCCACATTGTTCACAGCTGTAAGGATTCTCTCCAGTATGGATGCGCTGATGATTCTTTAAATTACTTGAAGTACTACAACTCTTCCCACATTGTTCACAGCTGTAAGGATTCTCTCCAGTATGGATGCGCTTATGACACTTTAAAGTTACTGAATGACGAAAACTCTTCCCACATTGTTCACAGCAGTAAGGCTTCTCTCCAGTATGGATGAGCTGATGCATGAGTAAATGACGTGACTCAAGAAACCTCTTCCCACATTGTTCACAGTTGTAAGGCTCCTCTCCAGTGTGAACTTTCTGGTGTAACTTAAGATAAGCCTTACGAGCAAAGCTTTTAGGACATTGGTCACACCTGTAGGGCTTCTCTCCAGAATGGATGCGCTGATGACTCTTTAAACTGTGTGTTCTCTGGTGAATTTTAAGATGTTCCTTTCGGGCAAAGCTTTTCCTACACTGGCCACAACAGTAAGGCTTCTCTCCAGTATGTGTTCTCTGGTGACTCTTCAGATGGGTGCTTTGGCTGAAGCTTTTTCCACAGTGGCCACAGCAGTAAGGCTTCTCTCCAGTATGGGTGCGGAGATGAACCTTTAAACTTTCTGAATGACGAAAACTCTTCCCACATTGTTCACAGCAGTAAAGCTTCTCTTCAGTATGGATGTGCTGATGAATCTTTAAGTTACCATGTTGAGTAAAACTCTTTCCACACTGGCCACAGCTGTAAGGCTTCTCTCCACTATGGACACGCTGATGAATTTTTAATTTAGCTGACTCACAAAAACTCTTCTCACATTGGTCACAGCTGTAAGGCTTCTCTCCAGTATGGATGCGCTGATGATTCTTTAAACTACTTGAAGAACGACAACTCTTCCCACATTGTTCACAGCTGTAAGGCTTCTCTCCAGTATGGATGCGCTTATGATACTGTAAAGCTGCTGAATGACGAAAACTCTTCCCACATTGGACACAACAGTAAGGCTTCTCTCCAGTATGGATGAGCTGATGCATGTGTAATTTACGTGCGTCAAGAAAACTCTTTCCACATTGTTCACAGTAGTAAGGCTTCTCTTTAGTATGGATGCGCTGATGAATCTTTAAATTACCATGTTGAGTAAAACTCTTTCCACACTGGCCACAGCTGTAAGGCTTCTCTCCACTATGGACACGCTGATGAATTTTTAAGTTAGTTGACTCACAAAAACTCTTCTCACATTGGTCACAGGAGAAAGGCTTCTCTCCAGTATGGATACGCTGATGAATTTTTAAAGTTAATGAATGACGGAAACTCTTCCCACATTGTTTACAGCAGTAAGGCTTCTCTCCAGTATGGATGCGCTGATGACTCCTTAAATGGGCTGAACGACGAAACCTCTTCCCACATTGGTCACAGTAGAAAGGCTTCTCTCCAGTATGGATGCGCTGATGACCCTTTAAACTTACTGAATGACGGAAATTCTTCCCACATTGTTCACAGCAGTAACGCTTCTCTCCAGTATGGATACGCTGATGAATTTTTAATTGTCCTGAGTCACAAAACCTCTTCCCACATTGGACACAGTAGTAAGGCTTCTCTCCAGTATGGATACGCTGATGAATTTTTAATTTACTTGACTCACGAAACCTCTTCCCACATTGGACACAGCAGTAAGGCTTCTCTCCAGTATGGATACGCTGATGAATTTTTAAAGTTAATGAATGACGGAAACTCTTCCCACATTGGTCACAGGAGAAAGGCTTCTCTCCAGTATGGATACGCTGATGTCTCTCAAGACTCCGCATTTGGGCGAAGCTTTTCTCACATTGGTCACAGCTGTAAGGTTTCTCTGCAGAATGTATTTTCTGATGTGTCTCAAGATGCGGCCTTTGGGTAAAGCTTTTATCACATTGGTCACAGCTGTAAGGCTTCTCTCCAGTATGGATGCGCAGATGAATCTTTAAACCTGATGAATGACGAAACCTCTTCCCACATTGGACACAGTAGTAAGGCTTCTCTCCAGTATGGATGCGCAGATGAGTCTTTAAACCTGCTGAATGACGAAACCTCTTCCCACATTGTACACAATAGTAAGGCTTCTCTCCAGTATGGATGCGCTGATGACTCTTTAAATGGGCTGAATGACGAAACCTCTCCCCACATTGGACGCAGTAGTAAGGCTTCTTTTCAGAATGTATTTTCTGATGTTTCTCAAGATCCGGCCTTTGGGTGAAGCTTTTATCACATTGGTCACAGCTGTAAGGCTTCTCTCCAGTATGGATGCGCTGATGAATTTTTAATTTTCCTGAGTCACGAAACCTCTTCCCACATTGGACACAGTAGTAAGGCTTCTCTCCAGTATGGATGCGCTGATGAATTTTTAATTGTCCTGACTCACGAAACCTCTTCCCACATTGGTCACAGCTATAAGGCTTCTCTCCAGTATGGATACGCTTATGAATCTTTAAACTTAATGAATGACGGAAACTCTTTCCACATTGTTCACAGGAGAAAGGCTTCTCTCCAGTATGGATACGCTGATGAACTTTTAATGTTCCTGACTTACAAAACCTCTTCCCACATTGTTCACAGCAGTAAAGCTTCTCTCCGGTATGTGTTCTCTGGAGACTCTTAAGATTAGGCTTTGTGGTGAACTCTTCACTGCAGAGATGTTTTTGCTTCATTGGGCGCAGGGCGGAACAGGTATCTGAGATAGAAAACAATGACAGATTACCAATGCATTATGCAAAATAGCATTTATATATTTATTTGGTAATTTGCAACAAATTAAGTTCTTGGTCTCCATCTCTTATTTATCATCCAATTAAATTGTATTATGTGTGAAGGCTTTACACCATAAAAGTGGCATATTATTTTCAGGCTGCAGATACATTTGTATTTGTTTCCTTATTCAGAAAGCGCTACTCTCCCGAACTGAGCTCATGCTTCCTTCAATGCATGAGGAGTGAGCAGGCCGCTTCTTATCACCTGACAGGGGGGAGTTTCCCCGGTAGGACGTAGCGCGTGGAAGGAACACGTTATTCCAACCAGTTCCTTTCCCCTCCATCAGGCGCCCCGGCTGACCAGGGGGAGGCAGTATAGAGACCAGGATTACTGCATGGTTTTTGTGAGGGTACCTGGGCACCGATGACGCGGAGGAGAGAAGAGGCCCAAGCGCCCACAGTGTCCACGGTGGGAATCAAACCCAGGACCTTCTAGCTGTGAGAAGACAGCGCTACCGACTGCGCCGCCGTGCCCCCACTTTTAAGTATTTGTACTCAGTTTAGTGACAATAAGTACTTTAACTTAAATGAGTTTTTTTCTGGCTTTTATTACTTTTAAGTATTTTTACTCAATTTATTTACTTTTAGTGTTTGTACTCATTTTAAGTACTTTTAAGTAAATTCATCTATTTGGCTGCAGACCCCCATCTGAAAATGTTTTGTGCCAGGGACCCCTCACTACGTTTATACTTAAAGGGTAAGACCACTTTGGTAGAGGTTTGGGTTGTGTAGTTACCTTGCCATGATGTAACTCCAAAGGTGGGCAAGAAATAAAAAATAATTGCTCCATTGATTAGAAATTGATCATTCAAAATATGCTCCTCATTGACTTACATTGTACGGTAAAACAGCTCTCAAAGTCACTCTTTTAGCACATAAATGAACCCAAACATAGCTGATTCAGACAATATAGAGCATCACCAAACCCAGTACTGTTTGTTTTTTTAATAAAAATGTCAACTTCCTGTTGATTTTACTATTTGAAGATCTGGATCCGGATCCACCGATCCAGTCCGGGTTTTCTACTTATTAAAAATGGCAAAATCAACAGGAAGTTGACATTTTTATTTTAAAAAAAAACAGTACTGGGTTTGGTGATGTTCTATATTGTCTGAATCAACTTTGTTTGCGTTCGTTTTTGTGCTAAAAGAGTGTCTTTGAGAGCAGTTTTACCGTACAATGTAAGTCAATGAGGAGCATATTTTGAATGATCAATTTCTAATCAATGGAGCAATTATTTTTAATTTCTTGCCCACCTTTGGAGTTACATCATGGCAAGGTAACTACACAACCCAAACCTCTACCAAAGTGGTCTTGCCCTTTAATAGCCTACCTTCAGCTGCATTTACCATCAATCAAACGAAAAGAGTCCATAATACTCTTCTGTACTGTATAGCAGTATGTGATGTTAGGTAAATACATTTTAGACATACCTATCCTGTTTAACTTGATCACTGGGTTCAACATGGCAACTCTGCTGCTCCTCAGATGTTTTGATGAACACTTGTTGAAACGGTCTGTTTGTGAAAGGACAAAAGTTAAACATTTTTAATTAATTATGCTTTTAAAAACATTTTAACATAGACACAATGTAAAATACACTTCATACCACCCTTACATTAAGAGAATTGGCTGCACTAAAATATCGCCATTAATCCGGGAAGGAGTATTAATAAGGAAGGATCTTAACCACTTTCTGGTTGGCTTCCCAAGCCGTGGACCCTGGTGTGACTATTGTCATGGCAGACCCCTGAACAGTGTTTGTGCCAAGTTTGGTGAGGATTGGAGCCCTGCCGCCTGTGGCACCAGGGCCCCTGCCCTGGGGGGCACACACGGCCCCTGCCCTGGGGGGCACACACGGCCCCTGCCCTGGGGGGCACACATGGCCCCTGCCCTAGGGGCCACACGGCCCCTGCCCTGGGGGGCACACACGGCCCCCTCCCTGGGGGCCACACACGGCCCCTGCCCTGGGCCCTTGCCCTGGGGGCCACACATGGCCCCTGGTGTGGCTATTCTGATGGCAGACCCCTGACAGGACGTGTGATAAGTTTAGTGCGGATCGGAGCAACGGTGCACCTCGCAAGTTTGCATGTTACGTTTGTGACGTCGTCACAGATGGTCACCGAGTTATGGCCATTTGAAATGTTAGAAACTGCTGTAACACTGCTGTAGTGCCCCATACAGTATGTGCAATTTAGGTTTATTTAGTATTTCTAATGATTTTATGAACTTTTAAGTAGTTATACTTGAATTAGTTACTTTTCTCACTTTAATTACTTTTAAGTAATCTTTTAAAATGTTATCCCTCGATTTTGTAACCCATTTTTCACCCAGTGCCAATGCCTAAGCTTGTAATCCTGGGCGCTACTCTCCCTCTGCCAGCCCAGGGAGAGCCCCGAACTGAGCTCATGCTTCCTTCAATGCATGAGGAGTGAGCAGGCCGCTTCTTATCACCTGACAGGGGGGAGTTTCCCCGGTAGGATGTAGCGTGTGGAAGGAACACGTTATTCCAACCAGTTCCTTTCCCCTCCATCAGGCACCCCGGCTGACCAGGGGGAGGCAGTATAGAGACCAGCATTACTGCATGTTTTTTGTGAGGGTACCTACCCTAGGAGACACAGGGAGAACATGCAAACTCCACACAGAAAGGCCCTTTCACCAACTCCACCTAGGGTATGGGCACCGATGATGCGGAGGAGAGAAGAGGCCCAAGCGCCCACAGCGTCCACGGTGGGAATCAAACCCAGGACCTTCTAGCTGTGAGGCGACAGCACTACCGACTGCGCCACCGTGCCCCCACTTTTAAGTATTTGTACTCAGTTTAGTGACAATAAGTACTTTAACTTAAATTAGTTACTTTTTCTGGCTTTTATTACTTTTAAGTGTTTTTACCCAATTTATTTACTTTTAAGTATATGTACTAATTTTAACTACTTTTAAGTAAATTGATCTATTTGGCCGCGGACCCCCTTCTGAAAATATTTTGCGCCAGGGACCCCCAGAAGAGAAGATTTGTGTTAAAAACTTTCAAACACTTTCAAGATTTTTCAAACAAATTCTAAAAATAGCAGATGTACAAGCTCACAGTGCGGCACAAAGTGACTCGAGTTGCTGTGAGCTTGTATATCTGCTATTTTTGAGAACCCCTGTTCTAAACCACTGTTCTAAATCCTAAGAGTTTTCAGAAACACTTATGTTGCTATATATATAGTTAAAATCTAAAGTAACACAGATGATTTCCCGGTTCTAATGGGCTAGGAGGATTGGCTTCACTAAAATGTCCCCATTATTCACGAAGGACCTTAAAGAGGTGGTGCCATGGTTTTGCACTTTTTCTGTTTTTCATGTGTCTATGAGGTTGATAGAACTTCATTAAGCCCCCTGGTGGTGTTTTTATGGTATTTTATGACTTCTCTGACTATTTTGAGTTTCTACCTGGAGGCTGAAACCTTGAGGGTCAAACGTGCCAATAGAGAAACAGCGCTTTAGTGACATAGTAAAAACATACCCTCCCCCTCATTATCATAACACAACAGGTGTGGGCATGACGAGGAGGAGGGACTAGGACAGGTGGGTGGTGCTAAGGTGGTGGAGGAGGAGGTGCTAAGGTGAGAACGAGGCATACTTAATGAACTGGAGGCGTGTTCACATAAAAACATAATTTTTACAATTTCTGTACACTTTTTTGAAAAAAATCTTCCTCCTAGTATAACCATAATACTATATGATTATGTTTTAGTAGCCTGGGACCAGACGAATCTGCGAGTGCAAAAAAAAATTGCACTCTGGGATTTGGGTCTGGCACCGCTCCATAGAGAATCCATTTCCTGCTCCAGAAGACGTGGGTAACCAATCAGGGCCCAGTATTCGAATATGGGAGACTGTAATTGGTAGTTGGTTTGTAGGTCTAACCAATTGCGTCGCGAGTCATTGTTTTGATCCCGCCCCCTTGGAAAAAAAACTTCCTCATAGAAGCACCAGACTCATATCCACGCAGTGATATAGTCTGTCTACGCCAGGCTAATGTTTTAGGGGGGGGATCACTGAAAATCACGGCACCCCGTCTTTAACCAGTTTATATAAAAATCAATGGCTAGCAAAACACCAAAACACCCCTGTACGTTTATACTTAATAGCCTACCTTCAGCTGCATTTACCATCAATCAAACGAAAAGGGTCCATATTACTCTTCTGTACTGTATAGCAGTATGTGATGTTAGGTAAATTAATTTTAGACATACCTCCTATCCTGTATAACTTGATCACTGGGTTCAACATGGGAACTCTGCTGCTCCTCAGATGTTTTGATGAACACTTGTTGAAACGGTCTGTTTGTGAAAAGACAAAAGTTAAACATTTTAACATAGACACAATGTAAAATACACTTCATACCACCCTTACATTAAGAGAATTGGCTGCACTAATATATCGCCATTAATCCGGGAAGGAGTATTAATAAGGAAGGATCTTAAAGGTTTCATGACATTCAGTTTTATCACATATTAAAAGTCTTTGTCATGGTCCTTCAAACGTGTATAAAAAGTTTTAACAAAAAATCCACTCCAGTGATCCATGGCAGGTGTTTTTCTCTCACATTTCTAACTGCAATGAAAAAAGAAATCTTTTCCTGCGGGTGTCGCTGTTGAGGCATTTTGCCTGTCAATCATCGACTCTGCTCCCCCCCCCCCAAAGGAAAGGATAGGGGAGGGGAGGGGCGAGGAGGAGAGTGGGCGGGATTAATGGCCTGTGACTTCACTGCCCTCGGGCCAAGCTCAGATTACTTTTCAGCCTAATTATTCAGAAAACAGCAGACCACAGAAAATCCACTGAATGTTCAAAGTTCAGATTTTTGGGTGTAATTGAGGTCATAAAACCCCCCAAAAAACATTAAAAATAAAAAAAGTGAAAATGAATGTCATAGAACCTTTAACCACTTTCTGGCTGGCTTCCCAAGCCGTGGACCCTGGTGTGATTATTGTCATGGCAGACCCCTGAACAGTGTTTGTGCCAAGTTTGGTGCGGATTGGAGCCCTGGTCCCTGTGGCACAAGGGCCCCTGCCCTGGGGCCACACATGGCCCCTGGTGTGACTATTGTCATGGCAGACCCCTGAACAGTGTTTGTGCCACGTTTGGTGCGTATTGGAGCCCTGGTGCATGCGGCACCAGGGCCCCTGCCCTGGGGGCCACACATGGCCCCTGGTGTGGCTATTCTGAAGGCATACCCCTGACAGGGTGTGTGATAAGTATAGTGCGGCTCGGAGCAACGGTGCGCCTCGCAAGTTCGCATGTTACTTTGTGACGTCCACAGTCTACCGTCCACCCACCTTCTAGGAAATGTTAATATCAACCGCAGAATTAGGAAGGCTCTTCAAAAACATCATGGAATGTTTCACATGTGTCCCAGATGGAGCCAAGCACATACCCCTACTAGTGAGAAATTCATACCACCTTGGCTGAAAAATACAAATAAAAACTATGCCTTTAATACAGCATGTGGCCCAAATGCTGCACACTACATGGAATAAAATTAATTTTAGACATACCTATCCTGTATAACTTGATCACTGGGTTCAACATGGCAACTCTGCTGCTCCTCAGATGTTTTGATGAACACTTGTTGAAACGGTCTGTTTGTGAAAGGACAAAAGTTAAACATTGAGTGCCAAAAACGGTCCGGGCCGTTTTTCATAATCCAAACGAGGTGTGCCAACAACGGTTATAACCGTTTTTGGAAAAAAACAAAAACAAAAAACAAACATTTTTTTCCTTCACAGCACCAGGAGATATCATATTTTGAAGATTTAGACTTTAATTCACTTCCTGGTTAACTTATGACTTCAAAAGCCTGTATCTCGGCTCCTGTGTACTTTTTTTTTTACTATGTATTTTTTGTTTACATTTTTTCCCCCCCGATTGTAGGAGACCTCTATGTGTGTAATGAGGGGATCACCGTGATATAACCATAATACTATATGATTATGTTTTAGGGGGGGGGGGGGGAGATCACTGAAAATCACGGCACCCCGTCTTTAACCAGTTTATATAAAAATCAATGGCTAGCAAAACACCAAAACACCCCTGTACGTTTATACTTAATAGCCTACCTTCAGCTGCATTTACCATCAATCAAACGAAAAGGGTCCATATTACTCTTCTGTACTGTATAGCAGTATGTGATGTTAGGTAAATTAATTTTAGACATACCTATCCTGTATAACTTGATCACTGGGTTCAACATGGGAACTCTGCTGCTCCTCAGATGTTTTGATGAACACTTGTTGAAACGGTCTGTTTGTGAAAAGACAAAAGTTAAACATTTTAACATAGACACAATGTAAAATACACTTCATACCACCCTTACATTAAGAGAATTGGCTGCACTAAAATATCGCCATTAATCCGGGAAGGAGTATTAATAAGGAAGGATCTTAAAGGTTTCATGACATTCAGTTTTACCACATATTAAAAGTCTTTGTCATGGTCCTTCAAACGTGTATAAAAAGTTTTAACAAAAAAATCCACTCCAGTGATCCATGGCAGGTGTTTTTCTCTCACATTTCTAACTGCAATGAAAAAAGAAATCTTTGCCTGCGGGTGTCGCTGTTGAGGCATTTTGCCTGTCAATCATCGCCTCTGCTCCCCCCCCCCCCTTCTAGGAAATGTTAATATCAACCGCAGAATTAGGAAGGCTCTTCAAAAACATCATGGAATGTTTCACATGTGTCCCAGATGGAGCCAAGCACATACCCCTACTAGTGAGAAATTCATACCACCTTGGCTGAAAAATACAAATAAAAACTATGCCTTTAATTCAGCATGTGGCCCAAATGCTGCACACTACATGGAATAAAATTAATTTTAGACATACCTATCCTGTATAACTTGATCACTGGGTTCAACATGGCAACTCTGCTGCTCCTCAGATGTTTTGATGAACACTTGTTGAAACGGTCTGTTTGTGAAAGGACAAAAGTTAAACATTGAGTGCCAAAAAACGGTCCGGGCCGTTTTTCATAATCCAAACGAGGTGTGCCAACAACGGTTATAACCGTTTTTGGAAACAAATATTTAAAAAAACAAAACAAAAAAAAAACATTTTTTTCCCTTCACAGCACCAGGAGATATCATTTTTCGAAGATTTAGACTATAATCCACTTCCTGGTTAACTTATGACTTCAAAAGCCTGTATCTCGGCTCCTGTGTATTTTTTTTTTTTACTATGTATTTTTTGTTTTAATTTCCCCCCCCCCGATTGTACGAGACCTCTATGTGTAATGAGGGGATCACCCTCAGGTTCAAAAATTGTTAAAAATTCAGGCACTGACTGTACCCTGTTTTTAAAAAACCCTGGCACTCTCATAGACACAATGTAAAATACACTTCATACCACACTTACATTAATAGAATTGGCTGCACTAAAATATCGCCATTAATCCGGGAAGGAGTATTAATAAGGAAGGATCTTAACCACTTTCTGGTTGGCTTCCCAAGCCGTGGACCCTGGTGTGACTATTGTCATGGCAGACCCCTGAACAGTGTTTGTGCCAAGTTTGGTGCGGATTGGAGCCCACCCTGAGGCCACACATGGCCCCTGGGGCCACACGGCCCCTGCCCTGGGGGCCACACATGGCCTAAAAACTATGCCTTTATTTTTTATGCCATTCTACTTACAGTATATTCCCAGATAAGTTTCACTTTTGTTTTTAATGGCATGAAAAAAAAAAAATGTATATAAAAGATAATTAAAAAAAGGCCTTTCTCTGAAACCATAGCTGATAAGGAGACATCTAGGCAGTGGGAAACATTTCCAGACAGACTGGATGCTTTTAACCTTGTAGGATCTGTCTGTAATGAGACTGTTGGTTTTGTTCGCTGCATTCAAGTACTGACATCAGTTGTGCTACATACGTGTATATGATATAGTTGCTGTGATCAAGGCTTGTGATATGAATGAATGAATGAGTTTTATTTCGAACATTGTTTAAAAAAGACAAATACAGAAGAAAACAACAACAATGTCCGAAAAAGAGTAGGATCTAAGTCTAAAACTCCTTTTTCACTGGTAACTTTAACAATTTTTTAAAATGTATTCACAACCTAAACATCTCCACTGCATGTTAAAAAGAAAACATAAACATAGAACAATACAAATAACTGCAGTAATAACAGAGATAAAACTAGATAAAGTGTTCCTCGGAGCACAGGTGTCCGCCAGGTCAGGTACGTTATTGTGGCCTCCTGGTGTCGCTATAATAGGCCAATGTGAAAAGGGTGCCATTTATTCTTAGGCCTTTCACGGCAATCGGACACTGAATTCATGATTTGAGGCATTTTGTTCCGAAAATGTGTTTTGCTAAATTAGACCTGCTGGTGGCGCTATAACAGGCCAATGTGAAAAGGGTGGCATTTCTTCCTCGGCCTAGAGGGAATGTGCGTGTGAAATTTCACGGAAATCGCAAGCTGCGTTCATGATTTGAGGTATTTTGTTCAAAACGGACCAATCGTGCAAACTTTGGAAGCCAACCTTAGCCAATGAGGATGGAATATGGGGGATTGGACAGATCCGTGTTTATCACATGACTATAGAGATACTGTGTACCAATTTGCATGACGTTTGGATAAAATCTGTAGGAGTAATATAAAAAAATGGGTTTTGCAGAAATCGGCCTCCTGGTGGCGCTATAACAGGCCATGTGAAAACATTGGCAGCAACTGGGCCAACGGTGTCGGAGATTAGCTGCTAACGGACGGACAGGACACACGGACAGACGGACGGACGGACAGGGTGCAAAACATACTCTCCCGCCATACCTTTCGGCCTGGCGGAGACAATAAAATAAAACCAACCCTACTACTAGTAGATAATCTAAACAAACAGCCAATAAACAGCCAATCCAACAAGCCACAACAGGGATGCCAGGATTCAATAGGTCAATATGAACTGCAATGGGAATGTGTATCGTCACGCTACATTAACCGCTCCAAGTGTACACGTTTTTTTGGGTGGTGCCATGGTTTTGCACTTTTTCTGTTTTTCATGTGTCTATGAGGTTGATAGAACTTCATTAAGCCCCCTGGTGTTGTTTTTATGGTGTTTTATGTCTTCTCTGACTATTTTGAGTTTCTACCTGGAGGCTGAAACCTTGAGGGTCAAACGGGCCAATAGAGAAACAGCGCTTTAGTGACATAGTAAAAACATAGGGACTAGGAGGGGTGGGTGGTGCTAAGGTGGTGGAGGAGGTGCTAAGGTGAGAACCAGGTATACTTAATGAACTGGAGGCGTGTCCACATAAAAACATAATTCTAACAATTTCTGTACACTTTTTTGAAAAAAACCTTCCTCCTAGTATAACCATAATACCTGATGATTATGTTTTAGGGGGGGGGGGGAATCACTGAAAATCACGGCACCCCGTCTTTAAGAAATGTAAAGAAATCCCAAACTCCTGTCCCTATTATCATGATATCATCATTATTGTGATACTTGTGCCATTATAATCCTATAGTGAAAAGTTGATAGCCCTGCAACAGGAAGGAATAACGGAAAGTAAGAGAGAGAGGACAATCTTACTGAAGTCCATGTGATCTTTAGGTTCCATTTCAATGGACACGGTCCTGGCTCGTACTGGAGGCCTCATCTTCACCTGCAGGCTTGACTGAAGAGACTGGTCTGAAATGAAGGAATAGAATAAGGACTTTAATTTGAAATGGGTTGTAGATGAAAGTTTTTAAAAGACAGGGCAGTGACCCAAAACATATTCCCAAGCTTCAAACAATGTTGAACTTTGATAGAACCTTGAGTTGTAGATACCTGGGCATGTTACATTAAATGTCATATGTGCTGCAGCTAATCAGTTATATTGTAGGCTGGCAATATAGCAGAAACCATGACTTGTGTACACATAAAAAACAGATGATTTATACTTTGTTGTACAATGTGTCGCTCGACAAATAGCCGATCTACAAGCTCATAATGAGTTGCATTGTGACTAATAATGTATCTTTTCTGTACTTCACTTAATTATCTGCATGCATACTGTATGTCAGCATTGAGCTACAGATCAATGCCAACTCCAGCAGTCATGCCAGTTTCTTCTTTTTGT
Source organism: Gymnoscopelus braueri (assembly GCF_963280865.1). Lineage (NCBI taxonomy): Eukaryota > Metazoa > Chordata > Actinopteri > Myctophiformes > Myctophidae > Gymnoscopelus > Gymnoscopelus braueri. Next base: position 11,586,719 of record NC_137615.1, read on the forward strand.
AACCTGTATGTCTGGCGTTTGGCTGGTTATCAGTGATTTAATCTTTGACCACAAAGATGGAACGTGGGAGGCGTAGACGTAGTGTTCAACATCACTGCCTGCATGCATCACCGTTCTCTGTATGCCTGTCAACCAAAACAGTGCTCTGCACTCCATAGAAGTAGTTAACATATGGATAGGATTTGGATTGTGATATTAAAGACAATATTATAATGTTAAACAGAACGTGATGCTGTCTTGCACCCACTGGTGGACAAAGTAGGCAGCAGTGGTGTAAATTAACCAAGTACATTTACTCAAGTACTGTACAATCTTGAGGCATTTTTACTTTACTGGAGTATTTCCAATTTTCAGTACTTTTACTTCTACTCCACTACATCTCAAAGGCAAATATTATATATTATTACATAATATATGCGATACACAGGCAAAGTTTTAAATCGATCGTTCAGACGGTTCTCGACATATGCGGGGGACACAGACACAGAAATGTTGTGCATTTATAGATGGATTAACACGGTTTGATAATACAGTGTGAATGAACAACACCCACCACCCACAAGGGACAACAATACTGTTCCAGTGGAGCTTCTCAGTGGCCTACAATATAAAGCTATGGTTGTGTACTGGGCACTATATAAGTACATAGTGTGAAGCAAGGCCCATGCACTTGAAAAGGAGTGATTTACCCTGGTTACATAAAGTCAGTCAATTTTGTTTTATTAAATAGATTATCAATTCTTATTAGCAACCAATTAATAGTCTATTCATTGTTAATCCCTAAATACAAAATGCGTAAGATAATGAAAATATGTTCATAGATTTGAAGTTTAGAAGCTATTGAAAATAAATTCCTATTAATAGTAATTGAGAGCTGCTGCTGCTGCATTTGGCTATATCTTTACAATACCCAGTGGTGTTAAGTATCTAAGTACATTTACTCAAGTACTGTACTTAAGTACAATTCTGAGGTGTTTTTACTTTAGTGGAGTATTTCCAATTTTCAATACTTTTACTTCTACTCCACTTATCTCTGAGGAAAATATTTTAATTTTATTCCACTACAATTATTTGAAAACTACTTGTTACTTTTTAGATTTAGATTTTTATTACTAAACATACATTAACCACTTATATATATTTCGGCTATTTGAAAATAGATCTGCTATTTTCAAAAGATTTGTATACATTTTGAAAACTTTAAAGGGGCTGCATAATGAGTAGGGGGAAAAAAGTAAGTAAAAAAAATTGAGTACTTCTTCCACCACTGACAATACCCAGTATATGAAACTATACTTACCTAATCTGTACAACTTGATCACTGGGTTCAACATGCTATCAAGTGTTGATGCAGAGTTGTACTCTGCTCCAGAAGATGTTTAGATGAACTGTGAGCAGTTGGTTCTGTCTTTGTTGTGATGTTTTCCACTCCCTCCAGGAAATACACGGCACCGTCCTTTAATTGTCTGTTTGGTGGATTTATTCAGCTTTAAATGCACTTCGCGTGCACTTAAACATAGCTCGCTCAGTCTACATCGCCGTCACGTCATCACATCCACCGTCTAACTATGCAAATACATAACCATGTAACTACACAATAAGCACGCGTTCATAGTCCTACACTGGTTTCAACTTGCTGATATCAACAGGGCGTCAGCGTTGATGCTATAAAAGCTCCTCAGAAAGAAAAAAAATAGATGAAGTTTGAGGTTAACAGGGTTCTTCTCTCTTTGTTATGATGTTTTCCAGCTATATATAGCCTATTGTTGAATTCCTTTAGCAAGATCTTGGCACTGTTCACATAGACTTATAATAAGACCGTCCGTAGGCCTATTTACTACTGTTCAGAGTGTAAGATAACGGAAAATGCTACTTTCTTTTGGGCTTGTTTTCATGGACCTGGTTGCTTATTTCTTTCGCAAAATCTGGCAACACTAGGCGTAGTCGTGCGCCCGTTATCTCACACTCTGAACAGTAAATAGACGGTCTTATCAGTCGGCTATTTTCAAATAGCCGATCTACAAGCTCACAACATGGGATTGCGGAATATTTTTTAAAACATTTTAACAACACAAATCTTTGGGGGGTCCCTGGCACAAAAGAATGTATTTTCAGATGGGGGGGTCAAATGTTTGAGAACCACTGGTTTAAACAACATTTAGGAAACAAGCCCAAATAAGCAACTACACTTTAGAAACAAGACCAAAAAAACGCACCCCGCAATTTTTACAAGCAATTTTTACAAGCGACTTTACAGAAAAACAAGCCCAAAGTCGCTTATAATAAGCAGACATGGCAACACTGCCACGTCTGCTACTACAGCGTCTTTTTTCTTTTCCCCCTCCTCCTTTTTCTTCAATCTGTTCTGAATGATGGTCTTTGAAATCATATGCTTGTTGCTCGTGATGAAAAGCCATTATATGTGTAATATAACAGTGTTATTTATTTACATCACTGTCCTCTATATCCACTGCAGGGTCAATAATATTGCCAATAGTTCTGTGGTATAAATGGTCTGGCACTCTTTTCTTACGTATTATAACTTCTACCTTCTCCCTATCCACACATATTTGCTGCCCCCACCCCTGTAGTAACTCTGAGGACCCCCTATTCCTTTAGGGGTCCCGTACCCCTGTTGAAGACCCCTGCTCTACACCAAATAAATGCAGAAGAAATGTAAGTTTGGTGAATGAGGCGCAGTGTCACCAGAATCAGAGAAGTTTTATAAAATGAGCATCACAACATGGCAACATAAAGGTCATCTGGTTAACCATAACCATGGATTTAAATATTCCAGCATCAACTTGTAATTATTCTGAAGAATAAATTGCCATTTAAACATGTTTTCTTTTTCAGGTAAAACCCCATTAAGGTTATGGTTTGAATAAACAATCACATGAAGACATGGTGTAGTCCAAATATAGTTACTTTTATTGAAGGGTGTTTTAAATAGCATAATAACTGACTGTCAGACAGTCACATGTTATAAGTGCCTGTCACGTGTGGGGGTGCAGCAGTAAATAAAACGAATTGATTTAATTGATTATAGTTTAAAAAAATCAATTATTAAAATAATTGATTAATAATCAATTATTATATAATTTTGGTCATGTCATTCGAGGAAATATAAAAAAGTTAAAATAGTAGATCTACAAGCTCACAATAAATAGGGCTTGAGTAGTTAATCGATTTGTTGAATATGAAAAATAACATTTTAAAAATGTGCTTCTCGATTATTCTATAAATCAAAAAAATATTGACAGAATAATGGATAGTTGCAACTTGCAGCCCTAATCACATGTCAAACTGTCATGTTGTTGCTGCCGGGCAGAAACCTCGTATCTCCATATTTTTATTTTGAATGGTTGTTTGGTAAATTAATTAAGTATTCAATACCTATTGTAGAAATACTCTGTTACAAGTACAAGTCCAGTATTCAAAATTTACTTGAGTAAAAGTACAAAAGTATTGGCATCAAAATTAGTAGGCCTACCTATAGGTGATTATCTGCTGACCCAGGATTATCTTCACCAGGTGGGAAGCAATCTATAGGATCCCAGGTCAAATAAAAAGGAAAAACAGCGCCCCCAGTGTTTTTCACTTTTGCATTTGAGCGCAGCTCTGAATCTGTTCTTGAGAGATTAGGTGGGAAGTGATGCAGCCGAGTCCGTCGTAGATATGATATGATATATCGTTCTCAATGCGTTGCATCGTGACTCGTTGTGACATCCTCACCCAAACCCAAACCCCAGACCTCCACTCTTCTTGTTGGGCACAGCGAGACATATAGATAATGACATACTGTTTATCATATCAGTGTATTTTAGTTGTTCGTTATGTTTTCTAATGAAAAAGGCTGTGTGTGTACACATAAGATACTCTTTGTACCAGGTGCGTCGATGGGAAGACACGAGTCCAGGCAGATCTTCTATCAGTCTTAGTTTATTTGCGAGCGGTCAGGCTACAACATCAGCATAGCAATAGCAGACAATGCTCATGAGCTCATCTCCGTTCAATACTGGTTAAATATAAGTTAACATCTCGTCCTCATTTATACCCTCATTGTGCGTTTATTCCCTTTGGTTGGGCCCCCTCCTTCCTGATCACGTCAGTCCCACAACAACATCTGAGTTTCCTCATTTCCGAGAATCTAAGAGTTCGCTCTGACATGATACGTCATATAAAGGTCTGATATCCAGACAACACATGATTTGTGTGCATGCTTTACTTTCACCCTCTTAGGGGACCTTCCATGGCTCCCTTCCCGGACTTTCTCCCCTGCCAATGGACTTCAGACCTTTACCCTAGTCACACTGAGTATTTGCTGACTGAGAGTAGAAGCAGCTAGAGGCCCTTGTTACCTGCATAAGTTTCTCTTCTATATAGGTTTTCTGCCACTACAGCTCCTTTTTCTTTAAAATGTAGTTTGACTAGAAAACATGACATTTGGTCTGTGTGTGTGTGTGTGTGTGTGTGTGTGTGTGTGTGTGTGTGTGTGTGTGTGCGTGCGTGCGTGCGTGCGTGCGTGCGTGCGTGCGTGCGTGCGTGCGTGCGTGCGTGCGTGCGTGCGTGCGTGCGTGCGTGTGTGTGTGTGTGTGGTGTGTGGTGTGTGTGTGTGTGTGGTGTGTGTGTGTGGGTGGGTGGGTGTGTGTGTGTGTGCGTGCGTGCCTGCCTCGCTGCGTGCGTGTGTGTGTGTGCGTGTGTGTGCGTGTGTGTTTGTTTATGCATGTGTTGTGTCTGTGTGTCAATCGATGTGATCAACAACTCTCTCTGGATCATAACCGGCTGACTGAAGTGCACCCCTCTGTCCTACTAGTAGGGGGCACTAAGTGAAAAATCCTTACGCGGCGGATAAAAGCATGAAATTTGATACAGATGTCCCTTGGGTCATCCTAAAACATCCTAGAAGGGGTGCCCAAAAAAATCTTAAACAGGAAGTGAGTTATGGACAAAATCCAAAATGGCCACCTAAACTGTTGACCGTTGACTCAAAAGACACCAAAATAATCTCCAAAAAGCATAAAATGTGGCACACATGTCCCTTGGGTCATCCTAAGACATCCTAGAAGGGGTGCCCAAAAAAATCTGAAACAGGAAGTGAGTTATTGACCAAATTGAAAATGGCCACCTAGTGTTGTCGATTGACTCAAAAGACAACTAAAGAATCTCCAAAAAGTATAAAATGTGTCACACATGTCCCTTGGGTCATCCTAAGACATCCTAGAAGGGGTGCCCAAAAAAATCTTCAACAGGAAGTGAGTTATTGACTAAATTGAAAATGGCCGCCCCAGTGTTGGCGATTGACTCAAAAAGCCTATAGAATCTCCAAAAAGCATACAATTTGGCACATATGTCCCTTGGGTCATCCTAACACATCCTAGAAGGGGTGCCCAAAATAATCTGAAAGAGGAAGTGAGTTATTGACTAAATTGAAAATGGCCGCCTACAGTGTTGAAAGATGATGCAAGATACCTAAAGAATCTCATAAAAGCATGAAATGTGGTACAAATGTCCCTTGGGTGATCTGAACGCAGCTTACAAGGGGTGCCCAAAAAGGTTTTAAACAGGAAGTGACCGCTTAAAGCAGTTGACACAAAAGAAAACATAAAGGGACGTCATAAAAGTGTATAATTTGGTACGTACATTGAGTGCTTCTTAATATATCCTAGAAGGGGTTATTTATTTGTTTGTTTGCTTGTTTATTAAACTTTTTAGGAAGGGACCATGTTGAAGAAATTCTAAATGGCTGTTTAAACAGTTGACCATGGCATTCTGCATATTATGCAGACTCAATTGCAGTGCATAACCTGCCGTATTTTGTAGTCTACCTTCTGTTTTCATTTCTACATCACTTATTTATTTTACTTTCTGCATTATTTTTTTATTGTACTCTTTGAATCTTCTTTATTTATCTACCTCTGCATATTCTTATTTATTTTACTCTGCATCTCATCTTACTCTGCATATTCTTATTTTACTCTCTGCATCTTATTTATTTTGCACTCTACATCTTCTTGCTTGTTTTACCAATCTTCTTATGTATTTTCTTTTTGATCATTACTGTTTTTTTGTGATTAGTGTTTAGTAACTACATGTATTCATGTGTGCCATTTCGCAATTACCAGCACATTGGCATAATGCTCTGCAAGGTAACCCAGCATCCCGGCATCTACACTTTCTCGAACAGAAGGGCTCAGCTTTGCAGCCACACTTGAGTTCTCTACAAACTTAAGCAGCCTCTGGCAAGAGTGTCCATAAAGGTGTCCACGAATCAGCGACTTTAAACCATCCATATTTGTCAGGAGATGGTAGAGATTGCATAGCTTTCAGGCTTCTGGACCAAATGCCAGATTGGCTGCTCGATTTGAATATTGTAGCAGTGCAGCCCGTGTGGGAGGAGTGTTTTCCATTTAGAGACTATTAAAACTTTTTTTTTTGGCACCCCTTAGGATGCATTCAGATCACCCAAGGGACATTTGTACCAAATGTCATGCTTTTATGAGATTATTTTTTATGAGTGTCTTTTGCATCATCTGTCAACACTGTACACGGCCATTTTCAATTTAGTCAATAACTCACTTCCTGTTTCAGATAATTTCAGGCACCCCTTCTAGGATGTCTTAGGATGACCCAAGGGACATGTATGCCAAATTGTATGCTTTTATGAGATTCTTTAGTTGTCTTTTGAGTCAATCGACAACACTGTAGGCGGTCATTTTCAATTTTGTCAATGACTCACTTCCTGTTTAAGATCTTTTTGGGCACCCCTTCTGGGATGTCTTGGGATGACCCAAGGGACATGTATGCCAAATTGTATGCTTTTATGAGATTATTTAGTTGTCTTTTGAGTCAATAGATAACACTGTAGGCGGCCATTTTCAATTTTGTCAATAACTCAGTTCCTGCTTAACTCAGTTCCTGCTTAAGATTTTTTTGGGCACCCCTTCTAGGATGCCTTAGGATGACCAAAAGAACATGTGTGCCAAATTGTATGCTTTTATGAGATTCTTTAGTTGTCTTTTGAGTCAATCGACAACACTAGGCGGCCATTTTCAATTTAGTCAATAACTCACTTCCTGTTTCAGATTCCTTTGGGCACCCCTTCTAGGATGTCTTAGGATGACCCAAGGGACATATGTGCCAAATGTTATGCTTTTTGGAGATTCTTTTGGTGTCTTTTGAGTCAACGGTCAACAGTTTAGGTGGCCATTTTGAATTTTGTCCATAACTCACTTCCTGTTTAAGATTTTACGTTTTACGCACGTTACCAGGCTAATCCTGTACAAGAGTGGTTCTCAACCTATGGGTATGATTTTTGGGGGGTCCCCAGATGACAGTGAAGTGACAATTTAAGGACTTTTAAGACCTTTTTAATACCTAAAAAATGAAAGAAAAGAAAAAAGACCATTACTGCATCAAAAGTAATCAACAAACTATACTTTAAAAACTGATCAAACATTGTCCAAATTGCCAAATAATATAACAGAGAGGCAAGAATTGTGAAAATAGTCTACAAGCTCACACTGCCTTGCAATTATTTTGGGGGGTCACGGCTTGAAAAGGTTGAGAACCACTGCTGTACAACACTACAACGACATCAGCACCTCCCGAACAGACTCAAGTCTCGCCACCCTTATAAATAAAGCGGCACAAGAGACGCTCCGTTCCACCCAGGAGGACATGTACAAGCGCCTGGCTGGCGGCATCCTGGGAGCAGGAGTGGGAGCTTGCCGGGCCCTCACGTATCCACCGTCGCTACATCCAGGACCCGGGAGATGGCGTCGAAGGAGAAGATCTACCACGGCGGCAATGGATTCTACTGCTGAACCGCCTACGAACCAGAATTGGCGAGGGCGTGGCTGTACGACACTGAGTTGGACATTTGAGGATGATACACGAAATAAGAAGCTTGTGGGTGGGTGGGTGTGGGTGTGGGTGTGTGTGTGTGTGTCAATGTGTTTGTGCATAGTGTGTGTGAGAGCTCAGTACTGCCACTAGGTGGTGTATGGAGTCTCCTATTTGTTCTGCAGCCATCAGGAGGTCAGTCTGTGACCTGGAGCCTGGAGTGGAGACACAACACACGTAAGACCTTCATCTTCTTCATCATCCAATATCATTATCATCATCATAATCAGCTGCTCTACACTGGCTGCCAGTAACTATTAGACTTAATTGATTTTAGAATATGTAACATGTAAAGCTCTTCATGGTCTGGCACCTAGCTACCTAGCTGAGTTGTGTCTGGTCTGCACCCCGAGGTCCTCTGATTCAGCTCTTCTGGCTATTCCATTCTGGTGACCAAGGGTGACCGGGGTTTTGCCCCCAAGGCCCCTAGACTCTGGAAAAGCCTGCCGTCGTTGGACCTCAGGCATACTAGCTCAATAACAATTGTAAGTATTTAACAGAAAAGCCTTTTTAACCCCCTAATGTCACACTGTTAATAATGGTGCTCTATGAATAAAGTTTAATTATTTTTCATCATCATCAGATCGTTGCTGTCGGGCAGAAACCTTGTATCTCCATATTCACCTGTCTGTGTGTCTTTCTGCAGAGGCAGAGCAGCTTTCAGAGATGCTACCAGCTCCCACAGCTGTTGGTCTGCCTCTACTGGACTACAAGTCCCACAATCCTCTTCTTTGCGGAAATACTCCTCCCCCATTGGACTGATGAGCCGCTTCTTAGTCCTCACCTCCTCCTCTACGGATAAACCGTGTGCTGCCATTGGAGGGCCGAGATGTCCGTCACCAACAGGCCCCTCCTCTTCAGACTGGCAGGGCTGTAAAGACGTCCTCTCCCGTGGGATTGTGGGAGAATGAGTTTCTGTGTCTGATCCAAACTCACTCCCGCTTTGTCCTTCCTCTTCCTCTTCCTCCTGCTCCTCTGGCTTTGTGTCTTCTTCCTGCTCCAGGGTTATTATGCTGTAGTTAATTTAAACTAACAAAATAACACAAACTACAATTCAGTAGCGTCCCCAGGAATTACATTTAGGGCAGGTGAGATTCCCCCCCCCCCTGCCGGAGGGGGGACACACAGGTGACAGACTATTTAGGCGAGAGATTGTCATTGTACTTCTGAGTGTACTTTTGCCTCTTTGTACACTGGAAAATAGGCGTTCAACACTTCATGTTGTCAGTGGCTGTGTAATTAGTGCCCTTAGAAGTAATGGACACTGGCAAAAGTAGGCAAAAGTAGCAGATCTACAAGCTCACAGCGTGTCACATTGCGATATGTTGTGAGCTTGTAGATCTGCTATATTTTTTGTTATTTTCCTGACCTTGTTGAATCTTGCCCGACTAATCTATAGTATTACAATGAAAAACTAACAATAAAACTAACTAATAAAAAAACAAATCTAAAACTTTGCCTTTTCATGAAATAAAAACTAAACTAACTAACCCACTTTAAAAAACTATAATCAAAACTAAACTGAAATCGAAAAAGGAAAGTAAAAAAAAAAAAAACTAAATAAACAAAAAAAATAAATAAAACTATAATAACCTTGTCCTGCTCCTCCTCTGCTTCTGCTTCGTCCTTCAGGAAGGCCAGTTCACTGTCTTCCTCCTCCTCCTCCTCCCTCAGTCGCTCTCTGTACTCCTCCTCTCTCCTCTTCATCTCCTCCTCCTCCTCCTCCCCCTGCCCCTCTCCAGAGGGGTGTGTGGTGGTGGTGTTCTCCTCCCCTCTCCTCCTCTTCGTCTCCTCCTCCTCCTGCTCCTCTCCAGAGGGATGTGTGGTGGTGTTCTCCTCCTCTCCAGGGTGGTGGTGTGTGTTTTCATCTGTTCCTGTCCTGCTGAGAGTCTGAGAGACGTGGCCATCACGTGACCTTCAGATTTACAGATTTACACAAGATGGCCAATTGACTAATTCACGCTTGAAACCCACCAGGTGTGCAAGCATAAGCGAACGGACACAGATTTTTTCCCCCACTCAATCTTAATTAATGTAGTCGTTTTCACTGGCCGCTCACGGATGCTCCACTTGCACACGTCAAGATTTATTTTCCACTTTTTGTGCGCATTCTCATTAAAACGCAATGACCAGACATCCCGCTGTGGCCAGGTTTGGCGACAACAGTCTCGCACAAACCTCTGCGCACAATGAAGAAGGTGCAGCGCTTTTTTTGGTGGGTTCCCAGCAGTCAATCAATAAACAAACAAACAAACACATTTTTGACAGTAACTCCAGCACAATACCGTATACAGACATTGACTCTGTAGTGTAATATCACCGGTGTATTCTATTCAGCTGTGACACTGTATGCCGGTGTACTGTATGTTTATACTGTTGACTCTGCAACAGTATCGGTGTATTTCTGTGATGATATGTGATATGTGATTATGTAATGTTCAAATAATGTGCAATGTGCAAATACGTATTGATTTCTATTGCACAGCAGGTATATGAAGTCCCAGTTTTATGTGCATGGTTAAATAACATGGTTTAATACATGTAAAAGAGAGCATGGAGGTGTTACAGTGTCAACTGGGGTCCCAGACAGAGGTAAATTTCATATCAAATGGGGGTCTGTTGAAAAGTTGAGAATTACTGCCCTCTAAAGGCAGTACTGCTCATTACACCCAGCAATACTCCCAGCTGGTACTAGAGGAAAGGTCATGAGGTCAGTCAAACAGTGACCTTCCTCCAGGAAGCGTGTGTGCGTGCATGTGTGTGCATGTGTGTGTGTGTGTCTGTGTGTGTGTGTGTGTGTGTGTGTGTGTGTGTGTGTGTGTACCCGTGTGATCATGGTCTGCAGTTGGAGGTTGTGTCGTCTCAGCGTTTCCACGGTGACCTCCATCTCAGAACACCTATCCTCCAGAATCCCCTGTTCTGATTGGACGGTCACTCGCCACACCTTCAGCTCCTCCTCTAACAGCCTGGACGCAAACAAGCACAAGCACAAGCACACGCACACACACACACACACACACACACACACACACACACACACACACACACACACACACACACACACACACACACACACACACACACACACACAATGGGAGTAGTAGGGGTTAGGGGCATTCGGGTTTGTAATTTGTACTTTTTAGATATACATTCTGTTTAATGATGCATTCTATGTGTGTGATTACCTTACTTATTGTGAGTCACTGTGGTTAAGAGTGTCTGCTAATTGCTGATGATTTAAAAGTGTTCCATCCCAACTTTGCACCGTCCCCCACACACACACACTCACTCGCGCGCGCGCATGCACGCACGCACGCACGCACGCACGCACGCACGCACACATGCACACACTCACCATCTATCTCTCTGTAGGTGTCTGACATCCTTCAGTAAAGCTGAGTCTCTCTTCTGGAAACACAAACATAGTTACCATGGAATCACAAGCATAGTTGTACTGGTCTGCTTCCAGTACAACAGTAGAAAACTGTGGTTGTACTGGTCAGCTCTCAGTGACCTGCGGTAAAGACTGTGGTTGTACTGGTCAGCTCCCAGCCATTTAAAAACATTAAAAAGTTGAGAGAGAGCAGACAGTATTTATTTTTTAAAAAAGCGCTGATGCATTCAAAGTGCAATATAGATACAGTACTGTTAAAAAGTTCTGTGCTAAATGGTTAAATTATAAATAGTTTCTCACCTCTTTGACATTCTCAGTCTGCTGAGATTTACACTGGAGTCTGGGAGGAGAGGAGCAGAGAGGAGACGCTCCGCGAGGAGGAGGAGGAGGAGACGCTCCGCTGGGGGGAGGAGGTGGAGGAGAGGAGGAGGAGGAGGGTGGGGTATCAGGAGGAGGAGGAGCTCTGTGGAGGTGGGGACTGATTGAAGAGGAGTGACGGACAGGTGAGGCAACCAATGGCTGTGAAGAGTCAGGTGACAGCGCCCTGGAATCATGAAGACTGAAACACTGTAAACAATGCCATGACGACTGAAACAGTGTAACCATGGTGACTGAAACACTGTCAAACCAAACATCCAATCAGATGAGAGAACTCATGCAGGATAAACAAGTGAAACGGAAATTGTCGGGTTCTCTCTCCTGATAGGTTAAAACTGGTATCCTGATCTGAAAATGTATTTTGTGTTTACTAAATAGGTGGAGTGACAGGAAGCCTCAAGTCAAATCACTCTATAGCAATGATTACTATCAGAATAAAGAGCTATTTAACACTTATTTTAACAAACAAACCACCCCCTTTAATATGATTTAATCCATTTATTTTTACATTCTATTCTAAAACATCCAGACATGATGAAAATGTCTGAATCCTTGCACTGAATAAAAGAGAGAGAATATAATAAAATTCCTACCTGGCCTGAGGCTCTTGTGACTCCGCCCCCCTCATCAGGCCCCGCCTCCTCTCCGCCTCTCGACGAGTGTATCGCCGTGGCAACAGGGCGTGACGAGTGCTGTGGGCGAACGAAGCCAGAGACTCTCTCCAAGATGGCTGAGGGAGAAAGAGATGAATAGAGATTGTGTGTGCGTGCGTGTGTGTGTGTGTGTGTGTTCATTAGGCCTCTAGTCACTTGTTTTGGGCATGTTTTCGTAGACTGTCCGCTTGTTTCTCTCGATAAATTTGGCAACACTGCATGGCACTCTGCATGGCACTCTCTCTTAATATGAAAGCAAGCTGGTTTAAACAACATTAGACAGCAATGCAAGCCCAAATAAGCAACTACACATTTTAAAAACAAGCTCAATAAACCGCAATACCGACCAATATTTACAAGCGACTTTACAGAAAAACTAGCCAAAATTCGCTGATAAAAAGGCAGACATGGCAACAACCAACCACACTCCCCCAAGCGGGCTTCATGGGCTCTTTAAATCCTCCTCCTTTGAACCCCCCCCTCCCCCTCCCCCCACATCCACACCTGTTTGACAGAAAGCTCCATTATAATTTGGAAGTAAAATAATGACATAAACAACTTTTAATGTAAGCTTCAACCACATGGAAGTTGAGTGGTGTTGTCAGGCCAGTGTAAACTGCCAAAATACATGTTTGACAGCTAGCTCCATTAAGAACCTCTCACTCGTATAGCGGAGTGAGAGGTTCTTAATGGAGTTAGTTTGACAGCTGAACTAGAAGTCAAATTATCTCCATGACAAACTGTTGGGCGTTTTCTTTTCAATGCAGTGAATTATCCAGGTAAGTTAGCAGCCCACTGTTAGCTGCTTAGAATTAACACCTCCTTGCAGGTGGTTTAGGTCTTATCTATCTGAGAGATGTTTCTCAGTCAAATTTGGAGATTTTGTGTCATCCTCCACGCCCCTGTCCTCCGGAGTCCCCCAGGGCTCGATCCTTGGACCTATACTGTTCTCCCTTTACCTTCTCCCCCTGGGACTATTTTTTAAGAAGCATGGCATCTCATACCATCTCTATGCAGATGATTCTCAAATCTACATGCCCTTAAAGAAGGAAAGTAATAGCTCCCTGACACCACTTCTAGATTGTCTCAATGATGTTAAAACCTGGATGGCTTTTAACTTTCTAAGTGTCAACGAAAAAAAGACAGAGGTCATAGTGTTTGGGCCTAGTGGTCCTGGCATTATACCCACCAATCTGGGCCCCCTACAGTCTTATGTGAAACCTGTTGTCTCCAACCTTGGAGTCAAATTTGACAATCTGCTCAAATTAGATAAACAGGTTAATGCTGTGGTCAGCTCCAGCTTCTACCATCTGAGACTGCTTGCCTGAATTAAATCAGTTCTGTCTTTCAATGATTTTGAGCGAGTCATTCACGCCTTTATTTCCACACGTCTGGACTACTGTAACGCGCTATATGTCGGGCTAAATCAAGCCTCCTTGGCACGCCTGCAGCTAATCCAAAATTCTGCGGCACGCCTCCTGACAGGAACCAGTAGGCGTGAGCACATTACGCCCGTGCTGGCCTCACTCCACTGGCTACCTGTTCGCTTCAGAATTGATTTAAAAATTGTATTGTTTGTTTTTAAATCCCTGAATGGCTTGGCACCTCAGTACCTCTCTGACCTCATAAAGGTCTATACCCCCCCAAGGTCACTGCGGTCTGCTGGCCAGCTAAGTCTCGAGGTCACAGTAAGGACCAAATTAAAGACCAGAGGCGACCGAGCCTTTGCTGCCATAGCCCCCACCCTATGGAATGCGCTCCCCCCATGTTAAAAGGGCCCCCACCATTGAGACTTTTAAATCTCGGCTTAAGACACACCTTTACACCTTGGCATTTTAACCCCGCTTGAGAGTTTTCCGTGGTCTATGTCTTATTTGTTTTCTGTGTTTTTGATGGTGTTTTCTGTGTTTTTAGCATATTTTAGCTTGTATTTTGCATGATTTTCTGTGCAGCACTTTGTAAACCCTTAACCCTGGTTGTGAAATGTGCTATACAAATAAAGTGGATTGGATTGGATTGGAACACCTACATGCAATATGAAGTACTAAACACAAGATGTCGCCACCTCTCCATTGAACTCAATGGACGTTGGCCGACATTGTTTGGTTACTTTCAATGGCGCAATGTCACGTTCTCTTTCTATTGTAGGCTGAGCTGTGTTTAATTGTGATGCCAATATGCAGGCCTAGTAAAGAGGCATATGTGTGTATTTCAGTAGTGGTTAAATCTGTCCAGGTCGGCTATATGTGTTGTAAAAAGGCAGTGGTGTAAAGAACTCATTTTCTCAGTACATTTACTCAAGTACTGTACTTAATTACTACAATTTTGAGGTACTTTGACTTTACTAGAGTACCTAAATTTTTCAATACTCATACTTCTACTCCACATCTCAGAGGCAAATATTGTAGGCTACTTTACTCTCCACTACAATTATTTGAAAACTTTAGCTACTTGTTGATTTTGATTATTATTACAAAACATACATTAACCACTTCAGCCCTATATATATACCCTATACTTCGGCTATTTGAAAATAGCCAATCTACAAGCTTGACGTGTTGTGAGCTTGTAGATCTGCTATTTTCAAAAAATGTTTATACATTTTATACATTTGAACTATACTTTGGTACTTTAAGTATATTTTGATGCCAATATTTTTTATACTTTTGTACTTTTACTTAAGTGCATTGTTAATACAGGTCTTTTACTTAACAGAGTAAATCTACATTGTGGTATTGATACTTTTACTGAAGTAAAACGTTTGAGTACTTTGTGTGCATAAAGGCTAGATCTGTATTATATTTTGAAATGCAGACCATTAAATAAGGTGCTTGAAGGTGCTGTGTGCATGGGTCCTATCGAGCCAGAGAACACCGTTAAAAAACGAATAGAACAGGGCGGCCGCGTCCATTGAGTTCAATGTTGGGGTGTAATGGTACCAATTACCAAATGTCCTTGTATGAAACCTCATACTTATTAAACCCTCACCTGTATGTTTCTCTGGATAAGAGCATCAGGTCTCAACAGGCAAAGATCTTATCAGCTGAATGTTCACCCCAGAATAGAGATGCTAAGGTTCATGTGGTTAAAGGGATATGATTGAATATAAGATGCAAATATTTCACAGTTCACACTGCTTCGTGTGAGTGTTTCAGCTATTAAACCATCACTATAGTGTTTACCATTGATGGTTTAATTGAAAGTTATATTGGAGTGTTACAACCTGTCCTGATTTGCACACCTAGATTTCTATGTAATCTTAATTTATTTAGGCATATCCTAGACCTAGTCCTAGGAGTTGGGGCATTACATTTTCGGTTCCACAGATAAATAATTGTGAACATATCTACAAGCTCACAATTTGGCCAAAGCTTGACCAGTTTTTATTGTATAGTTTGTTGATAACTTTTGGTCTTTTAGTGTCTTTTTGTATTAAAATGGTCTAACAAGTCCTTAAATTGTCACTTCACTGTGATCTGGGGGGGGTCCCCAGATCACAGTGAAAAAATAATCATGTGGGGACCGACCCACAGGTTGAGAACCACTGCCCTTGTCAGATTTCTAGGTGGAGCTCTTTTATAATGTGTGCATGTTTAAAAATGCCACTTTCTTTCTTTCTTTCTTTCACTCAAGGCTTATGGTGTCCATCCCAAACTACTGAGCTACCAACCCCTGAGCCATGTCCACAAGTACAAGAGCCAAGGTGATGACCCCAGACTCTGAATGCCATGGCCAGTGTATGGAAGTTGAACCCCCGACAATATCAAACTCAGCTTTTTCTGAGTCCTGTAGAGTCTGTTCTCCTATACAGCCCGAAACCTGCTCCAAAGAAGTCCCTGGCCACTGTGCTACACCAGAACACAATGTGCAGCACTAAATATCAACCAGGATGAACATGTTACCAACAAGCATATGTATGAGGGTACTGCCAAGGCTGAGTGAGAAGATGGCAGCTGGGAGAATGGGGCTGGTGGTCCGGGTCCCTCACTGCCTTTGATACCGGGAGCCCCCAGCAGGGGAGGAAGGTACTGGAGAGCTATAGCCAGATGTATGGAGGATGGAGATGACTGGAGACGCCACTGGAGGGCGCTCATCCGAGGGGATGAACTACAGAGAGGGGGGCTCTATATATCTATCCATGGGTTCCAAAGTTTGACCCTAGCCATCACTTACATAACTGATGAGGTCAAGTAGAAGACGGCTCAAGGTAGGAACCTTTTTTTCTCCTTTTTTCTTTGCTACTGCTGCTTGTGTTGTGTGCTGTGTGTATAATACTAATACGATTCAACTTCAAGTTGTACTATTGCTGTCATTTTGAGACCCAAATTAATGGGTGGCAATGAAACTTCACTGACTGTTTCTGGCTCCGGAGTGTGTGTGTGTGTGTGTGTGTGTGCGTACGTACCTGTGTGCAGTGTTCCAGCACAGGATGTGTAGTTTTGTGTTTCCTGGTCTGTCTGTCCGTCAGGAAGCAACTCTGACACAGATGTACGTTGACACACTTCATGCATCGATACCTGATACACACACACACACACACACACACACACACACACACACACACACACACACACACACACACACACACACACACACACACACACACACACACACACACACACACACACACA
>NC_137615.1:11606179-11768679 GCF_963280865.1 Gymnoscopelus braueri
CACACACACACACACACACACACACACACACACACACACACATAACCAGCATTAACCCCAGCCTCCATATTTTGGGGGGAACATTAGCCAAAAATAGCCGAGCTACAAGCTCACAGCGCGTTGCAATGTCACACGCTGTGAGCTTGTAGATCAGCTATTTTTGGCAAAAATATTTGGTGTAGACGTATAGAGCCTACTCACATCCAGTTTACCAAGTCTAAAGGGTTAAAAATACCATATGAAATGGATTTCTGCGACCATATCATTTCCTAGTAAAACAGGGTCTGGGACCTTCATCCGGTCCCCTCGGACTAATATCCAAATGCAACGACACTGCCTTGTCGGCTCTGCCCTGTTGCACAGTGTGTGATGCATTCGCGGTGGGTCGGCATCGTACAGTGCAACAAGGCAGTGTCAAATCATGTTTATGTTGAACCCGTGTAAACCATCAAGAACCTATGAACCTTTATAAACCACTATGAACCTTTTTAAACCAGTATAAAGCAGTATAGTCTTACTATAACACATCTTCTGCAGAGACAGCAGCTTCAGAGCAGCTCTGTAGACAGCTGGTCGCACCTCGTTCAACCCCTCTGGATGGAAACAACTTGTTCATTTAATGCAACAACAACAACAATTATAATGATGATGATGATGGTGAACAAGACACAGTAAACAGGATAGAGATGGATTCAGAGAATAGAATCAAAAGACTTACCAATGCTATCCAGATCCATGGTGAGTGGGTACCTGAAATAGACATATATCACAAATCAATATGATATAGGTAGGCTATCACACAGTGTTGATTTCGTCGACTAAAACTATGACGAAAAAGTTTGTCGACTACCTTTTTTCACTGACAAACTAAATAAAAACTAAGCTATGATGACTAAAACTAAGACTAAATATATTGACAATTTCATCAACAAATAAAAACTAGTCTAAAATGTTAGGGATGGACTAGTGGAGAAGAGTCATTTTATGTTTGGTTGCGCTCGGGTGTTGCGCTCTGAAAATATTTTCAGCATGCAACCAAGTGTAAAATCAGCCATTACGACGCCATCAACGTCGACTAAATCAACTGTCGATTTAGTCGACTAAAACTAGACTAACAGTAAAACATTTCAGAGACTAAAATATGATAAAACTAAATGGAATTTGATTCAAAAGACTATGACTAAAACTGAGTCAAAATGTGCTGTCAAAATCAACACTACTATCACAGGTCCATGGTGAGTGTACCATATGTTAATCTATAAACATATAAATAAATAAACAGAATATATCACACATGTCCATGGTGAGTGTAACATGTCAGTGGGTACCTGAAATAAACATAGTAATATATCATCACACACCGAAATCAACATTATAATTCCAGGTCCAATGTGAGTGTATGATATATCAGGTCTATAGCTGAAATAAACAATCATAATTTATCACGCAGGTTAGCTATGTTGTTATTGTTTCAGCAGTAGCATGTAAACTCCAACCTAAATGAGAAAGTTCAAACTAGGCTAGTCCAAACAAACTATAGGCTAAGTTCAAGCTAGGTTCAAACAGGTTAAGTTTAAGCTATAGGCTTGAGCTGGTGCAACCTGTGTAGTACTTTTATTGTGACAGCAGATGAACATCATGTTTCACTACTCAGGTGTTGATGTTTATCTCTGGACAACACTAGTTTACACAATGACAATAAAGACACAATATAGTTACCAAAACACAGGTGTCAGGCGTTGAGACTTTCTGTCCTGTCCAATGATAAATGTCAAAGACATAAAACTCACCTGGTTGTAGACAACCTTCCCTTCAGGGCTTGAGATGATGGAAAAAGTTCAAAGTTCAACGAGTAGATGCATTATTATGGGGTGTGCTGCCGGGTGACTTCTTCTCTGGAGTCAGAAGTACAAAACACAAAGCTAACAGATCCAGTGACCGACTGGATGAATTATGTATGAAGGAACGCCCCGGCCATGCTGTCCATCTGCTTCACAACACAATACACACACACACACACACGCACGCACACACACACACACACACACACACACACACACACACACACACACACACACACACACACACACACACACACACACACACACACACACACACACACACACACACACACACAGTGACTTCTGGTGGATCATGTTGTTTGGTCTTTACTGGTAGGCTAACACAGAAGCCTTGTATCTCCATATTTCATCTTTTGTTAATGAGTGCCCCATTGTATTTCATACTTTGTCAAGTTCATTGGGCCTCCTTCAGGAAGCGAACCGATTTTCTCTTATTTTGTTCTTAACTAGCAATTTTTGTTATTGTGTTCTTATCTGGGATTCAGCAACGTTTTCTTATTTTTGATTTTCTCTCATGTAAGAACCAGCACTCCTACATAAGAGAAAACGCAGTCCGCACATTTTGTTTGTCCAATGCTAGAAAACATACATTTTAAATTTGAGAAAAATAGAGAACACATTTAATAAGATGTGTATACGTTTTAGAGTAACTTGATTGGATTATTAAATTCATGGGCAAAAAAATAGTATTGGTCAATTGATCCCAATTATAACTAATATGACCCTGGAGGATATTGCATGCATTCAGCCCCCTTTTAATTTCAGTTACCTCGACTTAAGTCTGATTTATTTAGCAGTGAAAATTGCCAATCCACAAGCTCAGTTGCAGATGTCAAGTGCTGGAGCTTGTAGATTGGCAATTTTCGCCACGCAGAGTTGTACAATGGTGCATAATTTAGGCTTAACAAAGCATTTACAGCATCACAAATGTTTTTTTTGCCATTACTGGGTTTCCATAGTGCCAATACTATGAAAAATAACATTTAAAATTCAACATCATCACATACAACAGGTAGAGTGGGTGAAATTATCCACATTTCGGTAAGATTTCTTACCGAAATGTTTCTTCAACATTGATCAGAAAGTGATCATCTAAAAAGAATTATATTGCGTGGTGAAACAGCTTTCATGTCTCTTTAGCACACAAATGCATGCAAACCAAGAAGATTCTGACAATATATAACTTCACAAAACCCAGTAGGGCTTTTGGAAAAAAAATTATATATCAACATGAAGTTGACAAATTACTATTTGAATCAGGAAAAAGACCTGGACTGGATCCACAGATCTGGATCCGAAACTTCAAAAACTGCCAGTATATGGTGTTTAGGAGGCATTACCTATGGGCATTGCCTAATTTTTCTTCTTTTCTTCTTTTACACAAAAATACAGAAAATTGCCAATCTACAAGGCAAGCTCACAATGATGAGTGGTTGTCTGTGGCTTTTATAATTATTTAAACAATGACAAACATGAACAAATCTATTAAAAAAAGTATGAAAAACAAAAACGAATGTATTAGCCAAATCATTGGCTTGCCTTGCAGTTAGTTATCTTATATTCCGTCCCGATCATAATTCAACAGGTTGCCATTTGTGATTTAATACTGCCATCTAGTGGGCACCTCAATTCAATCTATATTATTTCTTACCTTCAATCCATAAAACATGGCACCCCATAAATCAACTCAGCTGATATTTCATTCAGAATAGTTTGTGCATTTCTGTGGTGTCAGGTTTGCAATGTATAGGAAAATTCAAGATTTTCCCAGTACCATACTGCACCTGTATTACATTTTGGAATAGAATTGCATAGGTCTCTTCTTACTTGACATTTTCATTGAAATTGTAACAACCGTATAACTACACTATGATTAATACCTTCATTTCCATTGCTTCAAAACAATATGTTTGAATTAGTTTTAATCGGTGCACTCTTTAAGAGTTTCCATCCAATTAAATTAAACACTGGCTGCTGCTGACTATTTGACAATGCAAAGGGAATGGATAACCACTTAAAACCTCTATTCTCAGTCAAACGGACCTGAGTTGCAACTGTGCTTGATGCTGTTCTTCATTCTACACCAAATCTCTTGGCCAAAATCGCCGATCTACAAGCTCACAACTTGTGTGAACTTGCTTGTTGAACGGTTCCCCCAGAATAGGGAGGCTGGGGTTCAAGTGGTTGACACTTTGTGGAGCTGATGCAAATACTTTTGTGCATTTCTGCGGAGTGATTCAATGTGTCAAGTTTGCAAAGATGTCTCAGTTCCCCACTGTACCATACATGTAAGTGTACCTGTATGCAGTAGTGGACATAGTACAAAGTACACAACCCTTGTACTAGTCAATGTATTGATACTCTTGGTAAAATATTACATGTGAAAGTGAATCTGTCATATTTGTAACTGGAATACCCCAAAACTACATCATATCAATGCATTGTACATTGACATTTATAAATAAAATGAAAACAATCAGAAATCAAAATAACGGATCTACAAGCTCAAAATATCATGATACAGCGTGTAGATAAACTATTTTCACTGTGTTTTAAATAGGGCATATAAGTGCTTAACTCACGATTTACGACAAATACAACATATTTTGTCTCCCTGCTATTCTATTGAGACATTTAGATCCTGTGTCTAGGTGAGACATGACCTTTGACCGTTTCTGGTTCACAAAACTGTTGACCTGAAGGTCAAGATTCAATTCAGCCCCTGAGCAAGCAGGCAGGCTCTATTAGCTCAATGGTAAAAAAATTCAGCACCTGCGCAGGAGCCCAGGTTACACACCCCATGAAGCCTTGAATTCATGGAGATTTTCTTGTTTTTGTCTTATTCCTGAACTAATAATTTTATGACCTTTGATCACAAATGTTTTTTTTGCCATTACTGGGTTTCCATAGTGCCAATACTATGAAAAATAACATTTAAAATTCAACATCATCACATACAACAGGTAGAGTGGGTGAAATTATCCACATTTCGGTAAGATTTCTTACCGAAATGTTTCTTCAACATTGATCAGAAAGTGATCATCTAAAAAGAATTATATTGCGTGGTGAAACTGTTGACCTGAAGGTCAAGATTCAATTCAGCCCCTGAGCAAGCAGGCAGGCTCTATTAGCTCAATGGTAAAAAATTCAGCACCTGCGCAGGAGCCCAGGTTACACACCCCATGAAGCCTTGAATTCATGGAGATTTTCTTGTTTTTGTCTTATTCCTGAACTAATAATTTGGCGGAGTAGAAGACTCTTTGAGTCTCTGCCGGTCATTAAATTATTAGCTTAGATATTATACTTTATTAATCCCGAAGGAAATTTGTTCTGTTCAACAGCTCCAGACAGTGCAAGATTACATTCATACAGATTGTCAATAAAAAGTAGCATGATGAACATATAAAATACATTACATCAATGGAAATAGAATGCAGTAAAAAAAAAAAAAAGAAAAAAAGTTAAAAGAAGTTAAAAATCCTAAGTAAAAAAAACAGGCTTTATGAAGTATGAAGTATATATACTTCATGATTTACTTCATAAGGCCTCATCTAGGGGCCTCGAGAAGGAAAAACATTGGCTTGCAGCTATGTGTGGTGGCCAAAAAGCAGAGTTGGAGTCTGCTATGCAAAAATGTCATGCATGTCAGTCCAACCTATGAACCAAACCACCCAGCAGCAGCAGCACCATCACATCCAGGGGAGTGGCCCAAACCAACCTTGGATGAGGCTGCATCTGGATTTTTGTGGGTCAGTAATGGGGAAGATGATTCTAATAGGCTATGTGCATGACTGTATAGTTGCCTACGGACGGTCGGCTGAACGTGTTGTGCTGATTGATCCACTCAGTGTTTCAGTTCAGTGACTTGACATCGCAATGCAGGCAGAGCTCCAGGCTCCAGGTGCTTCACCTCCAGATCTTCTATGTTCAGCCCAGACACGACGAGGAATACATTACATTTCCAGGCTGGATTAGGGGCCCAGCACGTCCCTGCTCCTCACGGTCACCTCAGCTCCTACGACCTGTGAAGCTGATTGGCTCATCGGTAGACCCACCCAGAATCGCTTTTTCAACCGGGAAAACAGCAAGTTCAAAACATAATGCCAGACCAGAGAAGCAGCACTTGTGGGCAGAGTCTATGGTCTGTACCCTGGCAAGTAAATTGAAGTTAAGATTGCTGCCAGACTTTTCCCCGCTGTTTTTTTACTTAGAAAGGTGTTTCTCCGGTGTGGACACGCATGTGTTTTTTCAGAGTACTTATATCTCTGAAACTCTTGTCACACCGTTTACAGTGGAAAGGCTTTTCTCCGGTGTGGATACGCTGGTGTATCTTTAGGTAATCTAACTGATTGAAACTCTTGTGACACTGCTGACAGTGGAAAGGTTTTTCTCCAGTGTGGATATGCTGGTGTCTGGTTAGATTACCTTGCTCACTGAAACACTTGTCACACTGTTGACAGTGGAAAGGCTTTTCTCCGGTGTGGATACGCTGGTGTATCTTTAGGTGATCTAACTGATTGAAACTCTTGTGACACTGCTGACAGTGGAAAGGTTTTTCTCCAGTGTGGATACGCTGGTGTCTGGTTAGATTACATTGCTCACTGAAACACTTGTCACACTGTTGACAACTTGCATCGTTCCCAAGTAGGCCGGTGTCCGTCGGGCACAGGTCTAGTAAGACTAATGGGTGGATATGATTCTTATCTGCCAATATTTATGCAACATGTTTTGAGCTTGTAGATCTGCTATTTTAACTATTTTTGTAGTGTGTACAGTGTACACACTACAAAAAGGATAGGCATAGGGAATGCATGCCCCACCCTGTTATGCAATATCCGTTATACCCGTTGCCATAGCACCCGTTTTAACCCGTCTGTCTGTGTCCCTTTTGTGTCCATATATGGAAATGTCTGTATCTGTCTGTCTGCCTGTGTCCCTTTAATGCCCTATATGGAGATGTCTATATCGGTCTGTTCGTGTCCCCTTTATGCCCATATACTGTATGGAGATCCCTGATGTTATCAGTATATGGGCATATATGGGCTAAAGGCTGGGGTTGTCATGGCAATCAATTGGCTCAGTTGGTCCATGGCCAGAGTCTTTTCTGGTGGTTCTGGACAACCGCCTATCCGACTGACTCGACGCCGGGCACTGCATTCCCTCGGCGTGGGTTACAGACATACATACAAAGATTCGGTGCATTTATAGTAAGATGTATGATATTGTTATATCTACTTACAGAAACAAGCCTAAATAAGCAACTACACTTTAGAAACAAGCCCAAACAAACATCTACACTTTAGAAACAAGCCCAAATAAGCAACTACACTTTAGAGCCCAAAAAAACGCAACCCGTAACTACCAAGTACCAATATTTACAAGCAACTTTACAGAAAGTCGCTTATAATAAGCAGACATGGCAACACTGTTCATCACCGATAGCACAAGACGTGAAGTTCTGCCAGGTAACAACAAATAAGATCTCCTTTAACATATTAAAGGAGCTGCACCGCGGTTCTTCTGACTGGGATCAATTCACTTGTGGTTGGAGATCCGTTCTAGAGTGCAACGGAAACGGCCTGTGTACGTGTATAAATGTGTGCTTAGACCGGATTAGAGCACTGAACGACAGACAGACAGACAGACAGACAGAATGCAACAAAAACAAAATAATCTCCATGAATTCAAGGCTCCAGGGGGTGGGTAATAGATAGAAAAAGTCAATTTGGGGTTAAACTATCCCTTTAAAAAAACTAAACAAAACCAAAGAAAGTGCAGGTACCAAACAGTGTACTTGTACTTTATTGTCACATCACAGGTTTACATGTGTAAAAACAAAAGTGGATGAAATTTCTTTTTTCGTACAAGCTTTCAGGAAAGGAAAGAAGAACAGAGAACAAGGAAAACAGGCGAGACTGCAGATATAGTAGCAGATATATAAATGAGGCGTAGAAATACAACAGTAAAGGCATAGAGTTCCCAGAGTCCAACCAAACAAGAACCTTTTGTGTTGCCTACGCGTCACAACGTATTGTGAGCTTGTAGATCGGCGGAATAAGCATTAATTTGAGACAAACAGGAAATGTGGAGAGAATAGGGGAAGAACATACCGCAAATGGTCCGGCCATAAATAGAACTGGGGATTTGCTTATCAGGGCACGTTGGTCACAGTGAAAAGGTTTCTCTCCTGTGTGTATTTTGCGGTGGTTTTTACGACTTGACAGTTGGGCGAAGCTTCTGTCTAGTATGGGTGCGTTGATGACGCTTAAATCTTGCTGAACCAGCAAAACTCTTCCCACATTGTTCACAGCAGTAAGGCTTCTCATCAGCATGGATCAGCTCGATGATGCTTTAAATGACTTAAATCACGATAACTCTTCCACATTGTTCACAGAAACATGGCTTCACTCCAGTGTGTGTTTTCTGGTGCTCCTCAAGATTAGCCATTTTGGTGAAGCTTTTTACACACTGGCCACAGCAATAAGGCTTCTCCCCAGTGTGGATGCGTTTATGAAACAATAATTTACTTGAAGAACGAAACCTCTTCCCACACTGATCACAGCAGTAAGGCTTCTCTCCAGCGTGGAGGAGCAGAAGATTTTTTAATGTTTCACTGTGAGCAAAACTGTTTCCACACTGGCCACAGCGGTATGGCTTCTCTCCAGTGTGGATGCGCTGATGAGTCCTTAAATTTGATCGTTGATGAAAACTCTTACCACATTGGTCACAGTGAAAAGGTTTCTCTCCAGTGTGTATCAAGTGGTGTGTTTCAAGATTTGCCTTATTGACAAAGCTTTTGCCACACTGGCCACAGCAGTACTTCTCTCCAGTATGAATGCGTTGATGGATCTCCAATGTTCTCGATCCTTGAAAACTCTTCCCACATTCTTCACAGTAGAAAGGCTTCTCTCCAGAGTGTGTTTCCTGGTGTGTCTCAAGAGTAGGCAAGTATTTGAAGCTTTTCCCACACTGATCACAGCAATAAGGTTTTTCTTTAGTGTGAATTCTCTGGTGTGTTTGTAGAATAGAAACAGTCCTGGCTGGTGCTGGAGGACTCATTTTCACCTGCAGGCTGGACTGTAGAGACTGGTCTGAAATGAAAGAATAGAGTAAGGACTTTTATGTGACATGGGTTGTAGATGTAGATGAAGGTTGAATGTCAAACAGAGGGAACAGAAGGTCGTTTTGGATTTTGAGCAGTGACCCAAAATCCATCCCCAAGCTTCAAGCCGTGACTTGGCTATGATACAATTCCGAACATTGTCCATCATCTTTATAATGATCCCTGGTCCCCCTTTATAATGATCCCTAGATAGTGCGTGCGTGTGTGATATACTGTGTCGGTATACTACTTGAAATAAATAAAACACATTGTAAAGATGGTAATAATACGCAGAGATGCTGCTAGCCCTGCATCCTGCGTCTCTGACGCACATTTTTTATAAAGGACGCATTAAACAACCATCACGGCGTCCACAGGACGCATACAACCAAAGCGAGCCACGAGCCAAGCAGCCGCGCTCCAAAGCGAGCCGTGAGCCACGCTCCAAAGCGAGCACCAAACCGAGCCGCGCACCAAAGCGAGCTGCGCACCGAACCGAGCCGCGCACCAAACCGTCGAAACCGAGCTGCGAGCCACAAGCCGCGCTCCAAACCAGGCCGCGCACCAAACCGAGCCGCGCACCAAAGCGAGCCGCGAGCCAAAACACCGGCGCGCGACACGTTGTTTTCAGATCGTTATTTTCGGTGCGACACAAGCATAAATCATTTAAAGGGAATCCCACTTTTTAAGAAGAAAACACCAGAGCAATAAATACTGCGCAAACATCTACTTTTCTTACTTTTACTTTTCTTTTCTGTAGTAGGGAGCGCCATGGAGAACGGCTGCTTTCGTAATCGCTCCGTAGCGTCGCAACGTTTTTCCATCTTTTTAGTATTTTTTAGCCTTCTCTTTTTTTCCTACACCGTCGGGTGTCTGAGGAGTTATGACAGACAAGCACTTATGGACATCAGCACAGCGATTACACACAGAATTCCGGACTTTTTTGCGGAAAATCCTCCACTCGGTTGGGTGGGGGGAGGGGCTCCCCTTTGTCCCGGCCGGGACACTGGCACGGAAACGGCGAAGAAGACGGCCAGGTCGACGAGGGAAAAGAGCGGGTGTCCTCGTAAGAACAACAAAACGTGGATATAAACCTGCACTGCCTTCAATCCTGCTAGCGAACGTTAGATCTCTGTGTGAATCAAGAACAGTGACCACTATGGACGACTTACTGGCGCGCGTTAAGTATAATAGTGAGACGAGGAACACGTCTATTGTTGTGCTAACAGAGACGTGGCTAACGGAGTTAGCATCTGATTCTTCCATCACTCCTCCTGGCTTCACCGCGTATAGGAAAGACAGAGACCCTGTACTAAGCGGTAAGCAACGTGGGGGGGGGGAGTTTGTGCCTTGATCAACAACAACTGGTGCAAAGATGTTAAAATCCTAGATAGTCACTGCTCACCAGACCTTGAACTTTTAATCATAGCCTGCCGTCCTTTCTACCTACCACGCGACTTCAGCATTGTGATTGTAGCCGTTGTTTACATTCATCCTGGAGCTAATAAGGACACAGCTATGAGGGAATTACAACAGGCTATCAGTGCACAAGAAAATCGTCACCCGGACTGCGCAGCCATTTGCCTAGGCGACTTCAACCGGACAGACTTAAAAAAGGTCTTTCCCAAATTCCACCAGCATGTCACCTGCAGTACCCGTGGTGATAATATTCTTGACCACTGCTACACGCCGTTCAAGGATGGATACAAAGCTCTCCGCCGCCCACCGCTAGGAAGCTCTGACCACTACGCCATCCAGCTGCTACCTGCCTACAAACAGAGGCTAAAAAGGGAGCCGGTCGTTGAGAAGGAAATCCGAATCTGGTCTGAGGACACAGACGCTATGCTACAATCCTGCTTCTACCAGACTGACTGGGGGATGTTTAAGAACGCCGCTGGGAATAACATCAACGAACTCTCAGACTCAGTCACTGGCTTTATCAGTAAGTGCATAGTTGACATAGTCCCAAAAAAGACAGTTCGGATCTATCCCAATCAGAAACCATGGATGGACAGCGGAGTACGTGCACATCTGCATGAACGGGATGCTGGTTTCAAATCTGGCGACGTGGAAACGCGCAACACGATGCGCGCGGCCCTAAACAGCGCCATCAGGAAGGCGAAAAAGGCCTACACAAAAAAGATGCAAGACCAACTCAGCAATGACGACATCAGGAGCACATGGCAGGCGGTACACACCTTGACAGACTGCAAACCAAGAACCAGAAGCGAGGTGAACCCGCCTGCCTCCCTCCCCAACGAACTGAACACTTTCTACGGACGATTTGAGATCAGCCCCAACCGCGGCAGCCAAGCGGGGCCATCAGCAGCAGAGGAGAACCCTCTAACCATCTCGGAGAGAGAAGTGCGTACAGCATTCGCACGGGTCAACATCCACAAGGCAGCCGGACCTGATGGGATTCCAGGCCGGGTCCTTAAGGTATGTGCAGACCAGCTGGCGGGTGTCTTCGCTGACATCTTTAACCTCTCCCTCTCCCAGGCTGTGGTCCCTGCAGGGTTCAAAATGTCAACCATTGTGCCCATTCCCAAAAAGGCCAAAGTGACATGCCTGAACGACTGGAGACCTGTCGCTCTCACCCCGATCGTCAGCAAGTGCTTCGTGAAACTGGTGAGGGAATACATCAGCTCCACGCTACCTGCCTCGCTGGATCCGTGGCAGTATGCATACCGCAAAAACAGATCCACCGACGACGCTATTGCCATGGCTCTCCACACCGTCCTCTCGCACATGGACAACAAGCTGCTGAAGGACAAATATGTACGTATGCTGTTCATGGACTACAGCTCAGCATTCAACACCATTGTCCCAGCAATACTTGACAAAAAGCTCAGAGACCTAGGGCTACACCCAAGCATGTGCGACTGGATACAGGACTTCTTGTCCAACCGACATAAGGTGGTGAGAATGGGCAGCATCACATCCGACCCCCTGACCCTCAACACCGGAGCACCCCAGGGATGCGTGCTGAGCCCTCTCCTCTACTCCCTGTACACGTATGACTGCATAGCCACACATGTCTCCAACACCATCATAAAGTACGCGGACGACACGACAGTGATAGGCCGAATCGTCAACAACGACGAGTCTGACTATAGAGAGGAGATCAACTCACTGGCACTCTGGTGCCGGGAGAACAACCTCTCTCTTAACGTCGACAAGACCAAAGAACTGATCGTGGACTTCAGGAGGCCGCGGAGAGACCATGCGCCCATCCTCATCGACGGTGCTGCAGTGGAAAGGGTCTGCGAGTTCAAGTTCCTCGGACTACACATCGAGGAGGACCTCAAATGGGAGACGCACACCACACACGTGAGGAAAAAGGCTCAGCAGCGACTGTACTGGCTCTGCCGACCTGAAGAAGCTCGGAGTAGGAAATCGCATCCTCAGGCTGTATTACAACAGTTCTGTTGAAGGCATCCTAACAGGCTGTGTCACGGCCTGGTACGGGAACTGCACTGCCCGAGAAAAGATCAGCCTACAGCGAGTAGTGCGATCGGCAGAGCGAATAATGGGAGACGAGCTCCCAGCGCTCCAGGAACTGTACAAAAAGCGGTGCGTGGTCAAAGCCAAGCGCATCATCAAGGACAAGCACCACCCAAGTCACAGACTGTTCAAACCCCTACAACGACCGCGACCGGGCAAGGGGCTCTACCGCAGTATCAAGAGTTCCACCACCAGGTTCTGGTGCAGTTTTAATCCGGCTGCTGTCAGGATGCTGAATGAGGCATAAGCCTTGTTCAGCAGCCTGACAGCAGGCGGTGCAAAACTTTTCTGGCTCTTCCTGAACACACCTGTGGATTATACCAGGGACAATGACTTGGACTTAGCTCCCCCTCGGACACACCTGTGGACTACACCAGGTACAAATGACTTTTTGTTGCACTCCCTCATGGAGCTACTTGCGGATTACACTAGGGTCAGTCCACCCTAGGTGGACACGCACTGACCTTTTGCACCTTAATCCCATTTATAACGCACTGACTTTTTTTGTCTTTTTTATTGTGCTCTTTTTTCTCTAAGCACCTTAACGTCCATATGTATATCATGCACAGTATAAGTATAACATGCAGTATACATACATTGCTGCTCTGCTCAGGCACCTTAGTTTTTTATTATCTCAGGTACTTTGTAAATATGTAGATAACTTGTCTGGCCTTCTGTTGCTCTCTTGTTTTGATCTCCTTCCCACTTGCCCCCCACCCCTCTTCTTCTCCCCCCCCCCTCTTCTTTCTATGGAAATTAACGTTGCGATGGGAACGATGTACAAAAACGAATTTCACCCACTTTTTACCTTGTAAACCTGTGATGTGACAATAAAACTGATTCTGATTCTGATTCTGATTAAACAAATATCTCTGTTCCGTTTACATTCTCTTCCCCATTCCACAAAGTGTTGTTGTTCTTTAGTTCCTATCTATCTCTGCTCCTATGAAGTGTACATTATCTTTTTCATATTATTATTATGAATTATTATATCGTAGTTTGTACCCTGTATTCTGAGTTTGTGACTACAACAAGTAGCAAAATAGAATGTACATTAGGACAGTGGTTCTCAACCTGTAATAAGTGTTAAATAGCTCTTTATTCTGATAGTACTCACTGCTATAGAGTGTTTGTTCAGTAAAAAGAGTCTCCTTGTCTCTCCAGCTCTTTATAAAACTGAAACTGAAACATTTTCGTTTCAGTTTCATTTCCAATTTGATCCAATCAGGATAGAGAACTCGATCAGGATATAGATTAAACAAGTGAAATTGAAAGTGATGACACTAAGAAATGAGCAGGCAAAATTGGAACTGGAACACCACGAAAATGAAGCTTAAAAATGGGTACTTTCTCGTGATTTTGACACCTACCTAAAATGTATTTTCTGTTTATTAAAGAGCTGGAGAGACGGGGAGACTTCTGTTACTGAACAAACACTTTATAGCAATGATTACTATCAGAATATAGTGCTTTAACCTTTTAACAAAATACTTTTTGTTTTAACCAAAAAATATCACTTACCCTACCTTTAAGGACTTTAAGATATTTTTAATACCTCAAGAAAGAAAAGAAGAAAAAAAAAGACTATTACTGCATCAAAACTAATCAACAAACTATACTATAAATACGGGCAAAATTGTCAAATAATATAAGAAAGAGGCGATCTACAAGCAAGGCATTGTGAGCTTGTAGATCGGATTTACAAAAAAAGAAAATACTAGCTTATAGATCTGCTATTTTCACAATATGTATCTGTGGAACTGTGTCAAACTAAATTAAATGCCTCAACTCCTAATTCCAAGTGCTTCTCAGAGTGGGGGCCCGGGGTCCCCAGTTCAAATATGATTATTTTGGGGGGTCGCTGCCTGAAAAGGTTGAGATCCACTGCATTAGGATATAATGTACACACACAGTCACACACACTCTTTTTTTTACAAAAGCAAAAAAATTGGCAAATTTTGTTTAACTTGAATGTACAACTTCAATGTATAACTTGAACATACAAGAATGGAGATTGGAGATCAAAGAAAACGATAGAAGGGGGGGGGGGGGGGGACGGACGTGTAATTGGGGACCCATAAAATGTTTCTGGGACCCATTTGACCACCTGTGGGTCCCGGGACCCATTACATTGAAAACCTAGCAACATCACTGAATACGCTAATTTCATCACTTGAACTTCATTGAAGTTGAATGTCTCTGTTCCCCTTTTCATTAGCGCCTGCATTAAAGCGTAATGACAATTTGGTAGAGGTTTTGGTCGTGTAGTTACCTTGTCGTGATGTAACTCCAAATACTGTCGAGATATTTTGCTCCATTGCTCCATTAGAAATTGATAATCCAAAATAGTTTTCTCATTACATTACGTGGCGAGACGGGGCTCAAACACAAACAGAGCAGATTCTGCCAAAAATAATAATAATTAAGTTTGAAATCTCATTTGATATGACCAAACCAGCCTACCGATGTTGTCACTAGTAGTCAGGTTTCTGAACTGTCCACAGCCCTACTCTGAGACACAGAGTGAGTAGGCAGAAGTGGTGCCATCTTGTAATATAGCTCTAAGCGCAAATTCAAGAAAGAAGATCACTGAGTTGTTATTCACAGCTAAGCGTGTGCACTTCTAGCCACTCCTAGCCAATCTGCCAATCTGCAGTCAGCCAATCAGGCTGGACTCCGCCTTTAAATATCACTGTCTCAAGCGCCTAGAGTTAAGAAGGAAGGAGGGTCTCCGCACTGCCACCACCAGCGTCTAGACTCCGGGGATTCTCCCCATTAAACATATCTCATACTTATGTACAGGGGGGTTCTCCCCAACAAGCATATCTTATACATATGTACGATAAACGAAAAACGGAGTCTTATCGCCAAAATGTTTATGTCAAAGTGTTTATTCAATAAAATTCTCATTTACAACAACTCGATCTCTCTCTTATTGAAATGAGCATTAGAGGACCAATTATATGAGGATATAGAGCACCGAAGTCTGACGTAATTTACTCATCCTACCTGGGCTGCGGTTTATTTCCCCCATTCAGAATTCCCACAGACTTGTTTAATATCGCGTCAAATAAGAACTGTGTTCCAAAAATAAACAAATGACCACGGCGGTTTGACTCATATGGATATGAAGCATCAACTGACGGTGAGAAAACGCTAATGTTACTGCGGCCAAATTAGTTACATTTTTGCCAGAAATAGACTTTATCAAATATGAGTGACTGACTATCATAGACGATACAGCGACACCTCCCTGACAATATCGCCGGGACAGTTTGTTTATTTTTGGACCACAATTCTTATATGAGACGATTCTAAGATGACCCAATGTTATTCTCCACAGAGAAATTACTTCCGCAACCCAGGGGATGAATGAGTCACGTCAGGACTTCAATACTCTATAGTAGGTTGAAAATAGGAGAAGTGGTCCTTTAACCGTTATATGATTATGTTCCAAATTTACACTTAAGTGATTTAAAGTAGAAAAAAATAGGAGAAAGGGAGGGTGTGTGTGCGAGAGAGTACAAATAAATAATGCTTTTAAAATCCTCACCTGCAGTCAGGGGCTGGTGAGCTGGTGAAGGGCTCTTAATGTTCTTTATCAAGGGCACATCATCTTTAACAGAAAACACACACACACACACACACACACACACACACACACACACACACACACACACACACACACACACACACACACACACACACTCTAACAATTTATTCATGTCCACATAAAGGAGAGCACACAAGGACGCACATATTAAAGGTACAGTTAAGGTTACATTCACAAAATCATGGCATAGTCTTCATGATACAATAAGCGTATCACTCAGTAGTCTATGGGTACAAGTAACAGCGTCTCTGCCATATGTGGTGGCTACCAGCCCTTTTGCCTCCTTTTTGGGGATCCCAAGTTGTTGAAACCTGTGGGTATGTCCTAGGCTACCAAATCTAAAAACAAATATTCTGCACCTATAGCTGAGCTCTGAGATGGTATGTAGAAGTGGTTGGTATTTAATGACCTTGGTCATAAAGGCACACACACGCGCGCACACACATGCACACACACACACACACACACACACACACACACACACACACACACACACACACACACACACACACACACACACACACACACACACACACTTTGTAATGGACTGTCACAAATAAGTTTAATGGCAAAACTAATGCCTTGATTTGCAACCAGTAAATTAGTGTACTATTAAATAATGTAAAGGCAGCCCAAGACATGTTAACATTATTTGATTTGATTCATTTAATTGGAAGCATCCGTCATGCATTGAAGGTTAAAAGACAATCGAGGATAAAAAAACACAATAAAGTCAGGGACCAATGAAACAACTTTAAACTTGCGCGCAACTTTGCTTATTACACTGGGATCACGTGATACACATAAAATGAGCTCTGGGAAACTGAATAAAGAAAAAAATGATCTGCATTCATGATTTAAAATGTTTGTGAGTGAATCATAATCAATCCACTTTAAACCATGTTAAATATGCAGACTTATTGGTATTAGAGTTGTGCTTTCCTCTGGGTGTCCATAAGATTTTTTTTGTTGTTGTGTTGTTTAGTTTTGACCATAACTGCACCCCCCGATGCCCCCCTTTGGCCAATCAAATCACATGAATTCTACTCCTACGTGCCTAAAAACGTTTTGACATTTTAATCTATCCCCAGGCCCCAACGCATTCCCATAACAAACGGAAACTTAATTAAACAACGGTAAAAAACAATATACAAAACAGAACATGTTCAGAGACATGCTGGGGAGTTTCCCTCAGCCCTTAACAGCCTAGAACAGGGGTCTCCAACAGGGGGTCCGGGACCCCTAGGGGGTCCTCAGAGTTACTACAGGGGTCCGCCAAATCTTTATGATATGATTTTCATTTTTACATAATACCACTTGAACCCTAGCATCCCTTTTGAGGAGAACTTTAGCCAAAAATAGCAGATCTACAAGCTCACAACGCCTCACGCTGCGAGGCGTTGTGAGCTTGTAGATCGGCTATTTTTGTCAAAGAGTTATAGGTGTAGAGGGGAAAAAAGAGCAGCAAAGGTTTATCTGAAACACACTTTTATACAATATAGAGGGGGTCCCTGCTTCATCTCTCTCTCAGCTAGGGGGTCCTTGGCCTGAAAAGGTTGAAGACCCCCGGCCTAGAACACTACATCGCCCGACCAGGAGGCGACCCACACTGTCCCTTGTAACCCACTCACCCCAGTGACCCCACTCAAAGTCCTGGAAGTGCTGGGGTAACCGTCTCTCTCTCTTCCCCCGTCCTGGGCGCTCTGGTGAAACGGTCCTGGCTGGTGCTGGAGGACTCGTCTTCACCTGCAGGCTGGACACCATAGACTGGTCTGGAATGAAGGAATAGAATAAGGACTGACGTTTAAATGTAAAACAGAAGTAATATACGCTTTAAATAAGTCTTTTTTTCTTTTCTTTTTCAAAGACTGGGCTAACCCAACCCTAACTACAAGGCAGTGGAAAACATTTCCAGAAAGTCTGGGTGCTTTTAACCTTGTAGTAGGACTGGGCAATTAAACGGAAATATATATCAAAATCATCTTAAATAATCGAGAACCAACGTTTTTTTTCTTTTCTATCAACGAGATGTTTTATAATCGACTAAATCAACTAGTCTGATTAACAACTTAAGCCCTGCATATCATTTATACTTCGGTGCACAACTGGCATGCAAAAATAGCAAATACAACAGATCTGCAAGCTCTGCAACGCGTTGTGAGCTTGTAGATCTGCTAGTTTAACTTCTTTTTAAATAATCTTCCATTAATCGTAATCGAGGCAAAAGTTTGAAATAATCACATATTGATTTGAAGTCATAATGTAGGCTCTGTCTGTAATGAGACTGGCTTTGTTCACTGCATTCAAGTACTGACATCAGTCTTGCTACATATGATACAGATACTGGGAACAAGCAGTGGTGAAAAAAGTACTCAAATGTTTTACTTAAGTAAAAGTATCAATACTTGTAGTGTAGAAATACTCTGTTACAAGTAGAAGTAAGGTATTCAAAATTTACTTGAGTAAAAGTACAAAAGTATTGGTATCAAAATGTACTTAAAAGTACCAAAGGTAGAAGTAGTCATTGTGCAGAATGTCCCATTTCACAATTTCAAAATGTATAAAAATATTTTGAAAATAGCAGATCTACAAGCTCACAATGCGTCGCATTGTGAGCTTGTAGATCGGCTATTTTCAAATCGCCGAAATATATATAGGGCTGAAGTGGTTAATGTTAGTTTTGTGATCTAAATCTGCAAAGTAACTAGTAACTAAAGCTGTCAAATAATTGTAGTGGAGTAAAAGTACAATATTTGCCTCTGAGATGTAGTGGAGTAGAAGTATTGAAAATGGGAAATACAGTAAATAAAACATCCTCAAAAGGGTACTTAAGTACAGTGCTTAAGTAAATGTACTTAATTACTTTACACCACTGGGAACAAGGCTTGTGATATGCACTGCAATGTTGATTGTATAAATATGACGTCACACTACGGTTAACCGTGTCTAACTGCTAAAACACATCCCTATTATCATATTATCATTATTGTGATATATCTATAATAATCCTATAGTGAAAAGTTGAAAGGTGAGATAGCCCTACAACATGATATAAGAAAGAGAGAACATGGAACTAACTACTTACTGAGGTCCTTGTAGTCTTCAGGTTCCTGTTTAATGGAAACAGTCCTGGCTGGTGCTGCAGGACTCGTCTTTACCTGCAGGCTGGACTGTAGAGACTGGTCTGAAATGAAGGAATAGAGCAAGGACTTTGATGCAGTGGTGTAAAGTAACTAAGTACATTTACTCAAGTACTGTACTTAAAGGTAGGGTAAGTGATTTGCTTTGGTTAAAATAAGTGTTAAATAGCTCTATATTCTGATAGTACTCATTGCTTCAGTGTTAGGAGTCTCCTTGTCTCTCCACCTCTTTATAAAACAGAAAATGCATTTTCGTTTCTGTTTCAGTTTCATTTCCAATTTTATCCAACCAGGACAGAGAACTCAATCAGGATACAGATTAAACAAGTGAAATTGGAAGTGATGACACCAAGAAATGAGCAGGCAAAATTGGAACTGGAACACTATACAAATTAAGCTTAAAAATGGGTACTTTCTCCTGATTCCCTGAGATTTTGACACCTACCGAAAAATGGATTTTCTTTTTATTAAAGAGCTGGAGAGACAGGGAGACATCTGTTTCTGAAAAAAACACTCTATAGCAATGATTACTATCAGAATATAGTATTTTAACCTTTTAACAAAATACTTTTTGTTTTAACCAAAAAATATCACTTACCCTACCTTTAAGTACAATTTTAACTGTATTTTTTTAACTTCCAATTTTCAATACTTTTACTTCTACTCCACTACATGTTAGAGGCAAATATTGTACTTTTACTCCACTACAATTATTTGAAAGCTTAAGTCACTACCGTAGTTACGTTACGTTAAGTTTTTTATTATACAGTAACCACAGCCCTATATATTTCGGCCATTTGAAAATAGCCGATCTACAAGCTTATAGGTCTGCTAAATTGTATACATTTGAAAACTTGTAAAACGGGACCTTCTACATGATGAGTACTTTCTACTTTTGGTACTTTAAGTACATTTTGATACCTTTTGTACTTATAAATTGTAATTTTTAATTTTTAATTCCGTACTTGTAACAGAGTACTTCTACATTGGAATGCTTTAAAAAATGTCAGTACTTTTTCCACCACTGCTTTGATGTGACCTGGGTTGCAGACAGGAGCATCATTTTGGGGTCTCAGGGGATGGCAATTGTCACCCTCTAGTGTTCATATTTAACCTCAAATTCAGTTATGTTACGCCTATCAAATTTCCTAAACTCAGATTTTTTTCTTTGCAGATTAATCTGATTTCAGATCTGAGTGCATCTCAATCCAATAACCTGAAGAAGGCAGTTGCATCTGCCGAAACATTGGTTTTTAATTCTCTACGCAGAGATAATAAACTTTGGCACTTGGGCTAAAAAGTGTTTAGAGTTTGATGATGTGTCACTTTCCAGACACGTAAGCTTGTAGATCAGCTATTTCCGCAATTAAATCTTTTTTTTTAAGTATAAAAGTATAAAATAGCTCGGTAATGTCTGTGTATACTTGAGTTATTTGTCATATCTGCCCGGTGCAATTTTTTATTAAGAAGCCTAAAAAGGCAAACAGAAATAAAAGTAATTCATATGTTCCAGTGTCCAATGCCATAAACACAATTAAATCATTAATCGGAATTATTTGTGTTTGATTGATTGATTGATTGAAATTTTTATTAGGCAAAAGAATGTAAAACAACACAGTTACATTTATAATGCTTTTGTCTAAAAGGTCCGGCCAAAAAAGTCCTTGCGGACTTGTTTCCGTTGGGGTCCTTGAGTTAATTTCATAGACATATATAGTAGCAACCAAACAGTTCAAAAATCAACATGAAAATACAGATAATACAGAAAAAGTACCACTATGTACAAAAAAAGCATTTAAAAATATATGTACAAAAAGAAAAGGGGGGGGGCATGGAAAAATAAAAAATTATATACAAAAAAAGCATGAGGAAATACAAAATATGTACAAAAAGAGGAGGGGGGGGGTCGTCTGTCTACAGGGAAACTGGTACTAGCTCCTCTTTCGGCCTCCAGAAAGATGGGTTTTTAGGGCTGTTTTGAATGAGCCCAGCGAACTGCATTTTTTGAGGGATGGGGTTAGACTATTCCATTCCTTGGTGGCTGTGCTATAGAAGGAGAATTTGCCCATGTTTGTTTTATGGGTGGGTGGTACCAGATTGTTGTTTACGCTCCCTCTAGTTTCGTGGCTGTGGGTGTCACTAACTTTTTCGAGGTATTTATACAGATATGCGGGTATAGGGGGCATATCGGGCAAATCTGCATTTACAATTTTGAAGACCAGACCCATTTTTAGTTGTTTAACCCTGTCTTCCACCCTGAGCCAGCCTAGGCTGGCAAAGTGAATGGGAGAGAGGTGGGTCATGGGCCCCAGTCCGAGAAGTAGTCGGATCAGTTTGTTTTGGGAGGTTTGAAGCTTAAGTGTGACAATTAATCGTCAATTTAAATTTAGTAATCGTGACAGGCTGCCCTACCTGGAGTGAGTGTGGAAACTGCCCTGCCCTGCATCAGTAAAGCTGCCCACACCTGTTATAATAAGGCTTCATAATGTGTTATGATTGCCTAATGAGTAGCCTACTTATGAGTTATTATAACTGTAATTACAGCGTTATAAGCTGATTAAAATGCATTGACCATAAGTCATTATAAATGCATCTAATGTGTTATGATTGTTATAAAGCATTAGCTATTATAACTATTATTATACAATGTCATATAGAGATTATATTATAAGTGGGCCATGTTTATAATGCATTATATACATAGGATGCTTGGCAAGCATTACCAAACTAACTTTACTGACGTAACTTTAACGTTAATTCAAGAGACTTACTTACCTATTCTGTACAACTTGATCACTGGGTTCAACATGGTATCAAGTGTTGATGCTACAACTCTGCTCCTCAGAAGATGTTTAGATGAACTGGTTGAGAAGTTGGTTCTGACTTTGTTGTGATGTTTTCCACTGACTGAGTCCCTCCAGGAAATACACGGCACCGTCGTTCGTCTGTTTGGTGGATTTATTCAGTTTAAATGCACATCAGTCAACATCACCGTCACGTCATCAAATCCACCGCCGAATTGTTCAAATATATAATGATGTGGCCTACGCCTACACACAGTAAGAAGAGCACGCGTTCATATATCACGCACCCGAGGTAGAAACATAAACATACCGCGTTGCACGTTGAAACACGAACCTCATAAGTAAACACCAGAGTAACTTAAGGTCTATACCTCGCTGCTGCTCTGCACACAACCAAGATGGAACGAGTCCACACAACAAGTCTTTAAAAAAAACCTGGCAATTGTATGCCTACAATATTCCTTCTAAACGATTACATTGATTTTAACAAGCATTTAAACTATTCCCGCGTATCATCCTTGACTGACTCCTTTGCCAGTGGAGTGGAGCTGATAACTCCTAGCCTGGTAAACCCCCCTCTCTCCGGAAATCTCATTTGCATTTCGAATGGGAATGAGATTTCGGGAGGAAGGGGGGTTTACCAGTCTAGATAACTCCGCCCCCTCCCAGTGGGACGCTCTGAGGGAGCGCTCGTTTTGCTAACTGACCCTATTCCCCCAGCACTGGTATTCCAGAGTAGCCTGGTTCCAAACCATAGACCCCGCCCACTCTCTGAGTGGACTGCCTGCTTCAGGCTGATTATCAGGCTAATTCCAGAGTGCATCTTAAACGTTTAAGGTTTCGGCAGCCTACCCACTTAAAGTGGGCAAGTTACTGGGTACAGTAGGCTAAACACATGATCAAAACGCAAGAAAAATAAGCAGTAACAGGACTGTTGCATTTTAAAAGGGTTATTCACAACTGGTTCAAAACAAAATGGCTCATTCATGAAAACCCATTTCAACACATCTATGCAGCTTTTATTGGGTATTCTTTTTTTTTTTTTTACCTTTAACCTTTTTTTGGTTGATATCTTCGCACCCTGACTCACTGTTAACTGTCAACCCCAGTAGTTGAGTACACATACTCCTTTTGAACTATTACTTACTCAACTTAAAAGTGAAAGTACTGGACTGCTTCCTTTTCCAAATACTGAAGTATTAAAAAGTGCAGTGCACGCATTTAAAAACAATGTATTCAAAAGTAGGCCTACACATTACAAAATATTTTCTTTTTAATATCAATGCATTACAATACTGAAATAAATAAAATTAATCTGGGGGAAAAGGTGAAAATAGCTGATTTACAAGATCAAAACATGTTGAGGTTGTAGATTAATTATTTTCAAGTGCCGTAAGTGATGTATTCATAATGTATTCTTGCGAGATTGAGTCCCTTCCTAGAAATGTTGAGCAGTGAAAAATGTTCAATATTTGTGTAATGTAGTTCATTTAGACACTTCAGCTCAGAAATAACCAGACCATAAATTATCCATTTACCATTTATTAACCATTACCATATTAACCATTTAACATATATGCAATGATATTGCATTCAAGTTTGGCGGTGTGACTCTGCTCTTGTGATATTAAAGATTCCCTGTGCAAATATGTCACAGATCTTCAATCACAAAACCCCCAGAGCAGAGGATAAATACAGTTTTACATAAACATTGAACCTTCAATGCCTAATTAAACTACCACATATCATAGTACAATCCATAGAACCGCAGTACAATACACAGACTCATAGTATAATCCATAGAACCACAGTACAATACACAGAATCAACCTATATGAACTAAATGCCACAGGGAGGAGGCCGGGGAGGTGGAGGGAATTTGAAAACCTACAGCTGTACAAACCTGCAACGACAGCTAAGCATGTAGACTGAACAGAGAACAGCTGCTTAAATTACCCGCCCGAGTTGCACTGTGGGTAGGAGGGCGTGAGTGAGTTGGCTTGTAGCGAATGAGAATGACAAGAGTTTGAACGTCCTGCCTTAAAGGAGTACAACTGTATAAGCTTGTAAGCGAATGGGGGGGTCCGGGGAGAGTGAATGAAGTATATAAACATTCTGCCTTCCGTGTCTACATGAACTATCGTTACACTGAATTGGAGTTAGCTTCAAGCTCTAAGTCATAAGCTTCTAAAAACAAGTCAAGCACAGATCTTAAGTAGTTTACAGGTTTACAGGTTTTTAAAAAGTGAGTGAAATTATTTTTCATACAAGCTCCCGAGAGAGAGAGAGAGAGAGAGAGAGAGAGAGAGAGAGAGAGAGAGAGAGAGAGAGAGAGAGAGGCTGAATGTCTGACAAACGTTCCAGATGGCCGTGTGAACGTATAAATAGTCTCAATGCCTTTATCAACGGAATATCTCCAGCAAAAGTAAGAATGACATTTTAATAAATGGTGCATTTATATCATCACACTTCGACACTAATTCTGGGAGAGGCCAGAGACTGATGGGGACTGCCCAGTGTCAAGTCAGGCAGTAGGGTAAATCAACAGCATTGGCAACACAGAAATGTGTGGGGTGGATTCATTTACAACGACAACTAAATTGATATAAAACAAAGGAGTAAAAAGGAGATTTGCCCAACACCTGTGGCCCTTGTCAAGAAGAACACTTTGACAAATAATAATAACTTTGCTATTATATTAATAAAAAAGAGCTGGCCTCTATCTGTCAGTTTCTTTTTCACCTTTCACCAGTAGTGAAACGTTTTTTTTTTTTGGTTCACTATCCCACTAGAATAGCACTGCCAGGAACTACCTCAGATCCTGGTGTATAGTGTTTTAAAATATAGTTTGATGTGCCCTTTTGAAGATATTTGAGCACCTGCCCCTCCAGTGGTCACTGCACAGCCCTGCTGTGGGATGCTTCCTAACCACTTGGCTTGGATCGCCTAATGAAGCTCTTCAATATGGATGCACTTATGATGTTTTAAATGTGCTGACTGAGTAAAACTCTTCGCACAATGTTCACAGCAGTAAGGCTTCTCTCCAGTGTGAATTCTCTTGTGTATTTTGAGATTAGAAGTTGTTTTGAAGCTTTCCCACACTGGTCACACCAGTAATAGCCTCTACACACTGTACGATATTTGACCCGATTTGGCTCTCGGGGATATTTTTGGGTGATCGCCGAGAAAACCACCGATCTCAGTCCAGATCGGGCGTTCCTCGGCGAGGTGTTGATCGCGCAGTGTGTAAGGTACTCCGAGAAGAAACACCCCGATAAATTGTGCTCAGCGAGCGGTTCCCGATAATTTGTACTTTTCTAGCAAGTTGGATATTTGGGTTTGTCGGATCCGATGAGAGCCGTGCTACACCCAATCAGAGCAATTGAGGAATAGGGCTTGCAGACAGAGCGAGAGAGAGAGCGCTGTGTGTGTGTGTGTGTGTGTGTGTGTGTGTGTGTGTGTGTGTGTGTGTGTGTGTGTGTGTGTGTGTGTGTGTGTCTCTGAACAGTATTGCCAGGTTTTGCGCAAGAAATAAGCAACCAGGTCTATGAAAACAAGCCCAACAATGAGCACTTTAAACCTATATACAAATAAAATAGCCGATCTACAAGCTCACAACGCGTCGCAACTATTTTCAAAGAAAAAAAAGCAACATTAAGAAATAAAGCCAAATAAGCAACTTTGGAAATAAGCTAAAAAGAAACGCAACCACCAATATTCTTTACAAGCAACTCGCTTATAATAAGCGGACACGGCAACACTGGTTGACTTTTGAAACGTTTGTTTCAGAGAGGGAGAGAGTGAGAGAGTGAGAAATACAGA
Source organism: Gymnoscopelus braueri (assembly GCF_963280865.1). NCBI lineage: Eukaryota > Metazoa > Chordata > Actinopteri > Myctophiformes > Myctophidae > Gymnoscopelus > Gymnoscopelus braueri. The sequence continues at coordinate 11,632,027 of NC_137615.1, forward strand.
GAAATTGAGAATGATTTAATGTCAATCATTAGCGTCCTGTCTCGGTCTCGTGCATATATCACGGGAGCCTTTCACGTTTTCGTGAGACGTTTGGAATAAAAACAAATGTATGTATTGGGTCGGGATCACATCATGGTGAAATATCTTGGAATCAGTGAACCCCTGTCGCCGACCAATCAATCGTGCGAGAATCACAACGATATATTTAGCCCGATTTCAAGAGAGAAACTCGTGCAATGTGAAATGCTTAACGATCTGTTCACTCGCCGACCATTTCAAATGTCGGGCAGTGTGTAGAGGTCTTAAGGCTTCTCTAGAGCATACTCTTCTGTGAGAGTATGCTTTAATCTATGGTGTAACTTAAGACTACTCAAGTGTCTAAAGCTTTTCTTACACTGATCACAGTAGTAAGACTTCTCTCCAGTATGGATGCGCTGATGAGTCTTTAAATGACTTGAATTACGATAACTCTTCCCACATTGTTCACAGGAGTAAGGTTTCTCTCCAGTATGGATGCGCTTATGATACTTCAATCCACCTAAATGACGAAAACTCTTCCCACATTCTTGACAAAAGTAAGGCTTCGCTGAAGTGTGTACTTTCTGGTGCTCCTTAAGTTTACTACTTTGGATGAAGCGTTTTCCACACTGGCCACAGCAAAAAGGCTTCTCTCCAGTATGGACGCGCTTATGAAAATGTAATTTACTTGAAGAACGAAAACTCTTCCCACACTGATCACAGCAGTAAGGCTTCTCTCCAGCGTGGAGGAGCAGATGATTTTTTAATGTTTCTTTGTGAGCAAAACTGTTTCCACACTGGCCACAGTGGTATGACTTCTCACCAGTATGGATGCGCTGATGAGTCTTTAAATTTGGTCGTTGACGAAAACTCTTACCACATTGGTCACAGAAAAACGGTTTCTCTCCCGTATGGAGGCGCTGATGAATCTTTAATGATACAGAGCTTGCTAAACTCTTTCCACATTGGTCACATTTGAAAGGCTTCTCTCCAGTATGGATGCGCTGATGAGTCTTTAAATGTGGTTGTTGACGAAAACTCTTACCACATTGGTCACAGTTAAAAGGTTTCTCTCCAGTATGAAGGCGCAGATGAAGCTTTAATGCTACAGAGCTTGCTAAACTCTTTCCACATTGGTCACAGTTGAAAGGCTTCTCTCCAGTATGGCTGCGCTGATGCTTCTTAAAACTTTGTTTATAACAAAAACTCTTCCCACATTCTTCACAGCAGTAAGGCCTCTCTTCAGTATGTGTTTTCTGGTGAATTTCGAGATGAAACTTTGTGGTGAAGCTTTTCCTGCACTGGCCACAGCAGTGAGGTTTTTCTTTAGTGTGAATTCTCTGGTGTGTTTCTAAGAGAGACTTTGTGGAGAAGGTTTTCCTGCACTGGCCACAGCAGTAAGGCTTCTCTTCAGAATGTATTTTCTGATGTGTCTTAAGGTGAGACACTTGTTTGAAGCATTTCCCACAATGGTCACAGCAGTAAAGTTTTTCTCCAGTGTGAACTCTCTGGTGTGCTTTAAGATGAAACTTTGTGGTGAAGCTTTTTCCACACTGGCCACAGCAGTAAGGTTTTTTTCTAGTGTGAATTCTCTGGTGTGTTTCTAGGAGATACTTTGCGGAGAAGCTTTTCCCACATCGGCCACAGCAGTAAGGCTTCTCTTTAGAATGCATTTTCTGGTGTTTCTTAAGATGCTGCCCTTGGGTGAAGCGTTTTCCACATTGGTCACAGCAGTAAGGCTTTTCTCCAGTGTGAAGTCTCTGGTGTATCTTAATATAAGACTTTTGGGTGAAGCTTTTGCCGCACTGGCCACAACAGTAGGGTTTTTCTGTAGTGTGAACTCTTTGGTATGTTTCTAGGAGAGACTTTGTGGTGAAGCTTTCCCCGCACTGGTCAAAACGGAGATGTTTTGGTTTCACTCGGGGCAGGGTAGAACAGGTATCTGAGATAGAAAACAACAGATTATTCATACATACTGTACATAAACTAGCATATAGTTATATTGTAATTTGTAACAAATTAAGCTCTTTTCTCCGTCTCTTATATATTATGCAGTAGAGCATCGAGGTCTGACATAATTTACACATCCTACCTGGGTCACGTTTTTTTCCCCCCAGTCTGAATTCCCATCGATGCGTTTAATATCGTGGCATATAAGAACTGTGTTCCAAAAATAAGCAAATGACTCATATGCATATGAAGCATCAACTGTAGGCGAGAAAGCGCTTATGTTACCGTCGCCGAATTAATAAACTTTTCGCCTGAAGCAGACTATCAAATATGAGTGACTATTGTAAAAGATACAGAGACACCTCCCTGACAATATCGCCGGGACAGTTTGTTTATTTTTGGACTACAATTCATATGATGACCAATGTTATTTTCTGAAGAGAAAACACTTCGGTGACCCAGTGGATGAACGAGTGACGTTCATACATGCGTAACCTTTTCTGTCAGCTGATGGATCTGACAATAAGGACTGCCCGGGGCAGGTTAGACAAACCAACGGACAAGTAAAATCTGCCCCGGACGGGTAAGCCCAAATTTAACCCAAATATTTTGTTTTGTTTTCGTTCTTCATTTCTCCTACCAGTTGCAAGCCACCACTGTCTGCCTATTCTGAATATCTCTGCCTATGCAGAGCTTCATACTGCCACGAAAACGATGGTGCAAGTTAGTGGCGATCAGCCAAATTAACATACATTTCCACTGACCGCTCACTTTAGCTCACCACCAGTACACCGTACACACCCTCAGTCTCTGTCTGCCAGTAATGAGGCTCTGGTTGGCGTCTCAGATAACCCAGCCCCTTACCTTGGATGCATGAATCTTATGAATGGAGTCGTGGGAGTTTGGCAGGTGTGTGGCGCCTGGTGAGTGAGACGTTCTTTGTCCTCTATCCTCCATTTGTCGAGCTGACAACGGCTATCTTTTCTCTCTCAGACGGACACAGAAAAGCTCATGGATGCTTTTATCACTAGCAGGTTACTACTACTGATGTAACATCAACTACAATTGTATCGCTCTCCTGTCCGTTACAGCTTGTCCTGAACGCAGCAGCATGCGTGATGATGAAGACCCGGACGGAGAGCACACATTGCCCCCATTTTAAAGTCCCTCTATTGGCTGTTAGTTTTAGAATTGATTTTAAGGTCCTTTTATTGGTTTTTAAATCACTAAATGCACAAGCTTATTTATCTGCAATGCTTCTTAGGTATGTGCTTGGCAGATCTCTCATTTCCTCAGGCACTGGTCTCTTGACTGTTCCAGACGCTAGAACGAAAGGTCATGGATAAGCAGCCTTCAGCCGTTTCCCCCGAATACGGGTGCTTGTGTTAAAGGACTATAAATATCGACCCTAAAATAAAGAAGGCTCTTTTTTCCAACTTTCCGTTCTATTTTTACTACTACTATCCTCGTCCATACCTGAGGCAGGGAATCCCAGGAAATCCTCCTCATCACTTTCCTCTTTAAATATTTGGAGGATCTGTTGCAGGTGCAGTTCTCTGTCCATGGCTTCACCTGGAACACAGGGGGAAAAAAACATGATATGTGTCACGTGTGTCCCAGATGGAGCCAAACACAGACCCTTACTAGTGAGAAATGCATACCACCTTGGGTAAAAACTAAAAAAAACAACAACAAGAAATGACAGTGTCTCAATTCTGTTTGGGTTTTAAACAGAGATCTTGTGATCTTGGTGGCTTCAGGTTTTAAACAGAGATCTTATGATCTTGGTGGCTGCCGACCACAAAGAGGCAGGATAAGGGGGGCAGAAAGCAAGAAATTATGTAAGAATGAAAGAATGAAACAGCATGAAACTTACTGAGGTCCTTGTAGTCTTCAGGTTCCTGTTTAATAGAAACGGTCCCGGCTGGTGCTGGAGGACTCATCTTTACCTGCAGGCTGGACTGTAGAGACTGGTCTGAAATGATGAAGGAACAGAATAAGTTATGATACATGGGTCGTAGATGAAGGCTGTCAAACAAGAGGGAACAGAAGGTGCCACAGATGATTATTATAATGATTATAATTTTCTTTCTTTTAAGTTATATTTATTCCATGAAGATCTAGGTTTGGGAGAGGTTGGACGGCACCCTAGCGCCCTCCACTGACCAGCCGCCATTGTCCAAGTGTACACGTTTACAAATGTTGCAAATGCCCATCCCTATCATCATGACATCATCATTTTTGTGATACTTTTTCCATAATAACCCTATAGTTTAAAGACAACAGGGTGACATCCCTAACAGGAAGTTATAAAAGAAAGCTATAGCATGAAACTTACTGAGGTCCTTGTAGTCTTCAGGTTCCTGTTTAATAGAAACAGTCCTGGCTAGTGCTGGAGGACTCATCTTCACCTGCAGGCTGGACAGTAGAGACTGGTCTGAAATGAAGGAATAGAATAACTTATGTTACATGGGTTGTAGCTAAATTTGTCAAAAAAGAAAGAGGGAACAGAAGGTGTAAAACGTTTTTCAAAGAGAGGGCAGTGACCTAAAATACATTCCCAAGCTTCAAGCGATATTGAACGTTGGTAAAACTTTTGAGTTGTAGATACCTGGGCATGATAAAACACCAAAGAATGTCCATCATATTTATAATGATCCTTAGTCTTCATTATCTGAGTAACATTGTTGTAACAATTAGGCTTGTTTTCTGATTCACTGGCCCTCCTGTTCTGGCCCTTTTGGAGGGCCAGTGGCTTTTCAAGATTACCAGGCCCAGCTAAATATGATAATAATAATAAAGAGAAAGACAAAATCAAAAAAACAAAACAAAAATATCTCTACCTATTCCATATCATTGTGTAAAGAAGGAACCATAGGTACTATGTATTTCTATGAAGCAATTGTTCATTATTAGGTTAAAATATCATGGTCATTGTAAAAAAGAACAACAAAAAAAACACCCATTATGATTGCAGGAGGGTAAAATATCGGCTATGAGTATTATTCTTTTTATGATGCACTTTCTGCTTGCCTTTCATTCTCAGGAGGTACAGTAGAAATATAATGTTAGGCTACTCTTAGCATTAGGGTTATGCTGGCACATACCCAGCATATCAGAATCAGAAACAAAATCAATCATAATCTGTCTTCATTGTCACATCACATTACAAATAAGGTGGGTGACATTCTTAATTGTGAATGCTCATCAGCGTTGCAGTTAAAAGATAGGTAAAATAATTAAAGCATAAAATAGAAAGGAGGGGAGGAGAGATAAATAGGCTACACATTTGTGCTGCAGCTAACCAGTTATATTGCAGGCTGATTTAGCAGAATTCAAGACTTGTGCATCATAACGGATTACAATCTGATTTATACTGTGGCATACAGGTCACTATAGAAAATACTGTTGCTGATCTACAAGATCACAACACGTCTCATTGTGACTGTAGCAGACCTACACTACTGTGCCCAGCTCAGTGGCCTGTCGGGATTCGATCCCCTTGCTGGGTCATACACCAAAGATGCTAAAAATAGGACCTGGTGCCTCCCTGCTTGGCACTCAGTATCAAGGGTTGGATTGGGGGGTAAATCCCTGCGACATACTGGCATCATGTCCAGGGGGTGTATTCGTACATCAAGCTGCCTCACGCTACAGAAACAAGAGATAGGCTCCTGCCCTATATGTGGGCCACAAGGCTTACTATACACTGCTGTAACATAACTGTAGAGAGTATACTTTATAATTTCTCCCATTTCACTTAATTGTATGCACGCTGTAGGTTGGAATTGATCTACACATCTGACAAAAGGCTGCATTATATACAACTCCAGCAGTTACACCCGAGTGGGTGAAACATTCTCTCCCTCTTCCTCTCGTTTTTTACCACCTGTTACACTCCCTCAATTCTTCTGGTAACTTTCTTCTCTTTGTAACCGTTTATTGCCTGGCATTTGGCCCGTTACCGGTGGTTTTAAAAGAGACCACTTGGGACACGTAGTGTTTAACATCACTGCCTGCATTGTTGTTGCATTGTCTTTTTTTATTTATTTTTTAACATTATTTAAAGCACCCAAATGACCACTTATAGTGATTTATAATAACACTATAATGCATTATAAAATGATTAGAATGTATTACAACTAGCATTATATAGCACTAGGATCCTGGGCAAAAGAAAGTGTCAGTGACCATTGAAGTGAAATGATACTTGACCTTGTAAGTCATTATAAACAGCTTTTTAATGTGTTATGATTGCATTATGAGTACGTTTAGAGAGCTTTTAACTGTAATTACAGTGTCATAAGCAGATTACAATAATTGATACTTTATTTAAAGTCATGAAATGCTTTAGAATGTGTTATGATTGTTATAAATCATTAATCATGAGTATGAGTTATATTTATGATTGCATCGTGCTTTTAACTGTAATTACAGTGTTATAATCAGATTACAATCATGTATAGGCCTACTTAAGTCATGAAATGCTTTAGAATGTCTTTATGTTTATTGCTATAAATCATTAATATGAGTATTTGAGTTATAATTATTATTGTTGTGTTATAAGCAGCTTTATAAATGCATTATAAGTACAGTAGGCTAAGATTGTAGCCTAATGCTTTATGCATAGTAAGTGTTATCAAACTACTACAAACAATCTACTAAACCTAACTGTAACGTTAATTAAACTTAGACATACCTATTCTGTGTAACTTGACCACTGGGTTCAACATGGTGGCGCACGACACGTTGAAGATGCTACAACTCTGCTCCTCGGAAGATGTTCTCCATTCCCTCCAGGAAATACATGGCACCGTCGTCCGTCTGTTTGGGTGGATTTGTTCAGTTTAAATGCAATTCAGTCAACATCCGAACTGTTCAAACACATAATGATGCAGTAGGCGACACAATAAACAGGCCTACAATGTTCCTATTAAACGATTCAACATTTGAGCAAGCACAAAAGATTCACGCTTATCGTCCATCACTCCTTTGCCATTGTGAGCGTAGGGCCAGTGTTGCCAGATTCTATGAGAACAATAAGCAACCAGGGGTCTATGAAAACAAGCCCAAAAGAAGCAACAGAGCACAAACCTTTACATTGGCTATTTGAAAATAGCTGATCTACAAGCTTTTTACAAGCTGGTAGATCTGTTAATTTCAATAAAATGTGGAATATTTGGAAGATACAGAAAAAACAAGCCAAAGGTCGCTTATAATAAGCGGACATGGCAACACTGGAAGTGGGGGGCTAAAACAAACCCGCCCCCTACCGCTGGGAAGCGCGGAGGGAACGAGGGAGCGCTCGTTTTAATTCACGTGATATTCCAGCATTATATTATTCTTGCTTGCGTGCTTCTCCAAGTTTGTGGGCTTTAGTAGCCTATAGCTCTAACCAGCAATAGCCTATATAGGGGGGGGGGGGGGGGGGAGGGAGAGTAGTGCAGACAAAAGGTGAAAAAATTATTGACGTTTCAAGTGATTAAATGTCTGAAAATACACATTATCACTACAACATAGGCTATTAATAGAAAACGTGTAAACAAACAAAGAAAAATACTTACATTTAGGCCACACAGGCCTGAAGACCCCTGGTATAGGCCTATATGCCTATGATATGAATGACTGATTATTCTTCACTTTTTGAAGAATATAACCTTACAAATAAGAAATGGACCGCCTTCGTCAGCAAGCAGAGGGAAAAGTCTCTTCTCTTCTTACTTGGCCTTTTCTTTGAAATTGTAACAACCAGAACTAAACTGCTTCAAAATACATTACAGAAAACACAGAATAATGCTTGGAATAGTCTTTTAATCGTGGCATACACTTTGAGAAATTAAATTAAATACTTGTTAACACTACAAATTATCAATACATATCACTGTCCTCTGGTCTTCAGCACCTGCACCAGTGAACTCATGCCCTTAAGTGGCCTCCCCACTCTTAGGTCATAGTGAAAGCATGACACTGGCTGCTGACTTGGCTTAGTTATAATGGCTTAGTTACAATGGTACTTTGGAACAATAGACTGTCTGACTAATGCCACGGCACTGTCAGCCTGAAGGGAAGGGTGTTGCTCACCATACTCCTATGGGCTGGGGTGAGGTCAGAGCCTGTCAGCGGGAAATGTTGAACGGGAGGAGTAGGACGGAGGCATGAATAATTATAATAATAATCATGAATAATTGTGTGCATTTCCGTGGAGTGATTCAATGTGTCAAGTTTGCAATGTATAGGAGACCGAAAGACGTTTCAGATCCCCACTGTACCTGCACTCAGTGGTAGACAAAGTACTAAACCCCAGTAGTTGAGTCAAAGTATACATACTCCTTTTTAACTATTACTTACTCAACTTAAAAGTGAAAGTACTGGACTACTTCCATTTCCAAATACTCAAGTATTAAAAAGTGCAAGCGTTTACAAACAATGTATTCAAAAGTACACATTACAAAATATTTTATTTTTAATATCAAAATAAATAAAATAAATCTGGGGAAAAGGTGAAAATAGCTGATTTACAAGATCAAAACATGTTGCGATGGAACGTGGTGAGGTTGAAGATCAATTGTTTTCACATTAAAAAGGGCGTAAGTGATTTATTCATAATGTATTCTTGCCATATTGGGTCCTGTGTGTCCCTTCCTAGAAATGTAGTGCAGTCAAAAGTTCAATATTTGTGTATAGTAGTGGAGTTAGCTTCAAGCTTTAACATAAGCCTCTAAAAACAAGTCAAGCACAGATCTTAAGTAGTTTTATTGTCATTTGACAGGTTTACAGGTTTTTTAAAAGTGAGTGAAATTATTTTCCATACAAGCTCCCATCATTTTAGTTTTCAGTAAAGGGAAGATTATAGAAAGACAGAACAAGGAAAACAGGTCAGCTATTCAAATATTCCAGATGTGAGCTGAGTGAAATATATAGAAACGTTCCAGATGGCCGTGAAAACGTATAAATAGTCTCAATGCCTTTATCAACGGAATATCTCAAGCAAAAGTAAGAATGAAAATTCTATCGTGGTTGGTAGGGCTATCATTCTGTAGCTTGTTGGAACGGCCAGATCCACCGCTGCCCCTGGTACATTTTAGGTGAGTTATTTTTCCAAGTTCATCCTAAACTCATCATGCATTTAATAAATAAATAAAAATAAATGGTGCATTTATATCATCACACTTTGACACTAACTCTGGGAGAGGCCAGAGACTGATGGGGACTGCCCAGTGTCAAGTGAGGCAGTAGGATAAATCAACAGCATTGGCAACACAGAAATGTGTGGGTGGATTCATTTACAACGACAACTAAATTGATATAAAAGTACAGTACAAATAATAAACTATTCTGAATTGGTGGCTTGAGCACCTGCCCCTTTGAGCCTAATGCCTAAAGTTTATTAACATTTTTTGGGGTTTGCCCAACACCTGTGGCCCTTGTCAAGAAGAACATTTTGACAAATAATAATAACTTTGCTATTATATTAATAAAAAAGAGCTGGCCTCTATCTGTCAGTTTCTTTTTTTTTGTTCACTATCCCACTAGAATAGCACTGCCAGGAACTACCTCAGATCCTGGTGTATAGTGTTTTAAAATATTGTTTGATGTGCCCTTTTGAAGATATTTGAGCACCTGCCCCTCCAGTGGTCACTGCACAGCCCTGCTGTGGGATGTTTCCTAACCACTTGGCTTGGATCGCCTAATGAAGCTCTTCAATATGGATGCACTTATGACGTTTTAAATGTGCTGACTGAGTAAAACTCTTCGCACAATGTTCACAGCAGTAAGGCTTCTCTCCAGTGTGAATTCTCTTGTGTATTTTGAGATTACACGTTGTTTTGAAGCTTTTCCCACACTGGTCACACCAGTAAGGCTTCTCTAGAGCATGCTCTTCTGTGAGAGTATGCTTTAATTTATGGTGTAACTTAAGACTACTCAAGTGTCTAAAGCTTTTCTTACACTGATCACAGTAGTACTTCTTCTCTCCAGTATGGATGCGCTGATGAGTCTTTAAATTATTTGAATTACGATAACTCTTCCCACATTGTTCACAGGAGTAAGGTTTCTCTCCAGTATGGATGCGCTTATGATACTTAATTGCACATGAATGACGAAAACTCTTCCCACATTCTTCACAAAAGTAAGGCTTCGCTGAAGTGTGTATTTTCTGGTGCTCCTTAAGTTTACTACTTTGGATGAAGCGTTTTCCACACTGGCCACAGCAATAAGGCTTCTCCCCAGTATGGACGCGCTTATGAAAATGTAATTTACTTGAAGAACGAAAACTCTTCCCACACTGATCACAGCAGTAAGGCTTCTCTCCAGCATGGAGGAGCAGATGATTTTTTAATGTTCCTTTGTGAGCAAAACTGTTTCCACACTGGCCACAGCGGTATGACTTCTCTCCAGTATGGATGCGCTGATGAGTCTTTAAATTTGATTGTTGACGAAAACTCTTACCACATTGGTCACAGTTAAAAGGTTTCTCTCCAGTATGCATGCGTAGATGGATATATAATGAACTTCTGTGAGAAAAACTATTTCCACACTGGCTACAGCAGTAAGGCTTCTCTCCAGTATGGATGCGCTGATGACTTGTTAAATGTGGTTGTTGACGAAAACACTTACCACATTGGTCACAGTTAAAAGGTTTCTCTCCAGTATGGAGGCGCAGATGAAGCTTTAATGCTATAGAGCTGGCTAAGCTCTTTCCACATTGGTCACAGTTGAAAGGCTTCTCTCCAGTATGGCTGCGCTGATGCTTCTTTAAACTTTGTTTATAACAAAAACTCTTCCCACATTCTTCACAGCTGTAAGGCCTCTCTTCAGTATGTGTTTTCTGGTGAATTTCGAGATGAACCTTTGTGGTGAAGCTTTTCCTGCACTGGCCACAGCAGTGAGGTTTTTCTTTAGTGTGAATTCTCTGGTGTGTTTCTAAGAGAGACTTTGTGGAGAAGGTTTTCCTGCACTGGCCACAGCAGTAAGGCTTCTCTTCAGAATGTATTTTCTGATGTGTCTTAAGGTGAGACACTTGTTTGAAGCATTTCCCACAATGGTCACAGCAGTAAAGTTTTTCTCCAGTGTGAACTCTCTGGTGTGCTTTAAGATGAAACTTTGTGGTGAAGCTTTTTCCACACTGGCCACAGCAGTAAGGTTTTTTTCTAGTGTGAATTTTCTGGTGTGTTTCTAGGAGATACTTTGCGGAGAAACCTTTCCCACATCGGCCACAGCAGTAAGGCTTCTCTTTAGAATGTATTTTATGGTGTTTCTTAAGATGCTGCCCTTGGGTGAAGCGTTTTCCACATTGGTCACAGCAGTAAGGCTTTTCTCCAGTGTGAAGTCTCTGGTGTATCTTAATATAAGACTTTTGGGTGAAGCTTTTGCCGCACTGGCCACAACAGTAGGGTTTTTCTGTAGAGTGAACTCTTTGGTATGTTTCTAGGAGAGACTTTGTGGTGAAGCTTTCCCCGCACTGGTCAAAACGGAGATGTTTTGGTTTCACTCGGGGCAGGGTAGAACAGGTATCTGAGATAGAAAACAACAGATTATTCATACATACTGTACATAAACTAGCATACAGTTATATTGTAATTTGTAACAAATTAAGCTCTTTTCTCCGTCTCTTACATATTATGCAGTAGAGCATCGAGGTCTGACATAATTTACACATCCTACCCGGGTCACGTTTTTTTTCCCCCAGTCTGAATTCCCATCGATGCGTTTAATATCGTGGCATATAAGAACTGTGTTCCAAAAATAAGCAAATGACTCATATGCATATGAAGTATCAACTGTAGGCCAGAAAACGCTTATGTTACCGTCGCCAAATTAATAAACTTTTCGCCTGAAACAGACTATCAAATATGAGTGACTATTGTAAAAGATACGGAGCCACCTCCATGACAATATCGCCGGGAAAGTTTGTTTATTTTTGGACTACCATTCTTATGATGACCAATGTTATTTTCTGAAGAGAAAACACTTCGGTGACCCAGTGGATGAACGAGTGACGTTCATACATGCCTAACCTTTTTTTGTCAGCTGATGGATCTGACAATAAGGACTGCCTGGGGCAGGTTAGACAAACCAACGGACAAGTAAAATCTGCCCCGGGCGGGTAAGCCCAAATTTAACCCAAACATTTCTCCAATCAGTTGCAAGCCGCCACTGTCTGCCTATTCTGAATATCTCTGCCTATGCAGAGCTTCATACTGCCACGAAAACGATGGTGCAAGTTGGTGGCGATCAGCCAAATTAACATACATTTCCACTGACCGCTCACTTTAGCTCACCACCAGTACACCGTACACACCCTCAGTCTCTGTCTGCCAGTAATGAGGCTCTGGTTGGCGTCTCAGATAACCCAGCCCCTTACCTTGGATGCATGAATCTTATGAATGGAGTCGTGGGAGTTTGGCAGGTGTGTGGCGCCTGGTGAGTGAGACGTTCTTTGTCCTCTATCCTCCATTTGTCGAGCTGACAACGGCTATCTTTTCTCTCTCAGACGGACACAGAAAAGCTCATGGATGCTTTTATCACTAGCAGGTTACTACTACTGATGTAACATCAACTACAATTGTATCGCTCTCCTGTCGGTTACAGCTTGTCCTGAACGCAGCAGCATGCGTGATGATGAAGACCCGGACGGAGAGCACACATTGCCCCCATTTTAAAGTCCCTCTATAGAGCGTCGCAGTTCCCGCCCACTTCCTGTTTTTTTTGGTGCCGGAAGAAAAAACTCAATGCATTTTTCCATTGACATTTCCAAAACTATTTATATCTATTAATTTAAGCCTTGAATCAAGCCATCATGACATGACATGAATCATAACCATAACACGTTTGATTCTGTGATTTTTTTTGTTGAAAACGGCAAAACAAAGGGTATTTATTAAATATAGTATATCATATAATTAAATATAAAATAAAAAAAAATCACAGAAAAAAACGTTTTATGGTCATGATTCATGTCATCTCATGATGGCTTGATTCGAGGCTTAAATTAATAGATATAAATATTTTTGGAAATGTCAATGGAAAAATGCATTGAGTTTTTTCTTCCGGCACCAAAAAAAACAGGAAGTGGGCGGGAACTGCGACGCTCTATTGGCTGTTAGTTTTAGAATTGATTTTAAGGTCCTTTTATTGGTTTTTAAATCACTAAATGCACAAGCTTATTTATCTGCAATGCTTCTTAGGTATGTGCTTGGCAGATCTCTCATTTCCTCAGGCACTGGTCTCTTGACTGTTCCAGACGCTAGAACGAAAGGTCATGGATAAGCAGCCTTCAGCCGTTTCCCCCGAATACGGGTGCTTGTGTTAAAGGACTTTTAAAAATAAATATCGACCCTAAAATAAGGAAGGCTCTTTTTTCCAACTTTCCGTTCTATTTTTACTACTACTATCCTCGTCCATACCTGAGGCAGGGAATCCCAGGAAATCCTCCTCATCACTTTCCTCTTTAAATATTTGGAGGATCTGTTGCAGGTGCAGTTCTCTGTCCATGGCTTCACCTGGAACATAGGAAAAACAAAACATGATATGTGTCACGTGTGTCCCAGATGGAGCCAAACACAGACCCTTACTAGTGAGAAATGCATACCACCTTGGGTAAAAACAAAAAAACAACAAAAAAAAATTACAGTGTCTCAATTCTGTTCAGGTTTTAAACAGAGATCTTATGATCTTGGTGGCTGCCGACCACAAAGAGGCAGGGTAAGGGGGCAGAAAGCAAGAAATAATGTAAGAATGAAATAATGAAACATCATGAAACTTACTGAGGTCCTTGTAGTCTTCAGGTTCCTGTTTAATAGACACGGTCCTGGTTGGTGCTGCAGGACTCATCTTCACCTGCAGGCTGGACTGTAGAGACTGGTCTGAAATGAAGGAACAGAATAAGTTAGGTTTCATGGGTCGTAGATGAAGGCTGTCAAACAAGAGGGAACAGAAGGTGCCACAGATGATTATAATAATGATTATTCTTTTCTTTCTTTAAATATTTATTCAATGAAGATCTATGTTTGGGAGAGGTTGGGCGGCACCCTAGCGTCCTCCACTGACCAGCCGCCATTGTCCAAGTGTACACGTTTACAAATGTTTCAAATGCCCATCCTTATCATCATTATTGTGATACTTTTTCCATAATAACCCTATAGTTTAAAGACAACAGGGTGACATCCCTAACAGGAAGTTATAAAAGAAAGCTATAGCATGAAACTTACTGAGGTCCTTGTAGTCTTCAGGTTCCTGTTTAATAGAAACAGTCCTGGCTAGTGCTGGAGGACTCATCTTCACCTGAAGGCTGGACAGTAGAGACTGGTCTGAAATGAAGGAATAGAATAACTTATGTTATCTTATGGGTTGTAGCTAAAGTTGTCAAAAAAGAAAGAGGGAACAGAAGGTGTAAAACGTTTTTCAAAGAGAGGGCAGTGACCCAAAATACATTCCCAAGCTTCAAGCGATATTGAACGTTGGTAAAACCTTGAGTTGTAGATACCTGGGCATGATAAAACACCAAAGAATGTCTATCATATTTATAATGATCCTTAGTCTTCATTTTCTGAGTAACATTGTTGTAACAATTAGGCTTGTTTTCTGATTCACTGGCCCTCCTGTTCTGGCCCTTTTGGAGGGCCAGTGGCTTTTCAAGATTACCAGGCACAGTGAAATATTATAATGATAATAAAGAGAAAGACAAAAACAAAAAAACAAAACAAAAATATCTCTACCTATTCCATATCATGTGTAAAGAAGGAACCATAGCTACTATGTATTTCTATGAAGCAATTGTTCATTATTAGGTTAAAATATTATGGTCATTGTAAAAAAGAACAAACAAAAAAACACCCATTATGATTGCAGGAGGGTAAAATATCGGCTATGAGTATTATTATTTTTATGATGCACTTTCTGCTTGCCTTTCATTCTCAGGAGGTACAGTAGAAATATAATGTTAAGCTACTCTTAGCATTAGGGTTATGCTGGCACAGACCCAGCATATCAGAATCAGAAACAGAATCAATCAGAATCTATCTTCATGTCACATCACATTACAAATAAGAAGGGTGACATTCTTAATTGTGCATGCTCATCAGCGTTGCAGTTAAAAGATAGGTACAATAATTAAAGCATAAAATAGAAAGGAGGGGAGGAGAGATAAATACACATTTGTGCTGCAGCTAACCAGTTATATTGCAGGCTGATTTAGCAGAATTCATGACTTTTGCATCATTCATAACAGATTAAAATCTGATTTATACTTTGGCATACAGGTCACTATAGAAAATACTGTAGCTGATCTACAAGATCACAACACATCGCATTGTGACTGTTGTGAACTGTTGTGACTGTTGTGACTGTAGCAGACCTACACTACTGTGCCCAGCTCAGTGGCCTGTCGGGATTCGATCCCCTTGCTGGGTCATACACCAAAGATGCTAAAAATAGGACCTGGTGCCTCCCTGCTTGGCACTCAGTATCAAGGGTTGGATTGGGGGGTAAATCCCTGTGACATACTGGCATCATGTCCAGGGGGTGTATTCGTACATCAAGCTGCCTCACGCTACAGAAACAAGAGATAGGCTCCTGCCCTATATGTGGGCCACAAGGCTTACTATACACTGCTGTAACATAACTGTAGAGAGTATACTTTATAATTTCTCCCATTTCACTTAATTGTATGCACGCTGTAGGTTGGAATTGATCTACACATCTGACAAAAGGCTGCATTATATACAACTCCAGCAGTTACACCCGAGTGGGTGAAACATTCTCTCCCTCTTCCTCTCGTTGTTTACCACCTGTTACACTCCCTCAATTCTCCTGGTAACTTTCTTCTCTTTGTAACCGTTTATTGCCTGGCATTTGGCCCGTTACCGGTGGTTTTAAAAGAGACCACTTGGGACACGTAGTGATTAACATCACTGCCTGCATCGTTGTTGCATTGTCTTTTTTTTTTTTTTTTTTAACATTATTTAAAGCACCCAAATGACCACTTATAGTGATTTATAATAACACTATAATGCATTATAAAATTATTAGAATGTATTACAACTAGCATTATATAGCACTAGGATCCTGGGCAAAAGAAAGTGTCAGTGACCAGTGAAGTGAAATGATACTTGACCTTGTAAGTCATTATAAACAGCTTTTTAATGTGTTATGATTGCATTCAACAATCTGGTACCACCCTAGCCCCTACGGAACCTCTCCCTCCGCTAAGTAGCTCCGAGATGAGGTCCCTCTTTAATTCCTGCCGGCTGCGGTAGACATTTTCGCACATTTTCCAGTTTTACATGTTTCTTACCCCTTTCTGCACATCGTATCCAAAAAGCAAAGCAATTGCGCCACTCTCTCAGATGTTTTAAGCTCTAGCGGAACATAACAGCTTCCAACGTGTTGAAGAAAGTATTTAATTTGCATCGGATTTCATCTGGTTCCATAATATTTTGCATTAGAAGATGCAATTCAACATTTGACCAGTAGGGTAATCAGTAATGTTATCTCTACGGGCGCAACTCTTGCGCAATGTCTTAAAAACATGGAACCGGATGAAATCCGATGCAAATTAAATACTTTCTTCAACACGTTGGAAGCTGTTATGTTCCGCTAGAGCTTAAAACATCTGAGAGAGTGGCGCAATTGCTTTGCTTTTTGGATACGATGTGCAGAAAGGGGTAAGAAACATGTAAAACTGGAAAATGTCTACCGCAGCCGGCAGGAATTAAAGAGGGACCTCATCTCGGAGCTACTTAGCGGAGGGAGAGGTTCCGTAGGGGCTAGTACCACCCACCCATAAAACAAACATGGGCAAATTCTCCTTCTATAGCACAGCCACTAAGGAATGGAATAGTCTAACCCCATCCCTCAAAAAATGCAGTTCGCTGGGCTCATTAAAAACAGCCCTAAAAACCCATCTTTCTGGAGGCCGAAAGAGGAGCTAGTACCAGTTTCCCTGTAGACAGACGACCCCCCCCCCTCCTCTTTTTGTACATATTTTGTATTTCCTCATGCTTTTTGTGTATATAATTTTTATTTTTCCATGCTCCCCCCCCCCTTTTTTGTACATATATTTTTTAAATGCTTTTTTTGTACATAGTGGTATTTTTTATGTATTATCTGTATTTTCATGTTGATTTTTGAACTGTTTGGTTGCTACTATATATGTCTATGAAATTAACTCAAGGACCCCAACGGAAACAAGTCCACAAGGACTTTTTTGGCCGGACCTTTTAGACAAAAGCATTATAAATGTAACTGTGTTGTTTTACATTCTTTTGCCTAATAAAAATTTCAATCAATCAATCAATTATGAGTACGTCTAGAGAGCTTTTAACTGTAATTACAGTGTCATAAGCAGATTACAATAATTGATACTTTATTTAAAGTCATGAAATGCTTTAGAATGTGTTATGATTGTTATAAATCATTAATCATGAGTATGAGTTATATTTATGATTGCATCGTGCTTTTAACTGTAATTACAGTGTTATAATCAGATTACAATCATGTATAGGCCTACTTAAGTCATGAAATGCTTTAGAATGTCTTTATGTTTATTGCTATAAATCATTAATATGAGTATTTGAGTTATTATTATTATTGTTGTGTTAAAGCAGCTTTATAAATGCATTATAAGTAGGCTACAGTAGGCTAAGATTGTAGCCTAATGCTTTATGCATAGTAAGTGTTAACAAACTACTACAAACAATCTACTAAACCTAACTGTAACGTTAATTAAACTTAGACATACCTATTCTGTATAACTTGACCACTGGGTTCAACATGGTGGCGCACGACACGTTGAAGATGCTACAACTCAGCTCCTCAGAAGATGTTTTCCATTCCCTCCAGGAAATACACGGCACCGTCGTCCGTCTGTTTGGGTGGATTTGTTCAGTTTAAATGCAATTCAGTCAACATCCGAACTGTTCAAACACATAATGATGCAGTAGGATACACAATAAACAGTCCTACAATGTTCCTATTAAACGATTCAACGTTTGAGCAAGCACAAAAGATTCACGCTTATCGTCCATCACTCCTTTGCCATTGTGAGTGTAGGGCCAGTGTTGCCAGATTCTATGAGAAAAATAAGCAACCAGGGGTCTATGAAAACAAGCCCAAAATAAGCAACAGAGCACAAACCTTTACATTGGCTGTTTGAAAATAGCTGATCTACAAGCTTTTTACAAGCTGGTAGATCTGTTATTTTCAAACAAATCTTGAAATAAAATGTGGAATATTTGGAAGATACAGAAAAAACAAGCCAAAAGTCGCTTATAATAAGCGGACATGGCAACACTGGAAGTGGGGGGCTAAAACAAACCCGCCCCCTACCGCTGGGACGTGCGGAGGGAACGAGGGAGCGCTCGTTTTAATTCACGTGATATTCCAGCATTATATTATTCTTGCTTGCGTGCTTCTCCAAGTTTGTGGGCTTTAGTAGCCTATAGCTCTAACCAGCAATAGCCTATATAAAAGCTCGTAGATTGCCGAAGTTGGTGTAGAGGGGGGGAGGGGGAGTAGTGCAGACAAAAGGTGAAAAAATGATTGACGTTTCAAGTGATTAAATGTCTGAAAATACACATTATCACTATACAACATTGGGTCACCAGAGATTTCGACCCAGGACGATTCGACCCGGACCATTCGACCCGCTTTCGACCCGCTTGGACCTGACATTTCGACCCGGACCGCGAGAGAGAGAGACAGAGAGAGAGAGAGAGAGACAGAGACGTAATAATAATAATATGTACATTGATTTACCAAACAATTATTATTTGTCTGTCAGGGTGAAACAAGCCCAAAGGCTTTCAAGCACAGCCATTGAGATAAAGTATAGTTTTGGACCATGACGGAGGCGCGCCGAATCAGCAGACCTTGAGGCCAAGGAGTCGCGCCCGAGCGCCTCCAGGCGCGAGTGCCCGCGACGACCGGCCGATGGTCTGCTATTCAACTAAGCGCCGTCCGAGTTATGTACCGATAGGCACAGAATCGCAAATAATATTGGTGGGGACTGCGTTACACAAACGCAGCACACTCCCAAAGCTGGCGCCGCCGGCAGCTCCGCGGAGCTGTAAGGCATACATTATTATTTCATTTAGAAAAGAAGGTTTACAAAAAAACTTTAAAAAAAAGTATGCAACTGGGGGAGCATGCTTACAATATTTACTCTTAAATATACTCAGGACCTCACCGTCACCTTGTACCTTCAGGACCTCACCACCGTCACCTTGTACTCTACTACCCTCTAGGGGTTACACAGATAATTCGACCCGGTAAATTTGGGTCGAGCTGACTCAAATTCGCGGCTGGGCGAATTGTCCTGGGTCGAAATCTCTGGTGACCCAACATTGGCTATTAATAGAAAACGTGTAAACAAACAAAGAAAATACTTAAATTTAGGCTACACAGGCCTGAAGACCCCTGGTATAGGCCTATATGCCTATGATATGAATGACTGATTATTCTTCACTTTTTGAAGAATATAACTTTACAAATAAGAAATGGAATTAAAGGGTATAGACCTAAGTGCCTCCATCACGCAGATGGACTCCTCCAACCTCATCTCCCAGCGTGGTCAACCTCTATTATGTGCTGGGAAGGCCTGATGAAACACATAACAATACACAAACACATCTTCATGTAGCTTCAGAACAAACCACTCCACTGACACATGCCTTCTCTATTTGAACGACTCTATCAAACAAGATGTCGACAAGGGCAAATATTTCGGCATGGTCATGCTGGACCTCCAGAAGGCCTTTGACACCGTTAATAACCCAATTATGATCAACAAGCTCAAAGCAATAGGTTTTGATGATACGTCTGTAAACTGGATGAGATCCTACCTGGAAGGGAGGGAGCAAGTGGTGGAAGTAAACGGCACCCAGTCCCCTCCCCTCCCAGTGACTTGTGGTGTTCCTCAAGGAAGTATACTAGGGACTTTACTGTTCCTGATATATGTGAATGATATGTATTCAGCCTGCGACTGCAAACTGTTCCTGTTCGCAGATGACTCGGCCCTGCTAGTCTCGGACAGAGACAGGCTGCTGAACTCAACAAGATCTGCATCTGGCTCTCCGACAACAAACTTTCATTACACCTGGGTAAAACTGAATCCATCCTCTTTGGGTCCAGTCCTAACCTTAGCAAGGCTGAGAGTTTCACGATCAAAGTGGGTGATGATGTTATCACAAGAAAGGAGGAAATTACCTACCTGGGTTCCATCTTGGAGGCAAACCTCTCCGGTAACAAAAACGCAGAAAGAGCGATCAAAAAGGTCAACCAAAAAACACGCTATTTGTGGAGGATTGATCGTCTAGTCAGTAAGAATACTCTGAAAAGTCTTGCAGGGGCCCTCATACAAGGTTATTATGATTATGCATGCACTTCATATCACAACACCTCCATGGCCTTAAAAACAAGGCTCCAAACATCCCAAAACAAACTTGTAAGGCTACTTCTTGGCCTCAATCACAAAACCCATCTAACCTCATTTTGCTAGGATTGGATATGGCTTAGGGTTGAGGACAGAGTACAGCAACTTGCTATAGGCCTGGTCTTCAAGATACACCACAACATTGGGATCCCCCTGTATTTGTCAAAATACTTCCAAAATGTTAATGAAGTCCATGATCATAACACCAGAGGCAGCTCCACAAATCATGTTCAACCCAGATTTGGCTCAACTAAGGGAATGAACTCGTTCTCATGCTATTCATCAAAAATGTGGAATGCCCTACCAAAAGGAGTAAAGGAGTGTAAAACCCTACTCACTTTCAAAACTGCCCTAAATACACCTTCAGGAGGCTGCAATTCGAAAATGGCCCCTGTCTAAGTCTTAACCTACCCCCCTACAAATTATCAATACTACATATCACTGTCCTGTGGTCTTCAGCACCTGCACCAGTGAACTCATGCCCTTAAGTGGCCTAACCACTCTTAGGTCATAGTGAAAGCTGTCCATGACACTGGCTGCTGACTTGGCTTGGTTATAATGGCTTAGTTACAATGGTACTTTGGAACAATAGACTGTCTGACTAATGCCACGGCACTGTCAGCCTGAAGGGGAGGGTGTTGCTCACCATACTCCTATGGGCTGGGGTCGAAGCCTGTCAGCGGGAAATGTTGAACGGGAGGAGTAGGACGGAGGCATGAATAATTATAATAATAATCATGAATAATTGTGTGCATTTCCGTGGAGTGATTCAATGTGTCAAGTTTGCAATGTATAGGAGACTGTAAGACGTTTCAGATCCCCACTGTACCAAACTGTACCTGCACTCAGTGGTAGACAAAGTACTCAACCCCAGTAGTTGAGTCAAAGTATACATACTCCTTTTTAACTATTACTTACTCAACTTAAAAGTGAAAGTACTGGACTACTTCCTTTTCCAAATACTCAAGTATTAAAAAGTGCAAGCGTTTACAAACAATGTATTCAAAAGTACACATTTTATTTTTAATATCAATGCATTACAATAATGAAATAAATCAAATAAATCTGGGGAAAAGGTGAAAATAGCTGATTTACAAGATCAAAACATGTTGCGATGGAACATGGTGAGGTTGAAGATCAATTGTTTTCACATTTAAAAAAAAGGGCGTAAGTGATTTATTCATAATGTATTCTTGCCAGATTGGGTCCTGTGTGTCCCTTCCTAGAAATGTAGTGCAGTCAAAAGTTCAATATTTGTGTATAGTAGTGGAGTTAGCTTCAAGCTTTAAGTCATAAGCCTCTAAAAACAAGTCAAGCACAGATCTTAAGTAGTTTTATTGTCATTTGACAGGTTTACAGGTTTTTAAAAAGTGAGTGAAATTATTTTTCATACAAGCTCCCATCATTTTAGTTTTCAGTAAAGGGAAGATTATAGAAAGACAGAACAAGGAAAACAGGTCAGCTATTCAAATATTCCAGGTGTGAGTTGAGTGAAATATATAGAAACGTTCCAGATGGCAGTGAAAACGTATAAATAGTCTCAATGCCTTTATCAAAGGAATATCTCAAGCAAAAGTAAGAATGAAAATTCTATCATGGTTGGTAGGGCTATCATTTCTGTAGCTTGTTGGAAGGGCCAGCTCCACCGCTGCCCCTGGTACATTTTAGGTGAGTTGTTTTTCCAAGTTCATCCTAAACTCATCATATATTTAATAAATGATAAATGGTGCATTTATATCATCACACTTTGACACTAACTCTGGGAGAGGCCAGAGACTGGTGGGGACTGCCCAGTGTCAAGTGAGGCAGTAGGGTAAATCAACAGCATTGGCAACACAGAAATGTGTGGGGTGGATTAAATTACAATGACAACTAAATTGATATAAAACAAAGGAGTAAAAATAATAAGCTATTCTGAATGAAGCTGCACGCACATACGCAGAGATTTTGCGCATCTTTGGTGGCTTGAGCACCTGCCCCTTTGAGCCTAATGCTTAAAGTTTATTTTTTGGGGGGCTTGCCCAACACCTGTGGCCCTTGTCAAGAACAGTTTGACAAATAATAACTTTGCTATTATATTAACATATAAAATTATGAAAACAAGAGAGCTGGCCTCTATCTGTCAGTTTCATTTTCACTTTTCACCAGTAGTGAAAGTTTTTTTTTTGTGTTCACTATCCCACTAGAATAGCACTGCCAGGAACTACCTCAGATCCTGGTGTATAGTGTTTTAAAATACTGTTTGATGTGCCCTTTTGGAGATATTTGAGCACCTGACCCTCCAGTGGTCACTGCACAGCCCTGCTGTGGGATGCTCCCTAACCACTTGGCTTGGATCGCCTAATGAAGCTCTTCAATATGGATGCACTTGTGACGTTTTAAATGTGCTGACTGAGTAAAACTCTTCCCACATTGTTCACAGCAGTAAGGCTTCTCTCCAGTGTGAATTCTCTTGTGTATTTTGAGACTAGAAGTTGTTTTGAAGCTATTCCCACACTGGTCACACCAGTAAGGCTTCTCTAGAGCATACTCTTCTGTGAGAGTATGCTTTAATTTATGGTGTAACTTAAGACTACTCAAGTGTCTAAAACTTTTCTTACACTGATCACAGTAGTAAGACTTCTCTCCAGTATGGAGGCGCTGATGAATCTTTAAACTTGATTGATGACGAAAACTCTTCCCACATTCGCCACAGGAGAAAGGCTTCTCTCCACTATGGCTGCGTTGATGACACTTTAAAACACCTGAAGTGCGATAACTTTTCCCACATTGGTCACAGTAGAAAGGTTTCTCTCCAGTATGGATGCGCTGATGACGCTTTAATTGACTTGAATTACGATAACTCTTCCCACATTGTTCACAGGAGTAAGGCTTCTCTCCAGTATGGATGCGCTTATGATACTTAAATGCACCTGAATGACGAAAACTCTTCCCACATTCTTCACAAAAGTAAGGCTTCGCTGAAGTGTGTATTTTCTGGTGCTCCTTAAGTTTACTACTTTGGATGAAGCGTTTTCCACACTGGCCACAGCAATAAGGCTTCTCTCCAGTATGGATTAGCTTATGAAAATGTAATTTACTTGAAGAACGAAAACTCTTCCCACAATGATCACAGCAGTAAGGCTTCTCTCCAGCGTGGAGGAGCAGATGATTTTTTAATGTTTCTTTGTGGGCAAAACTGTTTCCACACTGGCCACAGTGGTATGACTTCTCTCCAGTATGGATGCGCTGATGAGTCTTTAAATTTGATCGTTGACGAAAACTCATACCACATTGGTCACAGAAAAACGGTTTCTCTCCCGTATGGAGGCGCTGATGAATCTTTAAACTTGCTTGATGACGAAAACTCTTCCCACATTCGCCACAGGAGAAAGGCTTCTCTCCACTATGGAGGCGTTGATGACACTTTAAATCACCTGAAGTGCGATAACTTTTCCCACATTGGTCACAGTAGAAAGGTTTCTCTCCAGTATGGATGCGCTGATGACCGTTTAAACTTGGTTTATGACGAAAACTCTTCCCACATTCTTCACAGCAGAAAGGCTTCTCTTCAGAATGTATTTTCTGGTGTGACCTAAGTTGAGACACTTGTTTGAAGCTTTTCCCACACTGGCCACAACAGTGAGGTTTTTCTTTAGTGTGAATTCTCTGGTGTGTTTCTAAGAGAGACTTTGTGGTAAAGCTTTTCCTGCACTGGCCACAGCAGTGAGGTTTTTCTTTAGTGTGAATTCTCTGGTGTGTTTCTAAGAGAGACTTTGTGGTAAAGCTTTTCCTGCACTGGCCACAGCAGTTAGGCTTCTCTTCAGAATGGGTTTTCTGGTGTGTCTTAAGGTGAGACACATGTTTGAAGCATTTCCCACAATGGTCACAGCTGTAAGGTCTTTCTCCAGTGTGAACTCTCTGGTGTGCTTTAAGATGAAACTTTGTGGTGAAGCTTTTCCCACACTGGCCACAACAGTGAGGTTTTTCTTTAGTGTGAATTATCTGGTGTGTTTCTAAGAGAGACTTTGTGGTAAAGCTTTTCCTGCACTGGCCACAGCAGTTAGGCTTCTCTTCAGAATGGGTTTTCTGGTGTGTCTTAAGGTGAGACACATGTTTGAAGCATTTCCCACAATGGTCACAGCTGTAAGGTCTTTCTCCAGTGTGAACTCTCTGGTGTGCTTTAAGATGAAACTTTGTGGTGAAGCTTTTTCCACACTGGCCACAGCAGTAAGGTTTTTTTCTAGTGTGAATTCTCTGGTGTGTTTCTAGGAGATACTTTGTGGTGAAGCTTTTCCCGCACTGGTCAAAACGGAGATGTTTTGGTTTCACTGGGGGCAGGGTAGAACAGGTATCTGAGATAGAAAACAACAGATTATTCATACATAATGTACATAAATAGATGTGTTTAATAGTGCAGCATATAAGAACTGTGTTCCACAAATAAGGAAATTACTCAAACGGATATGAAGCATCAACTGTAGGCGAGAAAACGCTTATGTTACAGTCGCCAAAGTAATAAACCTTTTGCCAGAAACAGACTATCAAATATGAGTGACTATCGTAAACGATACAGAGCCACCTCCCTGACAATATCACCGGGACAGTTTGTTTATTTTTGGACTACAATTCTTATATGAGACGATTCTAAGATGACCAATGTTATTTTCTAAAGAGAAAATACTTCCGTGACCCAGGGGATGAACGAGTGACGTCAGGACTTCGATACTCTATTGATTCATTGTATTACATGCCTAACATTTTCTGTCAGCTGATGGATCTGCCAATAAGGACTGCCCGGGCGGGTAAGACCAAATTTAACCCAAATATTTTTAACCCAAATATTTTTATATAAAAAGCGAGGGCGCAATTTTGTGGCGATCAGCCAAATTAATGGACGTTTCATCCACTGACAGCTCACTTAAACTCACCAACAGTACACCGCACACACTCAGTCTATGTCTGCCAGTAATGAGGCTCTGGTTGGCTGCGTCTCAGATACCCAGCCCCTTACCTTGCATGCATAAATCTTAAGAATGGGGTCGCGAGAGTTTGGCAGGTGTGTGGCGCCTGGACAGTGAGACATTTTGTCCTCTATCCTCCATTTGTCGAGCTTACAACGGCTATTTCTTTGCGTGAGACAAGTCCACGGTTGAACTATAATTTTATAATTCTATAAACAATCGTCAGAGTTCGCTCTTTTCTCTCTCAGACGGACACAGGAAATCTCATGGACGCTTTTATCACTAGCATGTTGTAACAGCTACTACTGTTGTAACATCAACTACAATTTTATTGCTTTACTGTCGGTTACAACTTGTCATGATCGCAGTAGCACGTTGATGATAAAGACCGGACGGAGAGCACACATTGCCCCCATTTTTAAAGTCCCTCTATTGGCTGTTTAATGTTTTTTAAATAACTAAATGCACCCGCTTATTTATCTGCAATATGTGCTTGGCAGATCTCTCATTTCCTCTAGCACTGGTCTCTTGACTGTTCCAGACGCTAGAACAACAGGGCATAGATAAGCAGCCTTCAGCCGTTTCCCCAAGAATATGGATGCTTGTGTTTAAGGAGTTTTAAAAATAAATATCAACCCTAAAATAAGGAAGGCTCTTTTTTCCATCTTTCCGTTCTATTTTGAATACTACTATCCTCGTCCATACCTGAGGCAGGGAATCCCAGGAAATCCTCCTCATCACTTTCCTCTTTAAATATTTGGAGGATCCGTTGCAGGTGCAGTTCTCTGTCCATGGCTTCACCTGGAACACAGGAAAAACAAAGCATGATATGTGTCACGTGTGTCCCAGATTGAGCCAAACACAGACCCTTACTAGTGAGAAATGCATACCAATACTTTGGTAAATACTAAAAAAAGAAAACAACAAAAAATTACAGTGTCTCAATTCTGTTAGGGTTTTAAACAGAGATCTTATGATCTTAGTGGCTTCGGGTTTTAAGCAGAGATCTTATGATCTTGGTGGCTGCCGACCACAAAGAGGCAGGGTAAGGAGGGCAGAAATAGAATAATGGAATAATGTAAGAATGACAGAATGAAACAGCATGAAACTTACTGAGGTCCTTGTAGTCTTCAGGTTCCTGTTTAATAGAAACGGTCCAGGCTGGTGCTGGAGGACTCATCTTCACCTGCAGGCTGGACTGTAGAGACTGGTCTGATATGAAGGAACAGAATAAGTTAGGTTACATGGGTCGTAGATGAAGGCTGTCAAACAAGAGGGAACAGAAGGTCCACAAATGATTATAATAATGATAATTTTTTTCTTTCTTTTAAGTAATATTTATTCAATGAAGATCTAGGTTTGGGAGAGGTTGGGCGGCACCTTGGGCCCTACACTGACCAGCCGCCATTGTCCAAGTGTACACTTTTACAAATGTTTCAAATGCCCATCCCTATCATCATGACATCATCATTATTATTATTGTGGTACTTTTTCCATAATAACCCTATAGTTTAAAGACGACAGGGCGACATCCCTAACAGGAAGTTATAAAAGAAAGCTATAGCGTGAAACTTACTGAGGTCCTTGTAGTCTTCAGGTTCCTGTTTAATAGAAACAGTCCTGGCTAGTGCTGGAGGACTCATCTTCACCTGCTGGCTGGACAGTAGAGACTGGTCTGAAATGAAGGAATAGAATAACTTATGTTACATGGGTTGTAGCTTCAGTTGTCAAAAAAGAAAGAGGGAACAGAAGGGGTAAAACGTTTTTCAAAGAGAGGGCAGTGACCCAAAATACATTCCCAAGCTTCAAGCGATATTGAAAGTTGGTAGAACCTTGAGTTGTAGATACCTGGGCATGATAAAACACCAAAGAAGGTCCATCATCTTTATAATGATCCTTGGTCATCATTTTCTGACTAACATGCTTGTAACATTTAGGCTTGTTTTCTGATTCACTTTTCAAGATTACCCGGCCCAGCCTTATTAAATGTAATAATAATAATAACAATAATAATAATCATAATAAAGAGAAAGACAAAAACTAAAACAAACAAATACGATATGATAATACGATACGATAATACTTTATTGTCAGTTCACACTGAAATTTGTCTTGCGACCCAGCAGCCATGTATGCAACAATAAACAGTACACACATTAGACATGACACAAGAAAACAAAACAAAATACATACATAAAGACATACAAAGACAAGAGCAATGTCCACCCCTCAGCCTACCCCAAGCCTACAACTCCTGATTAAGCCTCAATGTCGTCTGATGGACAAAGGACCTCTTCAGTTTGACCTTATTGTATGTAGGAACACTGTATCTCCTTCCTGAAGTCAGCAACCTATATTCTCCATACAAAGCATGGCTAGTGTTTGAAGTGATATTCCTTGCCAACCTTATCATACTGTCATTATACGTAGATGTATAGAGCCTCTGAAGTGGTTTTCCAACAATCTTTGAACAAATGTTCAGTTGCTGCAGCAGTTGTGACTTTAAGGCTACAGACAGACATCCATACCAGGTGGTACTACAGTACTGAAGAACACTCATAATAACAGAAGTGAAAAACAAAAGAAGAATCTGTCTACTAGCACCAAAAGATCTCAGGCGGCGAAGGAAATAGTCTCTTTGCTTTGTCTTCTTACCCACTGATTCAATCTGGTCTTTCCATGACAGAAGGTGGTCAATTACTACTCCTAGGTATGTATACGAACATACCTGGTTGATCTGTTCACTATGAATAGTAATGGGGGATCTGTGTATCTCTAGTGGGGCACCAAAAACAATCTCCTCTGTCTTGTTATCACTCCACTCCACCACCTTATTTACTCTATGTTGGTGCAGTCCAGGATCACTGGAACTATCCAAAAGAGAAATCAAAACTGTATCATCAGAGTACTTTAGAATGTATTGGTCTGGTTTGTCAGTGCGACATTCAGACAGACATTCCTCAGTACGACAGCTGTCAGTATAAAGGGTGAAAAGTACAGCTGAGCTTACACAACCCTGGGGAGCACCAACATTAGTAGTTAATGCTGCTAATGTTTGATCTAAACAAACAAACAAACAAATATATCTCTACTAGATTCCATATCATGTATAAAGAAGTAAACATAGATAGGTACTAGCTACTATGCATTTCTATGAAGCAATTGTTCATTATTAGGTTAAAATATCATGGTCATTGTAAAACAAAACAAAAACAAAAACACCCTTTATGATTACAGGAATATGAGTATTATAATTTTTATGATGCACTTTATGCTTGCCTTTCATTCTCAGGAGGTACAGTAGAATGTTAGGCTACTCTTATGCTGGCACATACCCAGCATATCAGAATCAAAATCAATCAGAATCTTCATCTTCATTGTCACATCACATTACAAATAAGGTGGGTGACATTCTTAATTGTACATGCTCATCAGCGTTGCAGTTAAAAGATAGGTACAATAATTAAAGCATAAAATAGAAAGGAGGGGAGGAGAGATAAATAGGCTGCACATTTGTGCTGCAGCTAACCAGTTATATTGCAGGCTGATTTAGCAGAATTCAAGACTTGCATCATAACAGATTACATTATCTGATTTATACTTTGGCATACAGGTCACTATAGAAAATACTGTAGCTGATCTACAAGATCACAACACGTCGCATTGTGACTGTTGTGACTGTAGCAGACCTACACTACTGTAACCAGCTCAGTGGCCTTGTGGTTAGAGTGTCCGCCCTGAGATTGGGAGGTCGGGATTCGATCCCCTTGCTGGGTCATACACCAAAAATGCTAAAAATGGGACCCAGTGCCTCCCTGCTTGGCACTCAGTATCAAGGGTTGGATTGGGGGGTAAATCCCTGCGACATACTGGCGTCATGTCCAGGGGGTGTATTCGTACATCAAGCTGCCTCACGCTACAGAAACAAGAGATAGGCTCCTGCCCTATATGTGGGCCACATGGCTCGGCAAAAATTCCTATCTGCTGTAACATAACTGTAGAGAGTATACTTTATAATGTCTCCCATTTCACTTAATTGTTTGCACGCTGTAGGTTGGAATTTATCTACACATCTGACAAAAGGCTGCATTATATACAACTCCAGCAGTTACACCCGAGTGGGTGAAACATTCTCTCCCTCTTCCTCTCGTTGTTTACCACCTGTTACTCTCCCTCAATTCTCCTGGTAACTTTCTTCTCTTTGTAACCGTTTATTGCCTGGCATTTGGCCCGTTACCGGTGGTTTTAAAAGAGACCACTTGGGACACGTAGTGTTCAACATCACTGCCTGCATCGTTGTTGCATTGTCTTTTTTTATTTATTTTTTAACATTATTTAAAGCACCCAAATGACCACTTATAGTGATTTATAATAACACTATAATGCATTATAAAATGATTAGAATGTATTACAACTAGCATTATATAGCACTAGGATCCTGGGCAAAAGAAAGAGTCAGTGACCAGTGAAGTGAAATGATACTTGACCTTGTAAGTCATTATAAACAGCTTTTTAATGTGTTATGATTGCATTATGAGTAGGGGAGGGCCGCTTCAATTGTAACATTTTTCACCTTTCGGTCTTTTACTCGGCGATCGTTTTACCTACATATGTAATATTTTCAAGCAAAGAACCTACACATGTCTGCTATCATAAACCACTTAAAGTTTTTCAATTGATAAAATAGGTTGTGAGTTATTAAACCGAAAGTGGACGCTGTTCCGACGTTACATGTTAAGCGCTTATCAGACTAATTGTAACAGCCATAGTTACAAAAGTAACATAGCTAAAAAACGGCATTAAACAAATCGTTTTCAGCTTAAATCAATTATATTCATTTCAAGCAACTGTTTTACATAGTTTTTATACCAAGGATGTGATAAGATAATGTATCAAACGTAAGGAATTCATTAAATCTTACCGGGATAGCAGTTTGAGTAAATTCCATGGGAAAATCCATTGATTACACCTAAACATATGGGTGTTACAATCGGGTCGCTCTGTGCTCCACTGCTTTGGCTTTGTTTACAGAACAGAGCTAACGTGCATAGAGTAATAAAACGATGTAAACTGATGAAGAACAGATACATGCAGACAACCATGTGGATTTTAGCTCGACAACATTAAAGGAAATATTTGTAGACCAAAGATACTCAAGGGGATTTTTTTAAGATAAATCAGTTTTTCTGCGATAACTTTCTCTAGTCTGGATGAAAATACTTCCTACTTCCTGGGCACGTTCATTACAGCACTGGTCACATACTGATGTGATGACGTTATGAGAAAATTGACCAATCAAGAGAAAACATGCTTGTTGCAACCATGAGGCGTTACAAACATGGCGGCTCTCCCCTACGTCTAGAGAGCTTTTAACTGTAATTACAGTGTCATAAGCAGATTACAATAATTGATACTTTATTTAAAGTCATGAAATGCTTTAGAATGTGTTATGATTGTTATAAATCATTAATCATGAGTATGAGTTATATTTATGATTGCATCGTGCTTTTAACTGTAATTACAGTGTTATAATCAGATTACAATCATGTATAGGCCTACTTAAGTCATGAAATGCTTTAGAATGTCTATGTTTATTGCTATAAATCATTAATATGAGTATTTGAGTTATTATTATTATTGTTGTGGTGTTATAAGCAGCTTTATAAATGCATTATAAGTACAGTAGGATAAGCTTGTAGCCTAATGCTTTATGCATAGTAAGTGTTAACAAAAATCTACTAAACCTAACTGTAACGTTAATTAAACGTAGACATACCTATTCTGTGTAACTTGACCACTGGGTTCAACATGGTGGCGCACGACACGTTGAAGATGCTACAACTCAGCTCCTCAGAAGATGTTTTCCATTCCCTCCAGGAAATACACGGCACCGTCGTCCGTCTGTTTGGGTGGATTTGTTCAGTTTAAATGCAATTCAGTCAACATCCGAACTGTTCAAACACATAATGATGCAGTAGGCTACACAATAAACAGGCCTACAATGTTCCTATTAAACGATTCAACGTTTGAGCAAGCACAAAAGATTCACGCTTATCGTCCATCACTCCTTTGCCATTGTGAGTGTAGGGCCAGTGTTGCCAGATTCTATGAGAAAAATAAGCAACCAGGGGTCTATGA
The DNA here is from genome assembly GCF_963280865.1 of Gymnoscopelus braueri. Lineage (NCBI taxonomy): Eukaryota > Metazoa > Chordata > Actinopteri > Myctophiformes > Myctophidae > Gymnoscopelus > Gymnoscopelus braueri. The sequence goes on from NC_137615.1 coordinate 11,663,506, forward strand.
AAACAAGCCCAAAATAAGCAACAGAGCACAAACCTTTACATTGGCTGTTTGAAAATAGCTGATCTACAAGCTTTTTACAAGCTGGTAGATCTGTTATTTTCAAACAAATCTTGAAATAAAATGTGGAATATTTGGAAGATACAGAAAAAACAAGCCAAAAGTCACTTATAATAGGCGGATATGGCAACACTGGAAGTGGGGGGCTAAAACAAACCCGCCCCCTACCGCTGGGACGTGCGGAGGGAACGAGGGAGCGCTCGTTTTAATTCACGTGATATTCCAGCATTATATTATTCTTGCTTGCGTGCTTCTCCAAGTTTGTGGGCTTTAGTAGCCTATAGCCTATAGCTCTAACCAGCAATAGCCTATATAAAAGCTCGTAGATTGCCGAAGTTGGTGTAGAGGGGGGGAGGGGGAGTAGTGCAGACAAAAGGTGAAAAAATGATTGACGTTTCAAGTGATTAAATGTCTGAAAATACACATTATCACTATACAACATTGGCTATTAATAGAAAACGTGTAAACAAACAAAGAAAATACTTAGATTTAGGCTACACAGGCCTGAAGACCCCTGGTATAGGCCTATATGCCTATGATATGAATGACTGATTATTCTTCACTTTTTGAAGAATATAACTTTACAAATAAGAAATGGAATTAAAGGGTAGACCTAAGTGCCTCCATCACGCAGATGGACTCCTCCAACCTCATCTCCCAGCGTGGTCAACCTTTATTATGTGCTGGGAAGGCCTGATGAAACACATAACAATACACAAACACATCTTCATGTAGCTTCAGAACAAACCACTCCACTGACACATGCCTTCTCTATTTGAACGACTCTATCAAACAAGATGTCGACAAGGGCAAATATTTCGGCATGGTCATGCTGGACCTCCAGAAGGCCTTTGACACCGTTAATAACCCAATTATGATCAACAAGCTCAAAGCAATAGGTTTTGATGATACGTCTGTAAACTGGATGAGATCCTACCTGGAAGGGAGGGAGCAAGTGGTGGAAGTAAACGGCACCCAGTCCCCTCCCCTCCCAGTGACTTGTGGTGTTCCTCAAGGAAGTATACTAGGGCCTTTACTGTTCCTGATATATGTGAATGATATGTATTCAGCCTGCGACTGCAAACTGTTCCTGTTCGCAGATGACTCGGCCCTGCTAGTCTCGGACAGAGGCTGAACTCAACAAGATCTGCATCTGGCTCTCCGACAACAAACTTTCATTACACCTGGGTAAAACTGAATCCATCCTCTTTGGGTCCAGTCCTAACCTTAGCAAGGCTGAGAGTTTCACGATCAAAGTGGGTGATGATGTTATCACAAGAAAGGAGGAAATTACCTACCTGGGTTCCATCTTGGAGGCAAACCTCTCCGGTAACAAAAACGCAGAAAGAGCGATCAAAAAGGTCAACCAAAAAACACGCTATTTGTGGAGGATTGATCGTCTAGTCAGTAAGAATACTCTGAAAAGTCTTGCAGGGGCCCTCATACAAGGTTATTATGATTATGCATGCACTGGTATCACAACACCTCCATGGCCTTAAAAACAAGGCTCCAAACATCCCAAAACAAACTTGTAAGGCTACTTCTTGGCCTCAATCACAAAACCCATCTAACCCCTGCTCATTTTGCTAGGATTGGATATGGCTTAGGGTTGAGGACAGAGTACAGCAACTTGCTATAGGCCTGGTCTTCAAGATACACCACAACATTGGGATCCCCCTGTATTTGTCAAAATACTTCCAAAATGTTAATGAAGTCCATGATCATAACACCAGAGGCAGCTCCACAAATCATGTTCAACCCAGATTTGGCTCAACTAAGGGAATGAACTCGTTCTCATGCTATTCATCAAAAATGTGGAATGCCCTACCAAAAGGAGTAAAGGAGTGTAAAACCCTACTCACTTTCAAAACTGCCCTAAATACACCTTCAGGAGGCTGCAATTCGAAAATGGCCCCTGTCTAAGTCTTAACCTACCCCCCTTACCCCCCCCTTTTCATTTTCTTCTCTTGTATTTTTTTTTCACTCTTCATACCAGTAACCTGTAAGCTGATTGTATGACATTCTGTATAGTAGTGTGTATATCTGTCTGTCTCTTATATGTCATCATGATTTGTGTGCATGGGGATCTCATCTTAAACAAGCTCAGTGCTTAATGAGTCTTCCAGTTTAGTAGACCTTGTATTGTGAATTTGTACTTCCACGTACTGTTATTCTCATGTCTTACTAAATAAAGTACATCAATCAATCAATAGCTCTGAACTATATTGTGAAAGTTACTTGAATAGTATGGGCTAAGTGTACCCATCATCATCTTACTGTCATGATGTTGTACACAGAGTAATGTAGTGATTTATTTGTATTTATTGATCTTTTGACCAGATGAAAAACCAGACTCAGCTGATATTTTATTATTAATATAAAGCAGCATTATATAACTTTCCTCTTCTACCCCGGATTTGAACCCGATTTCCTGCGCAAGTGCTGACATTTTTGAGCTAACAGAGCCTGCCTGCTCGCTGCAGGGAAGCGAAGGCGTGTGTGTGTACTGGTTATGTTAAATTCATGAGATCCATGTGTTTGTGTGTGCAGAGGCCTGGAGTTTGTCCTTGGTGTTTCACCCAGTCTAGTTATCTCGTTCGCTGGTGTCAAAGTGATAACACAGCGATTTGTGAAGCTGTGGGATTCCGACCTAAAGTCATAGCAACAGGTGTCCATGGGGGGGGGGGGGGGGGGGAGCGACCGCCTTCGTCAGCAAGCAGAGGGAAAAGTCTCTTCTCTTTTTACTTGGCCTTTTCTTTGAAATTGTAACAACCAGAACTAAACTGCTTCAAAATACATTACAGCAAACACAGAATAATGCTTGGAATAGTCTTTTAATCGTGACAAATTAAATTAAATACTTGTTAACACTACAAATTATCAATACTACATACTGTCCTGTGGTCTTCAGCACCTGCACCAGTGAACTCATGCCCTTAAGTGGCCTAACCACTCTTAGGTCATAGTGAAAGCTGTCCATGACACTGGCTGCTGACTTGGCTTAGTTATAATGGCTTAGTTACAATGGTACTTTGGAACAATAGACTGTCTGACTAATGCCACGGCACTGTCAGCCTGAAGGGAAGGGTGTTGCTCACCATACTTCTATGGGCTGGGGTCGGAGCCTGTCAGCGGGAAATGTTGAACGGGAGGAGTAGGACGGAGGCATGAATAATTATAATATAATCATGAATAATTGTTTGCATTTCTGTGGAGTGATTCAATGTGTCAAGTTTGCAATGCATAGGAGACTGAAAGACGTTTCAGATCCCCACTGTACCAAACTGTACCTGCATGCAGTGGTAGACAAAGTACTCAACCCCAGTAGTTGAGTCAAAGTATACATACTCCTTTTTAACTATTACTTACTCAACTTAAAAAGTACTGGACTACTTCCATTTCCAAATACTCAAGTATTAAAAATTGCAAGCGTTTACAAACAATGTATTCAAAAGTACACATTACAAAATATTTTATTTTTTAATATCAATGCATTACAATAATGAAATAAATCAAATAAATCTGGGGAAAAGGTGAAAATAGCTGATTTACAAGATCAAAACATGTTGCGATGGAACGTGGTGAGGTTGAAGATCAATTGTTTTCACATTTTAAAAAAAGGGCGTAAGTGATTTATTCATAATGTATTCTTGCCATATTGGGTCCTGTGTGTCCCTTCCTAGAAATGTAGTGCAGTCAAAAGTTCAATATTTGTGTATAGTAGTGGAGTTAGCTTCAAGCTTTAACATAAGCCTCTAAAAACATGTCAAGCACAGATCTTAAGTAGTTTTATTGTCATTTTACAGGTTTTTAAAAAGTGAGTGGTTTTTTTTTCATACAAGCTCGCATCATTTTAGTTTTCAGTAAAGGGAAGATTATAGAAAGACAGAACAAGGGAAACAGGTCAGCTATTCAAATATTCCAGATGTGAGTTGAGTGAAAACGTTCCAGATGGCCGTGAAAACGTATAAATAGTCTCAATGCCTTTATCAACGGAATATCTCAAGCAAAAGTAAGAATGAAAATTCTATCATGGTTGGTAGGGCTATCATTTCTGGAGCTTGTTGGAACGGCCAGCTCCACCCTGGTACATTTTAGGTGAGTTGTTTTTCCAAGTTCATCCTAAACTCATCATGCATTTAATAAATGGTAAATGGTGCATTTATATCATCACACTTTGACACTAACTCTGGGAGAGGCCAGAGACTGGTGGGGACTGCCCAGTGTCAAGTGAGGCAGTAGGGTAAATCAACAGCATTGGCAACACAGAAATGTGTGGGGTGGATTTATTTACAACGACAACTAAATTGATATAAAACAAAGGAGTAAAACTAATAAGCTATTCTGAATGAAGCTGCACGCACATACGCAGAGATTTTGCGCATCTTTGGTGGCTTGAGCACCTGCCCCTTTGAGCCTAATGCTTAAAGTTTATTTTTTGGGCCCTTGTCAAGAACATTTTGACAAATAATAACTTTGCTATTATATTAACATTTAAAATTATGAAAAAAAGAGAGCTGGCCTCTATCTGTCAGTTTTTTTTTCACTATCCCACTAGAATAGCATTGCCAGGAACTACCTCAGATCCTGGTGTATAATGTTTTAAAATATTGTTTGATGTGCCCTTTTGGAGATATTTGAGCACCTGACCCTCCAGTGGTCACTGCACAGCCCTGCTGTGGGATGCTTCCTAACCACTTGGCTTGGATCGCCTAATGAAGCTCTTCAATATGGATGTACTTATGACGTTTTAAATGTGCTGACTGAGTAAAACTCTTCCCACATTGTTCACAGCTGTAAGGCTTCTCTCCAGTGTGAATTCTCTTGTGTATTTTGAGACTAGGAGTTGTTTTAAAGCTTTTCCCACACTGGTCACACCAGTAAGGCTTCTCTAGAGCATACTCTTCTGTGAGAGTATGCTTTAATTTATTGTGTACCTTAAGACTACTCAAGTGTCTAAAGCTTTTCTTACACTGATCACAGTAGTAAGACTTCTCTCCAGTATGGAGGCGCTGATGAATCCTTAAACTTGATTGATGACGAAAGCTCTTCCCACATTCGCCACAGGAGAAAGGCTTCTCTCCACTATGGCTGCGTTGATGACACTTTAAATCACCTGAAGTGCGATAACTTTTCCCACATTGGTCACAGTAGAAAGGTTTCTCTCCAGTATGGACGAGCTGATGACGTTTTAATTGACTTGAATTACGATAACTCTTCCCACATTGTTCACAGGAGTAAGGCTTCTCTCCAGTATGGATGCGCTTATGATACTTAAATGCACCTGAATGACGAAAACTCTTCCCACATTCTTCACAAAAGTAAGGCTTCGCTGAAGTGTGTATTTTCTGGTGCTCCTTAAGTTTACTACTTTGGATGAAGCGTTTTCCACACTGGCTACAGCAATAAGGCTTCTCTCCAGTATGGATGCGCTTATGAAAATGTAATTTACTTGAAGAACGAAAACTCTTCCCACAATGATCACAGCAGTAAGGCTTCTCTCCAGCGTGGAGGAGCAGATGATTTTTGAATGTTTCTTTGTGGGCAAAACTGTTTCCACACTGGCCACAGTGGTATGACTTCTCGCCAGTATGGATGCGCTGATGAGTCTTTAAATGTGATGGTTGACGAAAACTCATACCACATTGGTCACAGAAAAACGGTTTCTCTCCAGTATGGAGGCGCTGATGAATCTTTAAACTTGGTTGATGACGAAAACTCTTCCCACATTCGCCACAGGAGAAAGGCTTCTCTCCACTATGGAGGCGTTGATGACACTTTAAATCACCTGAAGAGCGATAACTTTTCCCACATTGGTCACAGTAGAAAGGTTTCTCTCCAGTATGGATGCGCTGATGACCCTTTAAACTTGGTTTATGACGAAAACTCTTCCCACATTCTTCACAGCAGAAAGGCTTCTCTTCAGAATGTATTTTCTGGTGTGACCTAAGTTGAGACACTTGTTTAAAGCTTTTCCCACACTGGCCACAACAGTGAGGTTTTTCTTTTGTGTGAATTCTCTGGTGTGTTTTTAAGAGAGACTTTGTGGTAAAGCTTTTCCTGCACTGGCCACAGCAGTTAGGCTTCTCTTCAGAATGTGTTTTCTGGTGTGTCTTAAGGTGAGACACTTGTTTGAAGCATTTCCCACAATGGTCACAGCAGTAAGGCTTTTCTCCTGTGTGTAGTCTCTGATGTATCTTAATGTAAGACTTTTGGGTGAAGACTTTCCCGCACTGGCCACAACAGTAGGGTTTTTCTGTAGTGTGGACTCTTTGGTTTGTTTCTAGGAGAGACTTTGTGGTGAAGCTTTTCCCATAACGGTCAAAACGGAGATGTTTTGGTTTCACTGGGGGCAGGGTAGAACAGGTATCTGAGATAGAAAACAACAGATTATTCATACATAATGTACATAAAATAGCATATAGTTATATTGTCATTTGTAACAAATTAAGCTCTTTTCTCCATGCATCGAGGTCTGACATAATTTACACATCCTACCTTTTTTCCCCCCAGTCTGAATTCCCATAGATGTGTTTAATATTGCAGCATATAAGAACTGTGTTCCACAAATAAGGAAATTACTCAAACGGATATGAAGCATCAACTGTAGGCGAGAAATCGCTTATGTTACCGTCTTCTAATTAATAAACCTTTTGCCAGAAACAGACTATCAAATATGAGTGACTATCGTAAACGATACAGAGCCACCTCCCTGACAATATCGCCGGGACAGTTTGTTTATTTTTGGACTACAATTCTTATATGAGACGATTCTAAGATGACCAATGTTATTTTCTAAAGAGAAAATACTTCCGTGACCCAGGGGATGAACGAGTGACGTCAGGACTTCGGTACTCTATTGATTCATTGTATTACATGCCTAAGCTTTTTCTGTCAGCTGATGGATCTGACAATAAGGACTGGCCGGGGGGGTAAGACCAAATTTAACCCAAATATATTTAACCCAAATATTTTTATATAAAAAGTGAGGGCGCAATTTTGTGGCGATCAGCCAAATTAATGGACGTTTCATCCACTGACAGCTCACTTAAACTCACCACCAGTACACCGCACATACTCAGTCTCTGTCTGCCAGTAATGAGGCTCTGGTTGGCTGCGTCTCAGATACCCAGCCCCTTACCTTGCATGCATAAATCTTATGAATGGGGTCGCGAGAGTTTGGCAGGTGTGTGGCGCCTGGACAGTGAGACATTTTAGTCCTCTATCCTCCAGTTGTCGAGCTTACAACGGCTATTTCTGTCAGGATCCTTGTATATCATTATGTATTGCTCCTGTTCTCTTTGTACTTTTATTGTGTAGTTATGTTCTTAGTGTTCCTGTCTGCCCTAGTGTTTGCTACCTGTCTTGTCTCACCTCCCTTTGATTAGTTATGTTCTCCACCTGTGTCCTGTTGTGCCCCAGCCAATCCCTGTGTTGATTTGTCTTGTGTTCACCTGTGTCCAGTTTACCCTGTGTGTATATATAGACCCTCAGTTCCTCATGTTCCTTGCTAGAATATAAATGTTGTCTTGGTGTTCTGTCCAGTCCACCTTTATGTTCAATAAATCCATGTGCATATGACCTGCTCTGCTCCTGACTGTCTGTTCTACTTTGGGTCCTAAACTCCTGCCTCGCACCGTGACAGTATATTCTAGCCAAACATGGACTCAGTAGAACTCCAGGAAATCGACGATGACCTGCTTGCAATTAATAGCTATGTTAATGCTATTAAGAACACCTCCTGTGTTAGGCAGCAGGAAACAGGTCTCAGGTTGGCTCTGAAGGAAGTTTTTTGCTTTATGAAGAAGAGACCAGACCTAGCAAGGTTGCTGGATGAAATGGCAAGAGAGCTAACCTCCATTTTAGCATCCTTGCTATCAAGAAACCATCTTCGGCCTGTTGGCCCTGAGCCGGTCTCTCCTGTTTCTCCTGCATCTCAGCCTGCTCTCCTGTCAGCTACTCCTCGGCCTACAAGTCTCCAGTTGCCTGCTCCAGAGATTCGGCTTGGGTTCTTAAGTCTGGAACCTGCCTGTCCTCCTGACTCTGTGCTTCCTGAACCTGCCTGTCTTGGGTCTGCCAGGAGAAGGCGTGGCCGTGGTCGACATCGCTCACGGTCCAAGCAGTGTAACTGGCAGCCCAACGACGCCGAGACACTGCCGCAGCCCAACGACGCCAAGACGCTGCCGCAGCCCAGCGACGCCGAGGCGCTGCCGCAGCCCAGCGACGCCGAGACGCTGCCGCAGCTCAGCGCCGCAAAGGCCCCGCCGCCGCAGCTCAGCGCCGCAAAGGCCCCGCCGCCGCAGCTCAGCGCCGCAAAGGCCCCGCCGCCGCAGCTCAGCGCCGCAAAGGCCCCGCCGCCGCAGCTCAGCGCCGCAAAGGCCCCGCCGCCGCAGCTCAGCGCCGCAAAGGCCCCGCCGCCGCAGCCCAGCGCCGCAGAGGCCCCGCCGCCGCAGCTCAGCGCCGCAGAGGCCCCGCCGCCGCAGCTCAGCGCCGCAAAGGCCCCGCCGCCGCAGCTCAGCGCCGCAAAGGCCCCGCCGCCGCAGCTCAGCGCCGCAAAGGCCCCGCCGCCGCAGCTCAGCGCCGCAAAGGCCCCGCCGCCGCAGCTCAGCGCCGCAAAGGCCCCGCCGCCGCAGCTCAGCGCCGCAAAGGCCCCGCCGCCGCAGCTCAGCGCCGCAGAGGCCCCGCCGCCGCAGCTCAGCGCCGCAGAGGTCCCGCCGCCGCAGCTCAGCGCCGCAGAGGTCCCGCCGCCGCAGCTCAGCGCCGCAGAGGCTCCGCCGCAGCTGCCGTCTAGCGCAACAGAGCTGCTGCTACCTTCACCCTCATCAGCTGAAGACCTGCCAGAGCCCTCGTCTGCTGTCTTTGTGGACAGCCTGCCTGTGTCCTCTAAGCCCTCGTCAGCCGACAGCCTGCCTGAAGCCCGGTCAGCTTTCTTTGCTGACACACCTCCTGAACATTCAGAACTGCCACCGGTTGCACTCGAGAGGTCGGCTCCTTTCCCTGATCCACAATCTGTTCGTAGCCCCCGTGCTAGCCCAGTATGTATCCCTATTCATAGCCCTGTCTTTAGCCCTACAGTTTCCCAGGTATCTAGCACCGCTCTTCCTCCATTTGTCAGTCCCCCTGTTACTAAGGTTGCTAGCTCTCACTTTGCCCCGTCTGCTAGCCCACCTAGGTACCCTGTCCTGCCAGATTGTTTGTCTGTCTGTTTGCCTGTTTGTGTGTCTGCCAGTTTGTCTGCCAGTCTTTTCGTTTGTCAGTCTACTCCCCGGTCGTCTAGTCTTCTGTCTGACTTGTCTACCTACTTGTCTTTATGTCAAATGACTTGTTTGTCTGCCTGTCTACCAATCTGTCAGGTCACTTGTCAGTTCCTCGGTTTGTCTTCCTTTTTGTCAGTCTGTCTGTCTATCTGTCTGACAGCATGTCTGACTGTGTGTTTGCCTGCATGTTTGTCTGTGTGTCTCCCAATCAGTTAGTTTTGTGTCCCTCTGTCCAGCTAATTCGATCCTTTAATTCTGTGTTTAGCTTTTTGTCCTGCCCTGCCCAAAGCCTTTACAGTGTTTTTTGTCCGAACTTGTCCTGCCAGTCCAATGTTTAGTTATGTGACCCTCCTTTCCGACCCCCGTCCACCCACCCTGCTAGGTGTTCTGAATTTTTTTTTGGATGTCTGGAATCCATCCTTTGAGGGGGGGTACTGTCAGGATCCTTGTATATCATTATGTATTGCTCCTGTTCTCTTTGTACTTTTATTGTGTAGTTATGTTCTTAGTGTTCCTGTCTGCCCTAGTGTTTGCTACCTGTCTTGTCTCACCTCCCTTTGATTAGTTATGTTCTCCACCTGTGTCCTGTTGTGCCCCAGCCAATCCCTGTGTTGATTTGTCTTGTGTTCACCTGTGTCCAGTTTACCCTGTGTGTATATATAGACCCTCAGTTCCTCATGTTCCTTGCTAGAATATAAATGTTGTCTTGGTGTTCTGTCCAGTCCACCTTTATGTTCAATAAATCCATGTGCATATGACCTGCTCTGCTCCTGACTGTCTGTTCTACTTTGGGTCCTAAACTCCTGCCTCGCACCGTGACAATTTCTTTGCGTGAGACAAGTCCACGGTTGAACTATAATTTTATAATTCTATAAACAATCGTCAGAGTTCGCTCTTTTCTCTCTCAGACGGACACAGGAAATCTCATGGACGCTTTTATCACTAGCATGTTGTAACAACTACTACTGTTGTAACATCAACTACAATTTTATTGCTCTCCTGTCGGTTCCAACTTGTCATGATCGCAGTAGCACGCGTGATGATAAAGACCGGACGGAGAGCACACATTGCCCCCAAGTCCTTCTATTGGCTGTTTAATGTTTTTTAAATAACTAAATGCACAAGCTTATTTATCTGCAATATGTGCTTGGCAGATCTCTCATTTCCTCTACACATTGCACTGGTCTCTTGACTGTTCCAGACGCTAGAACAAAAGGGCATGGATAAGCAGCCTTCAGCCGTTTCCACAAGCATACGGATGCTTGTGTTTAAGGAGTTTTAAAAATAAATATCAACCCTAAAATAAGGAAGGCTCTTTTTTCCATCTTTCCGTTCTATTTTGAATACTACTATCCTCGTCCATACCTGAGGCAGGGAATCCCAGGAAATCCTCCTCATCACTTTCCTCTTTAAATATTTGGAGGATCCGTTGCAGGTGCAGTTCTCTGTCCATGGCTTCACCTGGAACACAGGAAAAACAAAGCATGATATGTGTCACGTGTGTCCCAGATTGAGCCAAACACAGACCCTTACTAGTGAGAAATTAAAAAAAGAAAACAACAAAAAATTACAGCGTCTCAATTTTGTTCGGGTTTTAAAGAGAGATCTATGATCTTAGTGGCTTCGGGTTTTAAGCAGAGATCTTATGATCTTGGTGGCTGCCGACCACAAAGAGGCAGGGTAAGGAGGGCAGAAAGCAAGGAATAATGTAAGAATGACAGAATGAAACAGCATGAAACTTACTGAGGTCCTTGTAGTCTTCAGGTTCCTGTTTAATAGAAACGGTCCAGGCTGGTGCTGGAGGACTCATCTTCACCTGCAGGCTGGACTGTAGAGACTGGTCTGAAATGAAGGAACAGAATAAGTTAGGTTACATGGGTCGTAGATGAAGGCTGTCAAACAAGAGGGAACAGAAGGTCCACAGATGATTATAATAATGATTATTTTTTTCTTTCTTTTAAGTAATATTTATTCAATGAAGATCTAGGTTTGGGAGAGGTTGGGCGGCACCCTAGCGCCCTACACTGACCAGCCGCCATTGTCCAAGTGTACACTCTTACAAATGTTGCAAATGCCCATCCCTATCATCATGACATCATCATTATTATTATTGTGGTACTTTTTCCATAATAACCCTATAGTTTAAAGACGACAGGGCGACATCCCTAACAGGAAGTTATAAAAGAAAGCTATAGCATGAAACTTACTGAGGTCCTTGTAGTCTTCAGGTTCCTGTTTAATAGAAACAGTCCTGGCTAGTGCTGGAGGACTCATATTCACCTGCAGGCTGGACTGTAGAGACTGGTCTGAAATGAAGGAATAGAATAACTTATGTTACATGGGTTTTAGCTGAAATTGTCAAAAAAGAAAGAGGGAACAGAAGGTGTAAAACCTTTTTCAAAGAGAGGGCAGTGACCCAAAATACATTCCCAAGCAAGCGATATTGAACGTTGGTAGAACCTTGAGTTGTAGATACCTGGGCATGATTAAACACCAAAGAATGTCCATCATCTTTATAATGATCCTTGGTCATCATTTTCTGACTAACATGGTTGTAACATTTAGGCTTGTTTTCTGATTCACTTTTCAAGATTACCCGGCCCAGCCTTATTAAATATAATAATAATAATAATAATAATAATAATAATAATAATAATAAAGAGAAGGACAAAAACAAAAACAAACAAACAAATATATCTCTACAGATTCCATATCATGTATAAAGAAGTAAACATAGATAGGTACTAGCTACTATGCATTTCTATGAAGCAATTGTTCATTATTAGGTTAAAATATCATGGTCATTGTAAAAAAAAACAAAAAAAAAACACCCTTTATGATTACAGGAGGGTAAAATATCGGACAAGAGTATTATTATTTTTATGAAGCACTTTCTGCTTGCCTTTCATTCTCAGGAGGTACAGTAGAAATATAATGTTAGGTTACTCTCATGGCACAGCATATCAGAATCAGAATCAATCTTCATCTTCATTATCACATCACATTACAAATAAGGTGGGTGACATTCTTAATTGAGCATGCTCATCAGCACTGCAGTTAAAAGATATAGGTAAAATAATGGAAGCATAGAATAGAAAGGAGGGGAGGATAGATAAATAGGCTGCACATTTGTGCTGCAGCTAACCAGTTATATTGCAGGCTGATGTAGCAGAATTCAAGACTTGTGCATCATAACAGATCACAATCTGATTTATACTTTGGCATACAGGTCACTATAGAAAATACTGTTAGCTGATCTACAAGATCACAACACGTCGCATTGTGACTGTTGTGACTGTAGCAGACCTACACTACTGTAACCAGCTCAGTGGCCTTGTGGTTAGTCCGCCCTGAGATTGGGAGGTCGGGATTCGATCCCCTTGCTGGGTCATACACCAAAGATGCTAAAAATGGGACCCGGTGCCTCCCTGCTTGGCACTCAGTATCAAGGGTTGGATTGGGGGGTAAATCTCTGCGACATACTGGCATCATGTCCAGGCGGTGTATGATGACCTTGTAAGTCATTATAAACAGCTTTTTAATGTGTTATTATTGCATTATGAGTACGTTTAGAGTGCTTTTAACTGTAATTACAGTGTTATAAGTAGATTACAATCATTTATACTTGATTTAAAGTCATGAAATGCTTTAGAATTTGTTGTGATTGTTATAAATAATTAATCATTAGTATGAGTTATATTTATGATTGCATCGTGCTTTTAACTGTAATTACAGTGTTATAAGCGGATTACAATCATTCATAGGCCTACTTAAGTCATGAAATGCTTTAGAATGTGTTATGTTTATTGTTATAAATCATTAATATCAGTATTTTTTAGTTATAATTATTATTGTTGTGTTATAAGCAGATTTATACATGCATTGTAAGTAGGCTAAGATTGTAGCCTAATGCTTAATGCATAGTGTTAACAAACACACTTTAACATCTACTAAACCTAACTGTAACGTTAATTAAACTTAGACATACCTATTCTGTATAACTTGACCACTGGGTTCAACATGGTGGCGCACGGCACGTTGAAGATGCTACAACTCAGCTCCTCAGAAGATGTTTTCCATTCCCTCCAGGAAATACACGGCACCGTCGTCCGTCTGTTTGGGTGGATTTGTTCAGTTTAAACGCAATTCAGTCAACATCCGAACTGTTCAAACACATAATGATGCAGTAGGGCAGGCTACACAATAAACAGGCCTACGCATTCATATAGCCAGTGGTGTAAAGTAACTAAGTACATTTACTCAAGTACTGCACTTCAGTACAATTTGGAGGTACTTTTACTTCTACTCCACTACATCGCAGAGGCAAATATTGTACTTTTACTGTACTGCAATTATTTGAAAACTGTAGTTACTAGTTACTTTGCAGATATAAATTATTACATTATAAAGCATACATTAACCACTTTAGCCCTATATTTTATACCCATAGGCTATTTGAAAATAGCCGATCTACAAGCGATGCAACGCGTTGTGAGCTTGTAGATCAGCTATTTTCAAGCATTTTAGTACTTGGTACTTTAAGTACTTTTTATACCAATACTTTTGTATTTTTACTCGAGTCAATTTTGAATACCGGACTTTTACTTGTTGTAACAGAGTACTTCTACATTGCAGTATTGATACTTTTACTTATAAAGTAAAACATTTGAGTACTTTTCCCATACGCACAGAGACATATGCCTACCATTTCACATAGAAACATAAGCCTCATAAATAGCTCCATAGGTTTACCTCGCTGCTGCGCTGCACACAACCAAGAGGGAACCAGTCCACTTCAACACAAAGGCGTCTTGAAAAAAACAGGCAACAATAGGCCTACAATGTTCCTTTTAAACGATTCAACGTTTGAGCAAGCATAAAGGATTCACGCTTATCGTCCATCACTCCTTTGCCATTTTGAGTGTGGGGCCGACGTTGCCAGATTCTGTGCGAAAAATAAGCAACCAGGGGTCTATGAAAACAAGCCCAAAAGAAGCAACAGAGCACAAACCTTTACATTGGCTATTTGAAAATAGCTGATCTACAAAGCTTTTTACAAGCTGGTAGATATGATATTTTCAAACAAATCTTGAAATAAAATGTGGAATATTTGGAAGATACAGAAAAAATAAGCCAAAAGTCGCTTATAATAAGCGGACATGGCAACACTGGAAGTGGGGGGCTAAAACAAACCCGCCCCCTACCGCTGGGACGCGCGGAGGGAACGAGGGAGCGCTCGTTTTAATTCACGTGATATTCCACCATTATATTATTCTTGCTTGCGTGGTTCTCCAAGTTTGTGGGCTTTAGTAGCCTATAGCTCTAACCAGTAATAGCCTATATAAAAGGGGGGGGGGGGGGAGAGTAGTGCAGACAAAAGGTGAAAAAAGTATTGACGTTTCAAGTGATTAAATGTCTGAAAATACACATTATCACTATACAACATAGGCTATTAATAGAAAATGTGTAAACAAACAAAGAAAATACTTAAATGTAGGCTATACACAGACCTGAAGACCCCTGGTATAGGCCTATATGCCTATGATATGAATGACTTCACTTTTTGAAGAATCTAACTTTACAAATAAGAAATGGAATTAAAGAGTAGGGGAGAGTGGGGTAATGTGAGACACAGGGTAAAGTGAGACACCCCCCTTATCACCTGACCACAACACCTGTGTGGTCATATGACCATTAGATTTTGAAGCCCCTCCCATTTCCCACTTACCATGGAGGAGAGGACCTCATTGTGTTGTGGTAAGCATGTTTTTTCACAAAAATATGTTTTTTGCATGTAAAAGTAATTTTTTGGGCTGTCAACATAATCAGCTGTTGTGTCAAAAAAAATTGATTCAGGTAGAAAGACTTCTGTCATGCATGTTGATGAACTACAAACCTATACATCCATGTGATTAATGCTAATTGTAGATTAGCCAGAATTGCTAAAAGTGGTCCTTTTCACCAAAATGTGGCTGTGGGGTAAAGTGAGACAAATGGCTTGGGGTAAAGTCGGACACTGTCTCACTTTACCCTAAGTGTCTAAGTTTAGTACTTAAACATATTTTAATCTAATATTACATTGCATATGTTTTACTTGTTATGCCAAGAACATAGGGGAGAGTGGGGTAATGTGAGACACTTTTTACATTGAGTGGGGTAATGTGAGACACTTTTTACATTTTCTCCCCTCTAGGTGAGCTAAAATGATATATCAGTAAAATTTACACATTTCCCATACATTTGAGATGTTTCCTAACAATGGAAATTATCAGAATGTATTCAAGCCAAAGGCAGTGAAAATATGATTGTTTTAAAAAAAGTGGTCTGGTGTCTCACTTTACCCCATAGATTTTTCTGGTTTGTCTCGGTTTACCCCAGACCTGGGGTAAAGTGAGACACCAGAAAACGTTTTTTAAAACAATCATATTTTCACTGCCTTTTGTCTTGAATACATTCTGATAATTTCCATTGTTAGGAAACATCCCAAATGTATGGGAAATGTGTACATTTTACTGATATATCATTTTAGCTCACCTAGAGGGGAGAAAATGTAAAAAGTGTCTCACATTACCCCACTCTCCCTAAGTGCCTCCATCACGCAGATGGACTCCTCCAACCTCATCTCCCAGCGTGGTCAACCTCTATTATGTGCTGGGAAGGCCTGATGAAACACATGACAATACACAAACACATAAGTCTTCATGTAGCTCTGAACTATATTGTGAAAGTTACTTGAATAGTATGGGCTAAGCTTAACCATCATCATCTTCACTGTCATGGTGTTGATGTTGTACATAGAGTAATGTAGTGATTTATTTGTATATTGATCTTTTGACCAGATGAAAAAACAGACTCAGCTGATGTTTTATTATTAACATAAAGCAGCATTATATAACTTTCCTCTTCTACCCCGGATTTGAATCCGGCTTCCTGCGCAAGTGCTGACATTTTTGAGCTAACAGAGCCTGCCTGCTCGCTCAGGGGAGAAATGGAAACTTGACCATCAGGTCAAATTCGTGTCAGATCCTGCGTATAGGTGAGACATGACCTTTGACACGATCGAAATGTCTCAATAGAAGAGCAGGGAGACAAAATACAACCACCCATTGTATAAGTTATATTGTATTAACATACTCTACTATACAGATTGGACATAATTACATTTTAATCATTAATAAAAGTTACATAGGGCCGCTTTAACAATACTTTTGTGCATTTATGTGGAGTGATTCAATGTGTCAGGTTATAGGGAAATAAGATTTCTCAGTACCCCGCTGTACCACAACTGTTTGTGCCTTTAGTATAGAGATAAACATTTCAAGGTTCAAGGTTTAAAACTTTAAAACTTTATTAATGTCCCAAAAGTCATAACAACAGGTGTCCATGAGGGGGGAGGGGAGCGACCGCCTTCGTCAGCAAGCAGAGGGAAAAGTCTCTTCTCGTTCTCTTCTTACTTGGCCTTTTCTTTGAAATTGTAACAACCAGAACTGAACTGCTTCAAAATACATTACAGCAAACACAGAATAATGCTTGGAATAGTCTTTTAATCGTGGCATACACTTTGAGAAATTAATTTAAATACTTGTTAACACGACAAATTATCAATACTACATATTACTGTCCTGTGGTCTTCAGCACCTGCACCAGTGAACTCATGTGGCCTTAAGTGGCCTAACCACTCTTAGCTCATAGTGAAAGCTGTCCATGACACTGGCTGCTGACTACTTGACAATGATGGGAGTGGATGGAGATCGATATAAAATATTTGTATCGTCCCAAACTTTGGTCAACATCACCGTCACGTCATCAAGTACACCGTCTAAGTGTTAAAATACATAACGATGAAGTACACAATAAACACATTTTCACAATGACAAAAAATAGCAGATCAGCAAGTTCACATTGAACTTGCAGATCGGCTATATCTGAATAGACAAAGTAGGAAATGGGTGTTAAACTGATTATGATGCTATATTAACACATTTTCCTGGAACCCCTCAAAGGACCCCTGGAGGTCCCCAAACCCCACTTTGAGAACCACTGGTGCAGACAGTCACATCTTCTCTGATACACATGGAGTCACCAGCTGCATCTTTGCACCTGACAGTGAGGAGTTTCACCACTCCCCCAGGCCACCTCTCTGATAAACCGTTGGCCGTAAAGTTACGGCCAACCAGTAGGAGTCGCTAGTGCAGCAGCGAGGACACAATCTGCTGCTGGATTCCCACCTGTGAGTATCACCTTGTACCCACCAGATGCACGCACGCGCACACACACACACACACACACACACACACACACACACACACACACACACACACACACACACACACACACACACACACACACACACACGCGCGCGTAGTTTATTGCGTGCGCAGATTTGTGCAAAACTGTTTCCAGCTTTTGCAGAAGGCAGGCATTCTGATAAAACTGCTGGTTTGTGCTTTGTTAGAAACAGACAGTATCATGTTGAGTAAAGAGTATGTTATCCATAGTGAGGTTAGGTTTAGGCATAGTTTTTGTGAGGTTAATGTTAGGGTTAGGCTTGGTTATAATGGCTTAGTACAATGGTACTTTGGAACAATAGACTGTCTGACTAATGCCACTGCACTGTCAGCCTGAAGCAGGGGAGGGCGTTGCTCACCATACTCCTATGGGCTGGGGTCGGAGCCTGTCAGCGGGAAATGTTGAACGGGAGGAGTAGGACGGAGGCATGAATAATTATAATAATAATCATGAATAATTTTGTGCATTTCTGTGGAGTGATTCAATGTGTCAAGTTTGCAATGTATAGGAGACCGAAAGACGTTTCAGATCCCCACTGTACCAAACTGTACCTGCATGCAGTGGTAGACAAAGTACTCAACCCCAGTAGTTGAGTCAAAGTATACATACTCCCTTTTAACTATTACTTACTCAACTTAAAAGTGAAAGTACTGGACTACTTCCTTTTCCAAATACTTAAGTATTAAAAAGTGCAAGCGTTTAAAAACAATGCATTCAAAAGTACACATTACAAAATATTTTATTTTTAATATCAATGCATTACAATAATGAAATAAATAAAATAAATCTGGGGAAAAGGTGAAAATAGCTGATTTACAAGATCAAAACATGTTGCGATGGAACATGGTGAGGTTGAAGATCAATTATTTTCACATTTTAAAAAAAAGGGCGTAAGTGATTTATTCATAAATATGCCATATTGGGTCCTGTGTGTCCCTTCCTAGAAATGTAGTGCAGTCAAAAGTTCAATATTTGTGTATAGTAGTGGAGTTAGCTTCAAGCTTTAACATAAGCCTCTAAAAACAAGTCAAGCACAGATCTTAAGTAGTTTTATTGTCATTTGACAGGTTTACAGGTTTTTAAAAAGTGAGTGAAATTATTTTTCATACAAGCTCCCATCATTTTAGTTTTCAGTAAAGGGAAGATTATAGAAAGACAGAACAAGGAAAACAGGTCAGCTATTCAAATATTCCAGGTGTGAGTTGAGTGAAATATATAGAAACGTTCCAGATGGCCGTGAAAACGTATAAATAGTCTCAATGCCTTTATCAACGGAATATCTCAAGCAAAAGTAAGAATGAAAATTCTATCATGGTCGGTAGGGCTATCATTTCTGTAGCTTGTTGGAACGGCCAGCTCCACCCTGGTACATTCTAGGTGAGTTGTTTTTCCAAGTTCATCCTAAACTCATCATGCATTTAATAAATGGTAAATGGTGCATTTATATCATCACACTTTGACACTAACTCTGGGAGAGGCCAGAGACTGGTGGGGACTGCCCAGTGTCAAGTGAGGCAGTAAGGTAAATCAACAGCATTGGCAACACAGAAATGTGTGGGGTGGATTTATTTACAACGACAACTAAATTGATATAAAACAAAGGAGTAAAACTAATAAGCTATTCTGAATGAAGCTGCACGCACATACGCAGAGATTTTGCGCATCTTTGGTGGCTTGAGCACCTGCCCCTTTGAGCCTAATGCTTAAAGTTTATTTTTTGGGGGGCTTGCCCAACACCTGTGGCCCTTGTCAAGAACATTTTGACAAACAATAACTTTGCTATTATATTAACATAAAATTATGAAAAAAAGAGAGCTGGCCTCTATCTGTCAGTTTCATTTTCACTTTTCACCAGTAGTGTTTTTTTTTCTTTTCTCCACTATCCCACTAGAATAGCACTGCCAGGAACTACCTCAGATCCTGGTGTATAGTGTTTTAAAAAATTGTTCGATGTGCCCTTTTGGAGATATTTGAGCACCTGACCCTCCAGTGGTCACTGCAAAGCCCTGCTGTGGGATGCTCCCTAACCACTTGGCTTGGATCGCCTAATGAAGCTCTTCAATATGGATGCACTTATGTTTTAAATGTCCTGACTGAGTAAAACTCTTCCCACATTGTTCACAGCAGTAAGGCTTCTGTCCAGTGTGAATTCTCTTGTGTATTTTGAGACTAGAAGTTGTTTTGAAGCTTTTACCACACTGGTCACACCAGTAAGGCTTCTCTAGAGCATACTCTTCTGTGAGAGTATGCTTTAATTTATGGTGTAACTTAAGACTACTCAAGTGTCTAAAGCTTTTCTTACACTGATCACAGTAGTACTTCTTCTCTCCAGTATGGAGGCGCTGATGAGTCTTTAAATTACTTGAATTACGATAACTCTTCCCACATTGTTCACAGGAGTAAGGTTTCTCTCCAGTATGGATGTGCTTATGATACTTCAATCCACCTAAATGACGAAAACTCTTCCCACATTCTTGACAAAAGTAAGGCTTTGCTGAAGTGTGTACTTTCTGGTGCTCCTTAAGTTTACTACTTTGGATGAAGCGTTTTCCACACTGGCCACAGCAATAAGGCTTCTCTCCAGTATGGATGCGCTTATGAAAATGTAATTTACTTGAAGAACGAAAACTCTTCCCACACTGATCACAGCAGTAAGGCTTCTCTCCAGCGTGGAGGAGCAGATGATTCTTTAATGTTTCTTTGTGAGCAAAACTGTTTCCACACTGCCCACAGTGGTATGACTTCTCTCCAGTATGGATGCGCTGATGAGTCTTTAAATTTGGTCGTTGACGAAAACTCTTACCACATTGGTCACAGAAAAACGGTTTCTCTCCCGTATGGAGGCGCTGATGAATCTTTAAACTTGGTTGATGACGAAAACTCTTCCCACATTCGCCACAGGAGAAAGGCTTCTCTCCACTATGGAGGCGTTGATGACACTTTAAATCACCTGAAGTGCGATAACTTTTCCCACATTGGTCACAGTAGAAAGGTTTCTCGCCAGTATGGATGCGCTGATGACCCTTTAAACTTGGTTTATGACGAAAACTCTTCCCACATTCTTCACAGCAGAAAGGCTTCTCTTCAGAATGTATTTTCTGGTGTGACTTAAGATGAGACACTTGTTTGAAGCTTTTCCCACACTGGCCACAACAGTGAGGTTTTTCTTTAATGTGAATTCTCTGGTGTGTTTCTAAGAGAGACTTTGTGGTAAAGCTTTTCCTGCACTGGCCACAGCAGTTAGGCTTCCCTTCAGAATGGGTTTTCTGGTGTGTCTTAAGGTGAGACACTTGTTTGAAGCATTTCCCACAATGGTCACAGCAGTAAGGTTTTTCTCCAGTGTGAACTCTCTGGTGTGCTTTAAGATGAAACTTTGTGGTGAAGCTTTTTCCACACTGGCCACAGCAGTAAGGTTTTTTTCTAGTGTGAATTCTCTGGTGTGTTTCTAGGAGATACTTTGTGGTGAAGCTTTTCCCGCACTGGTCAAAACGGAGATGTTTTGGTTTCACTGGGGGCAGGGTAGAACAGGTATCTGAGATAGAAACAGCAGACAACAGATCATTCATACATAATGTACATAAAATAGCATATAGTTATATTGTCATTTGTAACAAATTAAGCTCTTTTCTCCTTGCATCGAGGTCTGACATAATTTACACATCCTACTTTTTTCCCCCCCAGTCTGAATTCCCATAGATGTGTTTAATAGTGCAGCATGTAAGAACTGTGTTCCACAAATAAGGAAATTACTCAAACGGATATGAAGCATCAACTGTAGGCGAGAAAACGCTTATGTTACCGTCGCCGAAGTAATAAACCTTTTGCCAGAAACAGACTATCAAATATGAGTGACTATCGTAAACGATACAGAGCCACCTCCCTGACAATATCGCCGGGACAGTTTGTTTATTTTTGGACTACAATTCTTATGAGACGATTCTAAGATGACCAATGTTATTTTCTAAAGAGAAAATACTTCCGTGACCCAGGGGATGAACGAGTGACGTCAGGACTTTGGTACTCTATTGATTCATTGTATTACATGCCTAACATTTTCTGTCAGCTGATGGATCTGCCAATAAGGACTGCCCGGGCGGGTAAGACCAAATTTAACCCAAATATTTTTAACCCAAATATTTTTATACAAAAAGCGAGGGTGCAATTTTGTGGCGATCAGCCAAATTAATGGACGTTTCATCCACTGACAGCTCACTTAAACTCCCCAGTCCCACCAGTACTCCGCACACACTCAGTCTCTGTCTGCCAGTAATGAGGCTCTGGTTGGCTGCGTCTCAGATACCCAGCCCCTTACCTTGCATGCATAAATCTTATGAATGGGGTCGCGAGAGTTTGGCAGGTGTGTGGCGCCTGGACAGTGAGACATTTTGTCCTCTATCCTCCATTTGTCGAGCTTACAACGGCTATTTCTTTGCCACGGTTGAAGTCCACGGTTGAACTATAATTTAAAAATTCTATAAACAATCGTCAGAGTTCGCTCTTTTCTCTCTCAGACGGACACAGGAAATCTGATGGATGCTTTTATCACTAGCATGTTGTAACAACTACTACTGTTGTAACATCAACTACAATTTTATTGCTCTCCTGTCGGTTACAACTTGTCATGATCGCAGTAGCACGCGTGATGATGAAGACCCGGACGGAGAGCACACATTGCCCCCATTTTTAAAGTCCCTCTATTGGCTGTTAGTTTTAGAATTGATTTTAAGGTCCTTTTATTGTTTTTTAAATAACTAAATGCACCCGCTTATCTATCTGCAATAAGTGCTTGGCTTCGCTCTCATTTCCTCAGGCACTGCTCTCTTGACTGTTCCAGACGCTAGAACAACAGGGCATGGATAAGCAGCCTTCAGCCGTTTCCCCAAGAATACGGATGCTTGTGTTTAAGGAGGTTTAAAAATAAATATCAACCCTAAAATAAGGAAGGCTCTTTTTTTCCATCTTTCCGTTCTATTTTGAATACTACTATCCTCGTCCATACCTGAGGCAGGGAATCCCAGGAAATCCTCCTCATCACTTTCCTCTTTAAATATTTGGAGGATCTGTTGCAGGTGCAGTTCTCTGTCCATGGCTTCACCTGGAACACAGGGGGAAAAAAACAAACACTATGTGTCACGTCTGTCCCAGATGGAGCCACACGCATACCCTTACTAGTGATAAATGCATATCACCTCACCTTGGGTAAAAACTAAAAAAAACAACAACAAAAATGACAGTGTCTCAATTCTGTTTGGGTTTTAAACAGAGATCTTATGATCTTGGTGGCTGCCGACCACAAAGAGGCAGGGTAAGGGGGGCAGAAAGCAAGGAATCATGTAAGAATGAAAGAATGAAACAGCATGAAACTTACTGAGGTCCTTGTAGTCTTCAGGTTCCTGTTTAATAGAAACGGTCCAGGCTGGTGCTGGAGGACTCATCTTCACCTGCAGGCTGGACTGTAGAGACTGGTCTGAAATGAAGGAACAGAATAAGTTATGATACATGGGTCGTAGATCAGTGGTGTAACGCAGAATCGCGGGGCCTCCCCGCGGGAGTTTCACGTGAGGCCCACGTACATGCACGCGCGCGCACGCGAAAAAAATTTCTGGTCCAATTCGGTTCTATTTGACCAATATAAATCAACTTTTTTCTTTTTTTTTGCTGTAAAAATATTTGTATCAGCGCAGGCGGGGCCCCCCCTGCTGGTGGCCCCCCCGCACCGCATCGCCTGCTGCCCCTCCGTTACGCCACTGTCGTAGATGAAGGCTGTCAAACAAGAGGGAACAGAAGGTGTCACAGATGATTATAATAATGATTATATTTTTCTTTCCTTAAAGTAATATTTATTCAATGAAGATCTAGGTTTGGGAGAGGTGGGGCGGCACCCTAGCGCCCTCCACTGACCAGCCGCCATTGTCCAAGTGTACACGTTTACAAATGTTGCAAATGCCCATCCCTATCATCATGACATCATCATTATTATTATTGTGATACTTTTTCCATAATAACCCTATAGTTTAAAGACAACAGGGTGACATCCCTAACAGGAAGTTATAAAAGAAAGCTATAGCATGAAACGTACTGAGGTCCTTGTAGTCTTCAGGTTCCTGTTTAATAGAAACAGTCCTGGCTAGTGCTGGAGGACTCATATTCACCTGCAGGCTGGACTGTAGAGACTGGTCTGAAATGAAGGAATAGAATAACTTATGTTACATGGGTTTTAGCTAAAGTTGTCAAAAAAGAAAGAGGGAACAGAAGGTGTAAAACGTTTTTCAAAGAGAGGGCAGTGACCCTAAATACATTCCAAAGCTTCAAGCGATATTGAACGTTGGTAAAACCTTGAGTTGTAGATACCTGGGCATGATAAAACACCAAAGAATGTCCATCATATTTATAATGATCCTTAGTCTTCATTTTCTAGGCTTGTTTTCTTATTCACTGGCCCTCCTGTTCCGGCCCTTTTGGAGGGCCAGTGGCTTTTCAAGATTACCGGGCCCAGCGAAATATGATATAATACTAATTTAAAAAATATATATATATATATCTCTACCTATTCCATATCATGTGTAAAGAAGGAACCATAGGTACTAGCTACTATGTATTTCTATGAAGCAATTGTTCATTATTAGGTTAAAATATCATGGTCATTGATTGCAGGAGGGTAAAATATCGGCTATGAGTATTATTATTTTTATGATGCACTTTCCGCTTGCCTTTCATTCTCAGGAGGTACAGTAGAAATATAATGTTAAGCTACTCTTAGCATTAGGGTTATGCTGGCACAGACCCAGCATATCAGAATCAGAAAAAGAATCAATCAGAATCTATCTTCATGTCACATCACATTACAAATAAGGTGGGTGACATTCTTAATTGTACATGCTCATCAGCGTTGCAGTTAAAAGATAGGTAAAATAATTAAAGCATAACATAGAAAGGAGGGGAGGAGAGATAAATAGGCTGCACATTTGTGCTGCAGCTAACCAGTTATATTGCAGGCTGATGTAGCAGAATTCATGACTTGTGCATCATAAATTCATAACTGATTAAAATCTGATTTATACTTTGGCATAGAGGTCGCTATAGAAAATACTGTAGCTGATCTACAACACGATTGCATTGTGACTGTTGTGGACTGTTGTGACTGTAGCAGACCTACACTACTGTGCCCAGCTCAGTGGCCTTGTGGTTAGAGTGTCCGCCCTGAGATTGGGAGGTCGGGATTCGATCCCCTTGCTGGGTCGTACGCCAAAGATGCTAAAAATGGGACCCAGTGCCTCCCTGCTTGGCACTCAGTATCAAGGGTTGGGTTGGGGGGTAAATCCCTGCGACATACTGGCATCATGTCCAGGGGGTGTAGTCGTACATCAGGCTGCCTCACGCTACAGAAACAAGAGATAGGCTCCTGCCCTATATGTGGGCCACATGACTCGGCAAGGCTTACTATACACTGCTGTAACATAATTGTAGAGAGTATACTTTATAATGTCTCCCATTTCACTTAATTGTATGCACGCTGTAGATTGGAATTGATCTGACAAAACATTACATATAACTCCAGCAGTTACACCCGAGTGGGTGAAACATTCTCTCCCTCTTCCTCTCATTGTTTACCACCTGTTACTCTCCCTCAATTCTTCTGGTAACTTTCTTCTCTTTGTAACCGTTTATTGCCTGGCATTTGGCCCTTTACCGGTGGTTTTAAAAGAGACCACTTGGGACACCTAGTGTTCAACATCACTGACTGCATCGTTGTTGCATTGTCTTTCTTTTTTTTTTTTGTTTTACATTATTTAAAGCACCCAATGACCACTTATAGTGATTTATAATAACACTATAATGAAAATGATTAGAATTTAATACAACTATATGAGCATTATATAGCACTAGGATCCTGGCCAAAAGAAAAAGTCAGTGAGTGACCACTGACCAGTGTAGTGAAGTGAAATGATACACAGCTTTGAGTGGCCAGTGCTTTTAACTGTAATTACAGTGTTATAAGCAGATTACAATAATTATGCTTGATTTTAAGTCATGACATGCTTTAGAATGTGTTATGATTATTGTTATAAATCATTAATCATTAGTATTTATGAGTTATATTTATGATTGCATTGTGAGTGCTTTCAACTGTAATTACAGTGTTATAAGGAGATTACAATCATGTATAGGCCTACTTAAGTCATGAAATGCTTTAGAATGTCTTATGTTTATTGCTATAAATCATTAACATGAGTATTTATGAGTTATAATTATTATTGTTGTGTTATAAGCAGCTTTACAAATGCATTATAAGTGCAGTAGGCTAAGATTGTAGCCTAATGCTTTATGCATAGTAAGTGTTAACAAACTTTAACATCTAAACCTAACTGTAACGTTAATTAAACTTAGACATACCTATTCTGTATAACTTGACCACTGGGTTCAACATGGTGGCGCACGACACGTTGAAGATGCTACAACTCAGCTCCTCAGAAGATGTTTTCCATTCCCTCCAGGAAATACACGGCACCGTCGTCCGTCTGTTTGGGTGGATTTGTTCAGTTTAAACGCAATTCAGTCACCATCCGAACTGTTCAAACACATAATGATGCAGTATAGGCTCCACAATAAACAGTCCTACGCATTCATATAGCCAGCGGTGTAAAGTAACTAAGTACATTTACTCAAGTACTGTACTTAAGTACAATTTTGAGGTACTTTTACTCTACTACTGGAGTATTTCCAATTGTCTATACTTTTACTTCTACTCCACTACATCTCAGAGGCAAATATTGTACTTTTACTCCACTGCAATTATTTGAAAACTGTAGTTACTAGTGACTTTGCAGATATACATTATTACATTATAAAATATACATCAACCACTTCAAGCCTTATTTTATACCTAGGCTATTTGAAAATATTATAGCCGCTCTACAAGCTCACAATGCGTCGCGATGTGACTCGTTGTGAGCTTGTAGATCAGCTATTTTCAAAAAATGTAGTAGCCTACTTGGTACTTTGAGTACTTTTTATACCAATACTTTTGTATTTTTACTCGAGTCAATTTTGAATACCGGGCTTTTACTTGTTGTAACAGAGTACTTCTACATTGCAGTAGGCCTATTGATACTTTTACTTAAAGTAAAACATTTGAGTACTTTTCCCATACGCACAGAGACATATGCCTACCATTTCACATAGAAACATATTGTCTCATAAATAGCTCCATATGTTTACCTCGCTGCTGCGCTGCACACAACCAGAGGGAACCAGTCCACTTCAACACAAAGGCGTCTTGAAAAAAACAGGCAACAATAGGCCTACAATATTCCTTTTAAACGATTCAACGTTTGAGCAAGCATCAAAGATTCACGCTTATCGTCCATCACTCCTTTGCCATTGTGAGTGTGGGGCCAGTGTTGCCAGATTCTGTGAGAAAAATAAGCAACCAGGGGTCTATGAAAACAGCCCAAAAGAAGCAACAGAGCAAAAACCTTTACATTGGCTATTTGAAAATATAGCCGATCTACAAGCTTTTTACGAGCTGGTAGATCTATTATTTTCAAACAAATCTTGAAATAAAATCGGGAATATTTGGAAGATATGGAAAAACAAGCCAAAAGTGGCTGATAATAAGCGGACATGGCAACACTAGAAGTGGGCTAAAACAAACACGCCCCTACTGCTGGGACGCGCGGAGGGAACGAGGGAGCGCTGCCCTTGGCATCAAGAGCAGAACCCCAGACTTTGCCAAAGAGATTGCAAACATAGACATCATTGTTCTACAAGAGACATGGCACAGAGGGGACAGCCCCACTGGCTGTCCTACTGGCTACAGAGAACTCGTGGTACCATCTACAAAACTGGCAGGAGTCACCCAGGGAAGGGATATAGTCCATTGATTTAGTCATCTTTACAAAATGGTTTATTCTTTTTTTGTTTTGTTTGTCTTTTTCTTCTTTTGAGCAGTTTTTGTGTTTTTATTTCTTTATTTGCACTACTGCTCCCCTTGGACACTTTTTTTTTTTGTATTGTTCTTATTGAATTTTTAATCCAGTTGTTTTAATGAACTCTCCCATGAAGGAAAGGATTCCAAATAAGCCATCCGGCTTCTTCCTTTCCTAGCACAGCAACTTGTCTTTCAATATGTATTGTTTCTATATTTGTTATAACAATGTGCTAATAAACTAAACTAAACTAAACTAAACTAGACTCTGCAGGTATGCTAATATGGTACAAATCAGAACTAATCCACGCCATTAAGCTAGTAAAAACTGGAACTTCTTCCCTCTGGCTAGAATTAAACAAGGAACTTACCACAATAGAAAAAAAATTCTACCTGTGTGCCACCTACATCCCCCCAATTGAATCCCCTTACTTTACAGAGGACTTTTTCCCCACACTAGAAGAGGATATCAGCCGTTTCCAGGCACACGGTCACATTGTAATTTGTGGAGACCTAAATGCCAGAACAGGACAAGGGCCTGACACCCTCAACACACAGGGAAACAAACACTTACCAGGAGGGGGAAACATCAGCTCCCCAACATGTCCCCCGAGATACAATCACGACAAAACAACAAACAAACATGGGTCACAACTGCTACAGCTCTGTCGCTCACTGGGTCTGTACATCGTTAAAGGTAGACTCCGAGGGGACTCCTTCGGTAGATATACATACAGCTCATCCCTGGGAAACAGCACGGTAGATTACTTTATCACGGACATAAACCTGGCATCGCTCAGAGCTTTCACAGTCAGCCCGCAAACACCCCTGTCAGACCACAACAGAACCACAGCCTATCTAAACAGATCAACACACAGACACAAAGAACACACGCCAAACAAACTACATACTATAAGAAAATGTTACAAATGGAATGAACATAGCGCAGAAGCTTTCCAAAATGCTATTAGGCAAAAACAAGTCCAATCACAACTGGATCAGTTCCTAGAAAAAACCTAGAAGAAAACAGTGAAAGTGTAAACAGGGCAGTAGAAGGCCTCAATCATATATTTGAACTAACAGCCTCACTAGCAAACCTAAAAGTATCAAACAGGAAAGCCAGATTTATTTTTGAGAATGACAAATGGTACGATAATGACTGCAATAATCTCAGGAAAAAATTAAGGAAACTATCAAACCAAAAACACAGAGACCCAGACAACCACAACACACGTCTCCAATATGGGGAAACAGTGAAACAATACAAGAAAACAGTATAGAAAAAAGAGATCAACATGTTAGAAACCAACTGCAAGATATCGAGGATTCCATACAGACTTAATAAGCTAAAACAGGACGAACTACCCATCCAAAATGGAGATATATGGGTGAACCATTTTTCTAGCCTCTTTGGCCCAATCGAGAAGAACTAAGAGCAAAAACAAATAAAAGATAAACTACAAAACCTAGAGTCAGCCGTAAAAGACTACCAGAATCCACTAGATTCCCAAATCAACCTAAAAGAACTACAAGACAAAATAAAAACACTTAAAACCAAGAAGGCCTGTGGGGCAGACGGTATTCTAAATGAAATGATAAAATTCACCGACCTCAAATTCCAAATGGCCATACTAAAACTCCTAAATATCGTGCTCAGCTCTGGGATCTTCCCCGGCACATGGAATCAAGGGCTGATAACGCCACTCCACAAAAGTGGAGACAAATATGACCCAAATAACTACCGCGGGATCTGTGTAAACAGCAACCTCGGAAAGATCCTCTGCATGATCCTCAACCACAGAATTCTAAACTTCCTCACAGAAAGCAATGTCCTGAGCAAATCACAAATTGTCTTTCTACCAAAATATCGCACAACAGACCACATTTACACTCTAAACACCCTAATTGACAACCAATTAAACAAAAACAAAAGCAAATTATTCTCCTGCTTTGTCGACTTCAAAAAAACATTCGATTCAATTTGGCATGAGGGTCTGATGTACAAACTGTTGGAGAGTGGCATCGGGGGGGAAACCTATGATATCATAAAATCAATGTACACTAACAACAAATGCGCAGTTAAAATAGGCGAAAAGCACACAGACTTTTTCCCCCAAAGCCGAGGAGTTAGACAGGGATGCAGCCTGAGTCCAACACTCTTCAACATATATATAAATGAATTAGCAAAAACGTTAGAACAGTCCACAGCTCCAGGCATCCCCTTGGCAAACACAGAAATCAAATGCTTACTTTTTGCAGATGACCTGCTGCTGCTGTCTCCAACCAAGGAAGGACTACAGCAGCAACTTGATCTCCTACACACATTCTCCCAGACATGGGCCCTGACAGTGAACCTAACTAAGACTAAAATCATGATATTTCAAAAAAGATCCAGCCGCCAAAACCATAAATTTTTCCTAAATACAATCCCACTAGAACAAACAAAAAACTATACCTACCTTGGCCTAAACATCAGCAGCACAGGGAACTACAAACAAGCTGTAAAGGACCTGAGAGACAAGGCAAGAAGGGCATTCTATGCTATCAAAAGAAACATCAAAATAGACATCCCAATTAAAACCTGGCTTAAAATACTGGACTCTGTGATAGAACCAATTTCCCTCTATGGTTGTGAGATCTGGGGACCATTAGCAAACCATGAACTTGAAAAATGGGATAAACACCAAACCGAGACCCTACACACAGAATTCTGCAAATCCATTCTCCGTACCCAGCGAAAAACACCAAATAATGCATGCAGGGCAGAATTAGGACGATACCCACTCATAATCAAAATAAAAATGAGAGCACTTAAGTTCTACAACCACCTAAAAGAAAGCGACCTAGATGCACTCCATAACAAGGCACTCACACACAGCGAAACTCTAGACAGATGCCCCCTCAGCCAGCTGGCCCTGGAACTTCGGGCACAAACACAAACAGAGCCACGTGATAGAAAACCCATTGGACTAAACCAAATTATAAAACAGCAAAAGGAAAACTACCTGACACACTGGAAAGAAGCAACACAAAAGCAGAGTAAACTAGAATGCTATCTGGCCCTAAACAGAGAATACACAGTGGCAGAATACATGAGCACCGTGACCGACCCAAAACAAAGAACAATCTTAACCAGGTACACACTCAGTGAGCACAGTCTTGCGATCGAGAAAGGTCGTCACAGGCAGACCTGTATCCCGAGAGAAGACAGACTATGCACCCACTGCACACAAAATGAAGTGGAAACCGAGCTACACTTCCTAACCGTCTGTCCATTGTACCAAGACATCAGAGACACATACTTCCCACAGATTACAACCACACACGGAGATTTTGAAAACATGACCAATGACAAAAAACTCCCATATCTGCTGGGCGAAGTACAACAATGTGCAAACACAGCAGCAAGATTTGTGAGTTGCTGTGATAGGAGAAGGATATCAAACGGAACACAACCACCCTAAAGACTAATCATTGTGTATATTCCTGCACTATAACTGCACCCAGTGATCTTGGTACATAGAAATTGATCTATTGAAGATTCTGACTTTCAAATGTACATATTTCTTGTTTTGATTGTATTTCTGTATTGTTGTATTGTGCTTTCTGCTTTGGCAATGTAAACGTATGTTTTCTCATGCCAATAAAGCCCTTTGAATTGAAATTGAATTGAGCGCTTGTTTTAATTCACGTGATATTCCAGCATTAGCATTGTTCCAATGCTTCTCCAAGTTTGGGGGCTTTAGTAGCCTATCCTAATAAACAAGCTAACTTAATGAGTCTTCCAGTTTAGTAGACCTTGTATTGTGAATTTGTACTTCCATGTACTGATGTTCTCATGTCTTACTAAATAAAAGTACATCAATCAACCAAATAGCTGCCAGACATAACATAACAACAACAACATCTAAAAGCTCGTAGGGGGGAGGGGGGGGGGCAGTAGTGCAGACATGAAAAGGTGAAAAAAGTATCGACTGTTCAAGTGATTAATGTCTGAAAATACACATTATCACCATACAACATAGACTATTAATAGAAAACATGTAAACAAACAAAGACAACACGTATGAATCAGAGCTAGGCTATACACACAGACCTGAAGACCCCTTGTATAGCCCTTGTAGGCCTATGATGATGTGAATATTCTTCACTTTTTGAAGAATATAACTTTACAAATAAGACATGGAATTAAAGAGTAGACCTAAGTGCCTCCACGAGGCACTCTGTCCATGATGGACAGAAATTACATCATGCAGATGGACTCCTCCAACCTCATCTCCCAGCATGGCCAACCTCTATTACTGTATGTGCTGGGAAGCCTTGGTCTGGCGTCTGGCCTGATGAAACACATAAACAATACACAAACACATAAGTCTTCATGTAGCTCTGAACTATATTGTGAAAGGTGCTTGAATAGTATGGGCTAAGTGTAACCATCATCATCTTCACTGTCATGATGTTGATGATGTTGTACATACAGTAATGTAGTGATTTATTTGTATTTATTGATCCTTTGACCAGATGAAAAAACAGACTCAGCTGATGTTTTATTATTAACATAAAGCAGCATTATGTAACTTTCCTCTTCTACCCCGGATTTGAACCCGGTTTCCTGCGCAAGTGCTGACATTTTTACCATTGAGCTAACAGAGCCTGCCTGCTTGCAACCCAATTGCATAAGTGTATTAACATACTCAAAAAAGTAACAAAAAGTTAGGGCCGCTTTAACAATAATTTTGTGCATTTTTGTGGAGTGGTTCAATGTGTCGGGTTATAGGAAAATAAGATTTGTGCCTTTAGTATAAGTTTGTGCCTTTAGTATAGAAATAAACCTTTCTCTTCTTGCCATTTTCATTGAAATTGTAACAACCAGACCTCATAGGCCTCTGCTTCAAAACACATTACAGCAAACACAGAATAATGCTTGGAATAGTCTTTTAATCGTGGCATACACTTTGAGAAATTAAATTAAATACTTGTTAACACTACAAATTATCAATACTACATATTACTGTCCTGTGGTGTTCAGCACCTCAGTGAACTCCTGTCCTTAAGAGACATATATGCACACCTCCTTTTGCCTTTTCCCCAGCAGAAGACAACCCAACCTCCCCAACACAACCCAAACCTCTACCAAAGTGTCCTGGCCCTTGAAAATGTTTCAACTGGCCAGCCAAATGGATGTCTGGGTAACCAAATGGGTATACTAATGTTGAGTAAAAGGACTTGTGCGTACTTGAATAAATGTACTTAATGCCCACCACCGACTCACTGTTGCTTCATCACAACTGACAGGTTTCATGTACACCTCTTAAAAGTGGACATGATTGAAGCACTATACATGAATGTATGTTGTATATACAGTAATTCAGTTATTTGTAATTGTAATGTGAAACAAGGGGGCTCTCAACTCACTTTAGATGCTCCGAACTTTATGTACAGCAGCATTAACAGAACAATGTTTAAGATTTGGATGGTAGAGCTATATCGTTTCTGTACGTAGCACCGCCAATGCCCCGGTGCAGTTTTGTAGATATGATATGAAGTTGATCCTAAGCTTGCCTTTGGACATGCATCTAAAAAAACAAATGCAGGATAATTATATTCTGATAAAACTGCTGGTCTGTGCTTTATCATGTTGCAAAACAGGA
The DNA here is from genome assembly GCF_963280865.1 of Gymnoscopelus braueri. NCBI lineage: Eukaryota > Metazoa > Chordata > Actinopteri > Myctophiformes > Myctophidae > Gymnoscopelus > Gymnoscopelus braueri. Next base: position 11,696,688 of record NC_137615.1, read on the forward strand.
CATGTTATCCGATCATTTTATTCAACTTCAACTTTGTCACATCATAGGTGTAAAAGAAAGTGAGTGAAATACATTTTCATACAAGCTCCCATATTTTGTAGTTTTCAGGAAGGGAATAAGAATAGAGATAGAAAGAACAATGAAAATGTGCCCTCATATGAGCAGAGTAAAATGAATACATATACAAAACAGGTAAGATATTACAAATATTCCTAGTATGAGTAACATACATACATACATACATACATACATACATACATACATACATACATACATGTATACATGTATACATGTATGTATACATATACATACATACATACATACATACATACATACATACATACATACATACATACATACATACATACATGGTTAAAAGAATAATGATAATGGAATGAAGCAGCTAAAATAGCAGCAATAGAATAGCAACAGATGTAGAACATAGACGTTTGTGCATATAATCTCACGTGCAGGTGAGACATCATTTAGCAGTATATAGTATATCATCACATGCCAAAGTAAGTAATAGGTGTCAGTTCGAGTACAGCAGCACCAGAGCACTCCTATAGTCTTACACGTACAGAAAAGTAATCCTGTTTGGTGGCTCATGGATTAAAGCAAAATAAAATCATGAGACTGAAAATGTTTGTATGACCAAGTCCTATTATGCGTTTTTTGATACAGTGTGAAAGGAGCCTCGCACACTAGAAAAATTAACACAAGTAAAATAATGATGTTTCAGTAATATTGTTCCTGCTGTACATACCAACCAGGTGAAGAAATCACAGATTGACACTTTAACCTTTGTTGTCATATGAAATATCCAAGACTATTAAGATTTATGGAAGATGCTTCTGTTCTGAACATACAATATTGCTAGTTTGACCACTTCAAATGCTCTAATCTTAAAATAATAACGGAAAATAGCCTATCTCCGCCTATCTCTCAATCTGTCTGCGAAATCTGTCGTGGCGACTGAGAACTTTAATCGATGGGTAGCCTGTGTTGTCAGCACAGCCTGGTGAGTCGTGACAGGCGGTGCTCAGTGTTTGTTCAACCTTCTGATGGTAGCCAGGAGGAAACTGCCCAGAAATCTGGTGGACTTTGATACAACGGTATAGCTTGCCTGGCCATGATCGCAGTAGCAGCATGAACAGATTGTTCCGCTACTAAATATGGGCTGGGGAGGCACCTGTCAGCAGGGGGTGTGGAATGTAACGAATAGGACGGAGGCGCTACATCCTCCTGGTGGGGACTGATCACTGTCAGGTGAGGCAGTACGGTACAACAGTGGAAACACAGAAATGTGTGGGGTGGATTAATTACAGATTAAGTAAATTGGGACAAAAAGGGGTAAAGAAAATAATTGCCTATTCTTGGGGGGGAAAGGAGACATTTGGATGTTGGCTTTTCCTCTTTTAAGTTTTGTTTTTTGGGGCATTTTAACCTTTACTTGATAGTGGAGAGACAGGATATGCAGACAGATTTGGGGAAGGACATGCAGCAAATGGTGGAAATCAGATTTGCTGATCAGGGCATTTTGCACCAATGTGACCTAACCGCTTGGCTATAGGGTCGCCCAATTGAAGCTTTCCAATAGGGATGTTGTGATCTTTAAACTTCTTGATTGGCAAAATCAAGCTCCAGTGTTCATTTGTGGTAGTTTTTAAAAGATGACGTTTGGGTGAAGCTCGTCCCACACTGGCCACAGCAGTAATGCTTCTCTCGCCATTATAGATGTGCTGATGAATCATTAATGTTCCTGAAATATTGAAAACTGTTGGCACATTGTTCAGTCATCTATCTAGTGTGAATTCTCTGATGTGATTTGAAGTAAGATGTTGTTTTGAAGCTTTTACCACACTGGTCACACCAGTAAGGCCTCTTTCTCTACAGTATGCTTTAATTTCTAAGAATTCCTAAGAACACTCAAATGTCTAAAGCTTTTCTCACACTGCTCACAGTAGTAGGCCTAAGGCTTCTCTCCAGAATGCATGTGCTGATGACTCTTTAAATGACTTGAATGACGAAAACTCTTCCCACATTGTTCACAGCCGTAAGGCTTCTCTCCAGTATGCATGTACTGATGACTCTTTAATTGACTTGTATGACGAAAACTCTTCCCACATTGTTCACAGCCGTAAGGCTTCTCGCCAGTATGGATGCGCTGATGACTCTTTAATTGACTTGAAGTATTATAACGCTTCCCACATTGTTCACAGCCGTAAGGCTTCTCTCCAGTATGCATGCGCTGATGACTCTTTAATTGACTTGTATGACGAAAACTCTTCCCACATTGTTCACAGCCGTAAGGCTTCTCGCCAGTATGGATGCGCTGATGACTCTTTAATTGACTTGAAGTATTATAACGCTTCCCACATTGTTCACAGCCGTAAGGCTTCTCTCCAGTATGCATGCGCTGATGACTCTTTAATTGACTTGTATGACGAAAACTCTTCCCACATTGTTCACAGCCGTAAGGCTTCTCGCCAGTATGGATGCGCTGATGACCCTTTAAATGAGTTGAAGTACGATAACTCTTCCCACATTGTTCACAGCCGTAAGGCTTCTCGCCAGTATGGATGCGCTGATGACTCTTTAAATGACTTGAAGTATTATAACGCTTCCCACATTGTTCACAGCCGTAAGGCTTCTCTCCAGTATGGATGCGCTGATGACTCTTTAATTGACTTGAAGTATTATAACGCTTCCCACATTGTTCACAGCCGTAAGGCTTCTCTCCAGTATGGCTGCGCTGATGATTCTTTAATTGACTTGAACTACGATAACTCTTCCAACATTGTCCACAGCTGTAAGGCTTCTCTCCAGTATGCATGCGCTGATGACTCTTTAATTGACTTGAACTACGAAAACACTTCCCACATTGTTCACAGACGTAAGGCTTCTCACCAGTATGCATGCGCTGATGACCCTTTAAATGAGTTGAAGTACGATAACTCTTCCCACATTGTTCACAGCCGTAAGGCTTCTCGCCAGTATGCATGCGCTGATGGTCCTTTAAATGAGTTGAAGTACGATAACTCTTCCCACATTGTTCACAGAAGTAAGGCTTCACTCCAGAATGAATAAGCTGATGATACGCAAATGAGACTGAATTACGAAAACTCTTCCCACACTGGCCACAGTAATAAGGCTTCTCTCCAGTATGGATGCGCTCGTGAATATGTAATTGACTTGAAGAACAAAAACTCTTCCCACAATGATCACAGCAGTAAGGCTTCTCTCCAGTATGGATGCGCTGATGACTCTTTAATTCACGTAAAGTGCGACATCTCTTCCCACATTGGTCACAGTAGAAAGGCTTTTCTCCAGTGTGAATTCTCTGGTGTATCTGAAGATAAGACTTTGTGGTGAAGCTTTTCCCACAATTGCCACAGCAGTAAGGTTTTTCTCCAGTGTGTATTCTCTGGTGCTTTTTTAGGAAATACTTTGTGCTGAAGCTTTTCCCACAAAGGTTACAACAGGGTTGCTTTGGTTTCACTGGGGACAGGGCAGAACAGGTACCTGAGATAGAAAACAACAGATTATTCATACATATGTACAATAGCATGTATTTATATTGTCATTTACAACGAATGAAGCTCTGGTCTCCATCTCTTACAGTATTTATTCTACAATGTGTTCATTGTTTTATTTATTCTACAATGTGTTCATTGTTAATTATACAGTAATTATACACTTTCTTCTTACTGTATAATTCAGTCACTGCTGCTTGACCACTCCTACTACCAGTGTCCAAAACGTCTGCATTAGATTATAACAACCGACGCAGGAAACGAACAATTTACCGAGAGGATCTTTCACTGAAATCTGTGCAGACAGCAGTACACTTTGATAACTAGAATATTCGCAATTCTGGGAAATTGCAAAGTGTGGTTGCACCGACGCGAGTCGCGGGTCGGGACGTGAGGAATACCGTCAGAGGCCGCATGACATGCGATTCCAATTCGGTGAATTGAACTATTAGTAGGGGGGATTAAGCTAAAGAAATTGTCAAATCATTACGCGGCGGATAAAAGCTTGAAATTTGATACTGATGTCCCTTGGGTCATCCTACAACATCCTAGAAGGGGTGCCCAAAACAATCTTAAACAGGAAGTGAATTATTGACAAAATTGAAAATGGCCGCCTAATGTTGGCGATTGACTCAAAAATAAAGAATCCCATAGAAGCATAGAATTTGGCACATATGTCCCTTGGGTCGTCCTAAGACATCCTAGAAGGGGTGCCCAAAGGAATCTGAAACAAGAAGTGAGTTATTGACCAAATTGAAAATGGCTGCCTACAGTGTTGTCGATTGACTCAAAAAGCCTATAGAATCTCATAGAAGCATAGCATTTGGCACATATGTCCCTTGGGTCATCCTAAGACATCCTAGAAGGGGTGCCTAAAGGAATCTGAAACAGGAAGTGAGTTATTAGGCTGCCCTAGCGTGTCTGATATCTGGTCTAGAGAGGCGGGTTCAAAATCTCCAGAACTGTAGGCGAGAAAACGCTTATGTTACCGTCACCGAATTAATAAACTTTACTCCAGAAACAGACTGTATCAAATTATGAGTGACTATCGTAAACGATACAGAGCCATCTCCCTGACAATATCGCCAGGACAGTTTGTTTATTTTTGGACTACAATTCTTATATGAGACGATTCTAGTTCGATATCTAGTTCAATGTTATTTTCTAAAGAGAAAATACTTCCGTGATCCAGGGGATGAACGAGTGACGTCAGGACTTCGGTACTCTATTGATTTGAATTGTATTACATGCCTAACCTTTTCTGTCAGCTGATGGATCTGACAATAAGGACTGCCTGGGGCAGGTTAGACAAACCAACGGACAAGTAAAATCTGCCCCGGGCGGGTTTTCTCCTATCAGTTGCAAGCCGCCGCTGTCTGCCTATTCTGAATATCTCTGCCTAAGCAGAGCTTCATACTGCCACGAAAACGAGGGTGCAAGTTGGTGGCGATCAGCCAAACTAACAGACATTTCATCCACATGATGACAGCTCACTTCAGCTCACCACCAGTACACCGTACACACCCTCAGTCTCTGTCTGCCATTAATGAGGCTCTGGTTTGTGTCTCAGATACCCAGCCCTTACCTTGGATGCATGAATCTTATGAATGTGTGTGGCACCTGGAGAGTGAGATGTTTTTTTTGTCCTATCTTCCGTTTGTCGAGCCTACAACGGCTATTGTTTAGCTTGAGACAGGTTTGCGGTTGAATTTTATCATTTTATAAACAATCGTCAGAGTTCGCTCTTTTCTCACTCAGACGGACACAGAAAAGCTCATGGATGCTTTTATCACTAGCAGGTTGTAAAAACTACTACTGTTGTAACATCAACTACAATTGTATTGCTCTCCTGACGGTTACAGCTTGTCCTGAACGCAGCAGCATGCATGATGATAAAGACCCGAACGGAGAGCACACATTGCCCCCATTTTAAAGTCCCTCTATTGGCTGTTCGTTTTAGAATTGATTTTAATTGGTTTTTAAAATCACTAAATGCACAAGCTTATTTATCTGCAATGCATCTTAGGTATGTGCTTGGCAGATCTCTCCTTAGGCACTGGTCTCTTGACTGTTCCAGACACTAGAACAAAAGGGCATGGATAAGCAGCCTTCAGCCGTTTCCCTCAGAATACGGGTGATTGTGTTAAAGGACTTTTAAAAATAAATATCGACCCTAAAATAAGGAAGGCTCTTTTTTCCATCTTTCCGTTCTATTTTTAATACTATTGTCCTCGTCCATACCTGAGGCAGGGAATCCCAGGAAATCCTCCTCATCACTTTCCTCTTTAAATATTTGGAGGATCTGTTGCAGGTGCAGTTCTCTGTCCATGGCTTCACCTGGAACACAGGAAAAACAAAACATGATATGTGTCACGTGTCAGTGTTTCCCCTAGCCAGAAGCTGAAGGTGTGGGGGAGGATGTGTGGCGCGCATGCCGAATTTTTTTGGGTTCTCAAAATGTATATTTGTGCTCAAACACGAAGACTTATATAGTGCATGTGCACAGTAATGAGCAGGAAAATATTTATATATATATGTATATGAATTGTCCCCCTACAGGCTGGTATTATAATATGTTACTCTCTACCCTCCCCTACAGGCTGGTATTATAATATGTTACTCTCTACCTCCCCCTACAGGCTGGTATTATAATATGTGACTCTCTACCTCCCCCTACAGACTGGTATTATAATAGGTTACTGTTGAGAGCGAGGCTCAAGCCATCAATGTGACCCCTATACCCCGAGCTCCTGTAAAGCCCCCGCCCAAGGCATCTGCCGTGTCGGCCGGCAAGAAGAGAGAGAAGCTGAAACACACCCGTGCTGCGTGGGCGCCAGCCACTGGGTGGCCCGCAGACAGCGAGCAATGGAGCAATTGGAATCCACCATACAACGCTGTCCCTACAACAGGGGGGGGGTCCACCGATGTACCCCCACCCATATGCACGAGGGGACCTCACCAAGGACCCTACCCCATCCTCGCCGCCATCCTAACACAGGATTCTATGGGGCGCCCCCTGCCCAATACCAACCCGATCCAAGAGGCCAGCAAGGTCCCTATTACTAGGGATTATTGCCACATGTAAAACAATGCTTAGCTAGTTGTTAGCCCTTCAGAGAAATGCTAGCACTATATGACTCAGCTATAAATGTGTTTTCTGCTAGAAATGTTTCTCATGCACTGTCTAGGTAAAACTGATAAAATACTAGACGCTCAAGGTCACGCACCGGCTGCAGCTGTTATGCGTCACTATGGGAACATGTGTACGTGCTTCAAGGGTTGGGAGTTGAGCAGGAGGGAGGGGCGGAGGATGCTATGTACTGACAGTATACTGCCACAAGGGTTTAATGTATTTAACCCCCGAGCGCCTAGGTGGGGCGACACACTCTTCCTGGACTTTTGCATCTACGACATCTGTTGTCATATACAGCTAACAGCCACCTCGTGGCCTCTCATCTTTTCAATACTTTACTACTCTATATTTGTAACTCATTTCTTAATAAATACTTTTTATTGAACTTCACTTTGTGCGACGACTGCCTCCCCTGCTTCATTAGCCGAGAAAGATATCCTGGGTTTTTGTCCTTTTCCTGTATTTCTGTGGTAAGCTTGGTAACACAAATTATTACATTAATAATAGGAGCCAGCCTGTGTTTGAGAGTTTCTCTCTAAACGGATACAGGTTGGGACAGGCCCTGCCCACGGCTTTAGGTTTCATTCTAACGATATTTCCCCAGTGGAGATATTTATCTGATTCTTATTACTGAGTAAGGTGATTGGTGTTAAGTTTCTCAACGAGTGGCTCTCACTTATATCCTCATAAAAGCAGGATAAAGAGCGCTGCTCACGAGAGCAAACTTGGCACTGACTGCTTGGTGATAGGACCAGAGCCAAGAGTGAAATTAGGTCTGTTACAGTTAAAGCCACACACGCAGATACAGCAGCAGCTGTGTCCCGTAGCTGTTGGTAAAATACGCCAAAGCAATAGTATTGGTCTCCAATCACTGAGTGTTTTATTAAATCTAATTCTAGATTTGTGCCTGAGTTCTGAGCAATGCAGTCTAGACATTGTCGGAAGCCACTTGTAATCTACCGAGAATAGATCCTCTAGGTTGAACTCAAGAGACAGAGTTTATCCATTCTAGATAAAGCGATAAATAGGAGTAAGGTTAAAATTCCGGTAACCGGAGAGACTATAGCACATCTCGAAGGGGTTCCGGTGGGGAGTCTGGGTGATTACTGACCCAGGGTCTGATTCCCTCAACATGGCGTCCCTGGGTGGACACGAGTCCATCATTATCTAGGAGTTACAAGCCGTATATCAGAACTCAGGAAGTATAGCTATTATTACTCTAATTTGTGAGCATAGAGCTAACTTGTACCGGAGGCTGTATCCGCTAGCGTATCTCTCCTAACAGGGTGAAACAGAGGCTGGTATGCGCAACCAGCAGCCACAGGTGGTAAAAACATCTCTGTGAAGGACCAGCATAACTGCTCGAAAGCCACGAGATAAGAGTTAGAGATAATATTACTTATGCGAAAGATTAGCAAAATCCAACCTAGCTAAAAGGATATGGCAACCTCAAGTTCCACTCCCACAGAGGGAGCGAGTAATGAGGATTTTTCCTCCTCATCGGACGAGGAAGAAGGGGACGATCATAGCGATCCTCTCCAAGCCTTTCCTGCCCTGTCACATATTACCGATGCATTTAGGCATTTCCATTTGTGCATTGTAAAATGCCCAAATGCTACCATTGTAGGCCCCCCACCGGGCTGCAATGAAGCCTTCCCTAGTGAAGGGCAAGTACAACTCACTAATGAGGTTATCGGTCGGGGTCGACGCCATGCACTAGCAATGCATCGGCGCTTGGATCAAAGGAAAACCTCAAAGGTGACAGAACCCCGGGCTACAGGTTCCCCAAACGAACCGCCACCCCGGGGGGAAAGAAAGGCCAGAGAGAAAAACACCTCTCAGCCAAAAAACGGGAACAAGGGGGGGAAGCCTCGGAGCCCCACCCCGAAAGCCCAGAGCCCGAAGTCCCAGGGAGAACCCCGGACCACAGGCCGAAAATCATTGGTACCCTACCTCAAGCCAGAGGTATGGGACAAACTCTCAAAGGAGGAGCAAGAAGCGCACCGCGCCAAACGCGTTGCCCTGAAGGCTCCTGTGAGCCTATATATGCTTGCCTATATATTTAAAAAGCGAGAGTAAATACCATTATCTCGATAGATTCAGAATACAGGCCTCTATCAGCGGCACTGGAAATTAATGCTACTGAGAAAGACTGAAAGCTCCTCTGTAATATTGACGGGGAAGAACACCTCGTAGACACAGGAGCTGAAGTCACATTGCATGCTAATATACCAGCTATATGCCCGTATGATATATGTGTGTATATATGTATATACATAGTGTGTATGGATATGTGTATATGTGCATGTCACTCTTTAATGCCCACTGCTGGAAAGCATGGGATTGAAGGGATAATAGTGGCTAAGCCTGGTTTGGCGCCTTTATCGGCCCCAAAAGACCTCTTGGCCTTAGCAAAACCGGATGATGAAATCATTATTCAGGTTTAATAAAGGTGCTTCCTATGTTTGCACCTACTGGCTTGCAAGTAGCTATCATATTATGCAGCGTACTGAAGGAGGGACCAGAAATGGAATCCCTCCAGATGAACAATGCAACCTACTTCAAAGCCGAACCAGTAACCAAGGTATTGGAAGATAGGGGAATCCAGGCTCTCTGGTCAGTACCCTATCTAGCTAGTACCAATGGTGTGGCCAAACGCACAGTGCGGGAGGTCAAGGATTTCGCGTGCGTGAGGGGGTGGAGAGTACATAGGACGAACCCCTCCCTCTCCTCAGGTTACACGACACTGTAAACCTAGGAAGAGAGTTGAAGAGGTACGTGCCAGGCACTGACCCCTCTCCTCCTCTCTTTTCCGTAGGTGAAGAAGTGTGGGTGTGCCGCAGACCTGAGGGACGAAATCCTAAGCTGAAGAGTGAAGGACGTGACACTGTGGTAGAAGTGTTGAGTCCACACAGGTTGGTATTACAGGAATTTGGTGTAGTACATACTAAGCAGATTCGCAAAACTCAGTGATTTAGTACTATGGCGTCGAAGCATTCTAAAGCAGAGAATAACGTTGAGACCCAGAGGTCCCTACCTTTTGCTTTGGAGTGTGCCAACAAGCGGGCACTCTTTGTTATGTCTCCTGGCACCAACGGTAAGGATATCTGGCTAGGGAGAGGCATGGGGACGGCTAAGGAGGCGAAGGGTGGGTTCTTGCCAATAATAGGTTTTGACAAGAAGCCCATAGAGTGGCTGTGGAGACACTCCCCCTGCCTGTGCGCAGTGTGCGACGTGATAGTTGCAGCACAGCGTTGGGCGGGGCAGGGTAAATGCAAGCCAGCTGCAGTTCCGCCAGGGTGGGTGACACAGCTGAGTATGAGGGAGGATGCGACTATTGACCTAGGCCCTAGAGAAGGCCCTAGGGGCTGTCGTATCCTACTCTGTGGCACGTGTTACGTTAACTGGTGTGGCAGAATAGTACTGGCGAGTTATCCGCCCATGAGTAAATCATGGGCCAACAAGTGCCAGTGCGCTTGGACGGGAGATGAGTTGTTCCCATGCCCCCTGCATAAGGGCGCAAAGGTCAACTCTGGCGTTTGTATTACAACGGGAAAAGGTTACCTGCAGAGTGGGATGACCCCGGTTCGAAAGGCCCTGGCCAATAAGGCTGGGATCCAGTTCAAAGGGAGTACGGAGGATTTACACCTCCTGACCCTGTCTGACCTGGAGAAGTCTATCAACTGGTGTTATCCCATTCCTGTGCCTTCCCGTTCCTCTCGCACCCATTGGAAAAAGGGCCGAGAGACCATATGCATCGCCGACACTCCATCACGGCGGATGGTCCTGGGGGCCGACCCGAAGGGCAAATCTGCTGAAAAGATGGTGGGCAAAGCAGTGGTACTGAGCATACAGGCATTAATAAAATGCATGCTGGGGGCTCGTACTGCATTAAGCGTACCGTGTGAGCGTGTGCCGTACCAAGACGATAGTTATAGTCTATCTCACTGGGACTGGTACACTGAACACACTATCTATATGAGGAAGAACCTGACCAGAGAGAGTCTGGTATGGGAAATCCTCGCAAACGATGGCCCGGCCCCCTTCGGTTCTGAGGCTGCCGGGCTGTCATTAGGCTCCTGTATAACCCATGGTAAACACCCTGAAAAGGAAGGATACCAGTGGGTCAGGGCAACCGTGTCAGTGGACGTGGACCCTGAAGGTAATGTGATCTCATTTGGGTTCGGAGTTATTCCTGTGCCCGATAGGACCCTTACACCCAAACTGCCACGGGTTTCATTTGCGGTCCCCTTAGGGGATAGACAGGTGCAGCCTGATGGATGGGTGGAGGGGACTGAGAAAGAAGGACTATGGCGCAGGGCCGTAAGGACTTTCGGGGGAGATAGAAAGGATGCGGGAACCTATTAAGGTAGTCTTGACTGTGACCCTTCTCCCCGCAGGTCTCCAGCGGTGACAAGGGGAGGGGGAGTGCCAGGATGACTGACCGCGCTGATGAGGGGAATGACGGAGGAGATGATACAATCTTTAGAGAAACTTTCCTGGGCCCCAGGACAGGTATTACTCCTCCAGAAATTCCCCGAAAAATCAGTATCACCCGAATGACAGCCAAACTATTAGTAAAAGTCACTTTCACGGCTATGGCTCTGGTGGTGACTTTAGGACTCATAAGGGCCCTGTCGCACCCCCAGACACGGGTGCAATGGGAATATGAGTTTCCCCCTACCCTGAATAACAGGGAAAGGGGGGTACTGGGTGTCCTTACAATAGTAAGTCCACTGCCATGCATGAGACAGAATAACCCCCAGACACACTGGGAGTTGTGGAAGTCATTCCAAAACGCTGAGAATGGAGGCCCTCCTTTGGACTTAACAAAGCTAGGGCCACCACCCCAGTGTTCTCTTATGGAGAATGACATCGACTGTCACGTCATGAATCCCGAGCACTGTAACTCGCACCTTACATGGCCCGAGCTAACGGAGCAAAGGGAGGAGGAAGTAAAAGGATTGTTAGACTACGAAATAGACTCAATCAGTGTAAACAGGCTACGTGGAGAGGTGGTCCAGAAGCTGAGAACAGTAGAAGGGCCCCGAACCACATATGCTTGTGTGACTGTGACAACACGCTTCCGCTATGAGGGGGACCCAAAGTGGGAACCTTGGGAGGAAGTGTCCAATTGTTCTCTGATCCAAGTCAATCAGACTAAGGCAGTGAAATTGGAAAACGGTCGCAAATTTGTGTCAGTATTGAACCCTGTAACAGTGGAGGTGCATGTTGTAACTACTGTGACGAGATGGCCCATTAGTGAGAAAAGAGAGCTAGAAGCTTTCTTAAAGGAAATGGCAAACCTTATGGAGGTTCTAAATATGCTAGATATTCTAGAAAATCCTCAGAGGGATACGCCAATAGCTATTCCTTTGATGGCTGCACCTCTGGTAAAACATGGTTCAAAACAATTGGCCCGGGAAAAGCTAGCCTCAGGGTTCTCTTTATCTCCGGTCAAGAAGTGGTATCCTTGGGTCCTTGCTAAAAAGAAGCCAGGACCCGGAGGATACCGAGCCTACCCACCTGGCTTGCCATGGATTCTTAGAGAAACCTTGGCCGGAGGCCACACTCTGTACACATTCGAAGCTCCCGTTCTCGACCCAGAGCAAGTAAGCAAACTCACCGGCTCCTTTGGGACCCGAGTGATGGATGCTCTCTTGCACTGCGTGGAGGGAGGCCTGAATGAAACAGATAGGCCATGGAGAGACCTGGATAAAACCACGTTTCTCAAAAAGGCGATCCGCGAGGAAGGAACCTTGGTCCCTATGTGCCGTGAGGCCCGGACTATGGGGATCCAACTTGGCGGAAATGGCACAATAGGAGAACCGGCCTCCTGTCGATTCAATTTTAGAGATCGATTAAGGAGGTATAGAATGACGTTGAATAGGGACGGAAATGCACTAAACGATTGGGGATATTATGCGGGTCTGGGGCTAACCCATGACGAGACACTGCTAATACAGCACTGTTGGCATAAAAGCCGCAAGTCAGAGGACGACAAGCTAGTCATGTTCCTACATCAACAATTCGCAGCAATGGTCACGGGTCTCCAGTTATCTACCGAAAGAGTAATCTCCAAGGAGAAGCCCTCCCTCCCCGGGATGTTGCGGGTGTCTCTAGGCAAGATGGCTAGAGACATAGTGCCCCCAACTACGGTGAGGGGGAATACTCTGGAGGAACTACTGGAAAATCACGGCCCTAACCGCGAAAGCAAAAAGGTTCTCCCACCTAAATTACATAAGTCATTAAACCCAATCCATGATTCCCCAGGGGAACTGGATATCCCCCCACCCTTGCTTTTAACCAGGAAGACGAAAGATGGTTACAAAGTAAGGTGGGGCCTGGAGCCCTCTTTTGGGGCGACAGGTGCGGAGTTGGGTGACTACCCGGACACCACCTATGGGTATCCGGGGAAGCAATATTGCACTAAGGAAAACTGGATGTGGTGCTACCAGGTAGATTCGTTTCCCCAAACCCATGTGGACGAAGCCACATCCGCGATGGTGGATCTGGTATCCACTAGGAGAATAACCCACGTCAATAACCAGACCTGGGTGACCTGGGGAACACAGCCACTAGGCATAACACAGACTTTTGGCCAAAGTATGGACAAAATTCTGGATTGGTACTACGTTGCGCGTAATCCACCCCCCCAGCCGGGGGCTTGGGCTAACATGCACTGGTATGACGCTCCTATAGCTGCGACGCCTTTAGATGGAAAGAGGTGGAGGGCTGTACATGGAGATCTAGGCACAGAGTACCTAGATCCCAACTACCCTCGTAATATAGGAGCCCCATTAGTGGTGCTTAACTGTCACCGCACTTCACCTGCCGGCCCTTTGGGTAAGCGCTTGGCAACGGTTAATTGGCAAGGAAGGACCCTAAAATGTGGAAACTCAATGAATATCAATGAGGAGGTCTACGTGAAGGGGTACCCCTACTTTTTCCCGCCTTCAGCGTACCTTCTGAATAGATGGAGCTATGCTAATTCCCGATTTTGCAATGACCGAGATCGGACTAGGCGAGAAAAACAATTATATGATTGCAATAGTTACAATAAGTATGCTGCAATCACTGGACAGTGTGCCAGAGCCACCTTCGATTACCAATCTCCCTGGCAGGGCCCTTCCTCCTACCTCCAGGAGGGGGGTTCGGTCACGGCTCCTGGCGAAGGATGGACCACTAAGCAATTCTCTCTTGAGGGGGTCTGGCCTATAACTCATGGCTGGAACCTCAGCGAGGGGAATTGTTCACAGGATAGATCTCCAAGGGACCGGTGGAATTATAGTGATTTCACAGCTACCATGATAATCTTAGCAGCAGCTACCGGTAGCGCTGCCAAGGATTTGGGGAATTCTATCATAGAAGGAGCCTCTGAGATATACACTCAAGTTACATCTCTCATTCAGACAGCCTGGGTTACCATAGCAACGATCCTCAAGTGGGGGGTTCCAGTAATGTTGGCTGTGGGATTTGTTATCTTTGTCTCAATTCTGCATAAAATTGGCCTCCTTCCATTAGTGGGCGAGACCTTGAAGGCAGTGGGCCAATCTGTAGTAGGAAAAATCAAGCCTCCCCTCGAAGGGGAGGATGAATTCTTACTGTAAGTTACGTCACAACTCCCTGAAGAGAGAAGTCACCCTTGATAAGCAAGGATGGGTAGGGCTCTTACACACTCCGAGGTTGACTCTCCGAGGTAAAAGTGCCAATATGTCTCTCTTCCAGGCAAACGACGTAGAAGTGACAGGAGAAATAGCAGGGCTTTCTGCTCATATGGCAGACGCCGAGGGAACTGTTTTCCTGTATGAAGACCAGACCTTAGCACCCCCGATGAGTATAGTTGAGGCTGCCGGGGTCTGGTCAACTTTAGGGGGGACTCATCGAGAGACCCCCAGACCCGTTGGGGGTCCTATACGCTCCTCTACCAGAATGGGCAGGAGAAGCTCGAGGCAGATTACTTCTACCCGAGAGTCAGTAACTGATACCAGAGGTTTGGCCAGTCGCATGGCCCGGCTGAATCTGATTGACCTTGCTGGGAAACGGATGTCTGACTTAAAACTGCGTGATCCAAGAAATTGGGTCAATATCATGGGAATCCAAGCTGGAAGGAGGCCTATTAGAGAGCCCTACCACCCTATGGGATGGCATGATAAAACGCGTTTTGAGGAAGTTTCCGAACTAATATCACGCGTCACCAATCTTCTCCTTGGGGATGGATGGGGTTCTACGTTCCCGACCAGAGTCTCAATCTACCAGGTCGTCCGACCTGACCAGAGCATGACCGGTTGGCAGAACATGCTGTGGGCCTGCATCGACGAGATCCAGAGTCACAACTGGATCTGTAACACAACTAGGTCACAACTGGAACTGTTCCGCGAGGGTGCCGTGCTAGGCCCATGTGCTGAACCTGACAAGACGCGCCAATTCACTGGGATCCGAGTTACAAGGAACTACCGCAGTGAGAGGGGAGCTGGAGATCCAGAGGTCAGAGGGGGTGTTGAGAGCGAGGCTCAAGCCATCAATGTGACCCCTATACCCCGAGCTCCTGTAAAGCCCCCGCCCAAGGCATCTGCCGTGTCGGCCGGCAAGAAGAGAGAGAAGCTGAAACACACCCGTGCTGCGTGGGCGCCAGCCACTGGGTGGCCCGCAGACAGCGAGCAATGGAGCAATTGGAATCCACCATACAACGCTGTCCCTACAACAGGGGGGGGGTCCACCGATGTACCCCCACCCATATGCACGAGGGGACCTCACCAAGGACCCTACCCCATCCTCGCCGCCATCCTAACACAGGATTCTATGGGGCGCCCCCTGCCCAATACCAACCCGATCCAAGAGGCCAGCAAGGTCCCTATTACTAGGGATTATTGCCACATGTAAAACAATGCTTAGCTAGTTGTTAGCCCTTCAGAGAAATGCTAGCACTATATGACTCAGCTATAAATGTGTTTTCTGCTAGAAATGTTTCTCATGCACTGTCTAGGTAAAACTGATAAAATACTAGACGCTCAAGGTCACGCACCGGCTGCAGCTGTTATGCGTCACTATGGGAACATGTGTACGTGCTTCAAGGGTTGGGAGTTGAGCAGGAGGGAGGGGCGGAGGATGCTATGTACTGACAGTATACTGCCACAAGGGTTTAATGTATTTAACCCCCGAGCGCCTAGGTGGGGCGACACACTCTTCCTGGACTTTTGCATCTACGACATCTGTTGTCATATACAGCTAACAGCCACCTCGTGGCCTCTCATCTTTTCAATACTTTACTACTCTATATTTGTAACTCATTTCTTAATAAATACTTTTTATTGAACTTCACTTTGTGCGACGACTGCCTCCCCTGCTTCATTAGCCGAGAAAGATATCCTGGGTTTTTGTCCTTTTCCTGTATTTCTGTGGTAAGCTTGGTAACACAAATTATTACATTAATAATAGGAGCCAGCCTGTGTTTGAGAGTTTCTCTCTAAACGGATACAGGTTGGGACAGGCCCTGCCCACGGCTTTAGGTTTCATTCTAACGATATTTCCCCAGTGGAGATATTTATCTGATTCTTATTACTGAGTAAGGTGATTGGTGTTAAGTTTCTCAACGAGTGGCTCTCACTTATATCCTCATAAAAGCAGGATAAAGAGCGCTGCTCACGAGAGCAAACTTGGCACTGACTGCTTGGTGATAGGACCAGAGCCAAGAGTGAAATTAGGTCTGTTACAGTTAAAGCCACACACGCAGATACAGCAGCAGCTGTGTCCCGTAGCTGTTGGTAAAATACGCCAAAGCAATAGTATTGGTCTCCAATCACTGAGTGTTTTATTAAATCTAATTCTAGATTTGTGCCTGAGTTCTGAGCAATGCAGTCTAGACATTGTCGGAAGCCACTTGTAATCTACCGAGAATAGATCCTCTAGGTTGAACTCAAGAGACAGAGTTTATCCATTCTAGATAAAGCGATAAATAGGAGTAAGGTTAAAATTCCGGTAACCGGAGAGACTATAGCACATCTCGAAGGGGTTCCGGTGGGGAGTCTGGGTGATTACTGACCCAGGGTCTGATTCCCTCAACAGTTACTCTCTACCTCCCCCTACAGGCTGCTATTATAATATGTTACTCTCTACTTCCCCCTACAGGCTGGTATTATATTGTTACTCTCTACCTCCCCCTACAGGCTGGTATTATAATATGTTACTCTCCTACTCCCCCTACAGGCTAGTATTATAATATGTTACTCTCTACCTCCCCCTACAGGCTGGTATTATAATGTGACTCTCTACCTCCCCCTACAGGCAGGTATTATAATATGTTACTCTCTACCTCCCCCCTACAGGCTGGTATTATAATATGTTACTCTCTACCTCCCCTTACAGGCTGGTATTATAATATGTTACTCTCTACCTCCCCCTACAGGCTGGTATTATATTGTTACTCTCTACCTCCCCCTACAGGCTGGTATTATAATATGTTACTCTCTACCTTCCCCTACAGGCTGGTATTATAATATGTTACTCTCTACCTCCCCCTACAGGCTGGTATTATAATATGTTACTCTCTACCTCCCCCTACAGGCTGGTATTATAATATGTTACTCTCTACCTCCCCCTACAGGCTGGTATTATAATATGTTACTCTCTACCTCCCCCTACAGGCTAGAATTATAAAATGTTACTCTCTAGCTCCCCCTACAGGCTGGTAGGGCCTATAAAAGGCCAATCAAAAAGAAGGCCATCAAATAAAACGATGATTTTTAAGTCCACGGAAATAATGAATTTAAAGGAGTATTAGAGGCCCTAGGAGGGGTCCACGCGTACCCTCTTATTCTTTTTTCTAGTTTAGATTTTTGGCATCCATAGGGCCTCTAATATAGGGATTTTGATGATCCCAAGAAAAAAAGTGGTCCAAAGTGTGTTTTTTTCAATGTTTTATTACCCCTATGAGACCTGCAGGATTGCTGGCTGAAATGCCAGCGAGACTGTCTTTCGGAGACTGTGGCACGCTCAAATTTAGACGTAGCCCAAAGATAGCGATACCATTTGATTCTAGACAACCTCAGGTTTCCAATGGGACCAACCTTGTCATGCTACCTTGTCGGGAAGGGGGCTAAATACCTAAGGATTCAAAGTTAGACAACATTTTGTCGAGGGAAAAACGGCCATCACTGTTTTCCAAATGGTCCCCTGAGCTGTCACCTTGATATAAGTGAATTGAAATGGGTTACATGTATACTAGCCTGAGGCTACGAGCTCAATCCATGGTCTTGAAGGGCGGACCCAAACACAGCCGCCTGGATTTGTGCGTGGCTTCCTATTGCTTCACCAATCTATGTCCCCGCCTCCCCTCCCCTCCCCCCCTCGGCCTGTGCACCGAGCACGCTGACGTCACCAAATTTAGAGCGACGCCCCTCTGCACTCTGATTGGTTAGGAGATAACAAGGTCCAAGACCATCGTTCGTGCATCGCTCCCCCAGGCTTTTTTTCTTTTGTAACAAAAAAAAAAGCCTGGGTTTCCGAGGCTACATGTATACCTACAAGCCTCCCCTGTACATAAATGCCACATGTATGCCAATCTCATGCAGTTTTGGGCAAGAATCATGCAGTTCATTGCATGCAGTACAAATATGTAATTTCCGCCTATTGTAAAAAGGAGACCACTTTACTGTATCTATAGCTGTATGAGACCACTGTACTGTATCTATAGCTGTATGAGACCACTGTACTGTATCTATAGCTGTATGAGACCACTGTACTGTATCTATAGCTGTATGAGACCACTCTACTGTATCTATAGCTGTATGAGACCACTGTACTGTATCTATAGCTGTATGAGACCACTGTACTGTATCTATAGCTGTATGAGACCACTGTACTGCATCTATAGCTGTATGAGACCACTGTACTGTATCTATAGCTGTATGAGACCACTGTACTGTATCTATAGCTGTATGAGACCACTGCACTGTATCTATAGCTGTATGAGACCACTGTACTGTATCTATAGCTGCATGCATGAGACCACTGTACTGTATCTAGACCACTGTACTGCATCTCTTTCTATATGAGACCACTGCATCTATAGCTGCATGAGATCATGTACTGCATCTATAGATCACTGTACTGAATCTATAAACCACTGTACTGCATTTATATACCACTGTACTGTATATATAGACCACTGCACTGTATAGCTATATGAGACCACTGTACTACATCTATAGACTACCTACTGTATCTATAGAATGCTGTACTGTATCTATAGACCACTCTAGTGCATCTGTAGACCCCTGTCGTGGTATGTAGACCATTGTAGTGCATTTGTAGCCCACTCTATTGCATCTTTAGACCACTCCAGTGCCTCTCTAGCCCACTCTAGTGCACCTGTAGACCACTCTATTGCATCTGTAGACCACTCTAGTGCCTCTCGAGCCCACTCTAGTGCATCTGTAGACCACTGGCGTGATCTGTAGACCACTGCAGTGCATCTGTAGACCACTCTACTGCACCTGTAGACCACTCTAGTGCACCTGTAGACTACTCTAGTGCATCTGTAGACCACTCTATTGCACCTGTAGACCACTCTAGTGCATCTGTAGACCACTCTAGTGCACCTGTAGACCACTCTATTGCACCTGTAGACCACTCTAGTGCACCTGTAGCCCACTCTAGCCCACTCTAGTGCATCTGTAGACCACTCTAGTGCCTCTCTAGCCCACTCTAGTGCCTCTCTAGCCCACTCTAGTGTACCTGTAGACCACTCTATTGCATCTGTAGACCACTCTAGTGCCTCTCTAGCCCACTCTAGTGCCTCTCTAGCCCACTCTAGTGCTTCTCTAGCCCACTCTAGTGCCTCTCTAGCCCACTCTAGTGCATCTGCAGACCACTCTAGTGCCTCTCTAGCCCACTCTAGTGCCTCTCTAGCCCACTCTAGTGCACCTGTAGACCACTCTATTGCATCTGTAGACCACTCTAGTGCACCTGTAGACCACTCTATTGCACCTGTAGACCACTCTAGTGCATCTGTAAACCACTCTAGTGCACCTGTAGACCACTCTATTGCACCTGTAGACCACTCTAGTGCACCTGTAGCCCACTCTAGCCCACTCTAGTGCATCTGTAGACCACTCTAGTGCCTCTCTAGCCCACTCTAGTGTACCTGTAGACCACTCTATTGCATCTGTAGACCACTCTAGTGCCTCTCTAGCCCACTCTAGTGCCTCTCTAGCCTCTCTAGCCCACTCTAGTGCCTCTCTAGCCCACTCTAGTGCCTCTCTAGCCCACTCTAGTGCATCTGTAGACCACTCTAGTGCCTCTCTAGCCCACTCTAGTGCCTCTCTAGCCCACTCTAGTGCACCTGTAGACCACTCTATTGCATCTGTAGACCACTCTAGTGCCTCCCTAGCCCACTCTAGTGCCTCTCTAGCCCACTCTAGTGCCTCTCTAGCCCACTCTAGTCCCTCTCTAGCCCACTCTAGTGCACCTGTAGACCACTCTATTGCATCTGTAGCCCACTCTAGTGCATCTGTAGACCACTGGCGTGATCTGTATACCACTGTAGTGCATCTGTAGACCACTCTAGTGCACCTGTAGACTCCTCTAGTGCTTCTATAGACACATCTGTAGACCACTGTAGTGCATCTGTGGACCCCCCCGCCCCCCCCCCATTGAGTTGTGTTGAGTTGAGATGCAGTATAGTGGTCTATAGAGATACAGTACAGTGGTCAATGTATGTGGTCTATAGATGGAGTAAAGTAATCTATATATGCAGTACAGCGGTTTAGATTCAGTATAGTGGGATATAGATGCAGACAGTGGTCTCATGCAGCTATAGATACAGTACAGTGGTCTCATGCAGCTATAGATACAGTACAGTGGTCTCATGCAGTACAGTGGTCTCATACAGCTATAGATACAGTACAGTGGTCTCATACAGCTATAGATACAGTACAGTGGTCTCATACAGCTATAGATACAGTACAGTGGTCTCATACAGCTATAGATACAATAAAGTGGTCTCATACAGCTATAGATGCAGTACAGTGGTCTCATACAGCTATAGATGCAGTACAGTGGTCTCATACAGCTATAGATACAGTACAGTGGTCTCATACAGCTATAGATACAGTAGAGTGGTCTCATGCAGCTATAGATACAGTAAAGTGGTCTCCCTTTTACAATAGGCGGCAATTACATATTTGTACTGCATGCAATAAACTGCATGATTCTTGCCCAAAACTGCATGAGATTGGCATAAATGTGGCATTTATGTACAGGGGAGGCTTGTAGGTATACATGTAACCCATTTCAATTCACTTATATCAAGGTGACAGCTCAGGGGACCATTTGGAAAACAGTGATGGACGTTTTTCCCTCGACAAAATGTTGTCTAACTTTGAATCCTTAGGTATTTAGCCCCCTTCCCGACAAGGTAGCATGACAAGGTTGGTCCCATTGGAAACCTGAGGTTGTCTAGAATCAAATGGTATCGCTATCTTTGGGCTACGTCTAAATTTGAGCGTGCCACAGTCTCCGAAAGACAGTCTCGCTGGCGTTTCAGCCAGCAATCCTGCAGGTCTCATAGGGGTAATAAAACATTGAAAAAAACACACTTTGGACCACTTTTTTTCTTGGGATCATCAAAAT
Source organism: Gymnoscopelus braueri (assembly GCF_963280865.1). Classification (NCBI taxonomy): domain Eukaryota; kingdom Metazoa; phylum Chordata; class Actinopteri; order Myctophiformes; family Myctophidae; genus Gymnoscopelus; species Gymnoscopelus braueri. The sequence goes on from NC_137615.1 coordinate 11,717,988, forward strand.
CCCTATATTAGAGGTCCTATGGATGCCAAAAATCTAAACTAGAAAAAAAAATCACACCCTGTGTGAAGTGGGCGGTGTCTTGCTAGCTAATCACAATACTGAATGGAGTCAACCAATCATGTACAAAAGATAAATACATTTATTGAAACACTCTTTATGATGGACGAAACCATAACTTGAAAAAAACAAATATTTGTTTTTTTCAAGTTATGGTTTCTTATATAGGGCTATGCACATGTGTCATGTGACACTGGCCAATCACAGTCCTGAATAGACTGTGATTGGCCAATCACAGCGCAGGATAATTGTACAAATTTCCTGGGCCCAGATCACAGCGCAGGAAAATGTACATTTTTCCAAATCTCACTTATAGGGGCGGTTTCACCGCCCAAAAATAAGAGGGTACGCGTGGACCCCTCCTAGGGCCTCTACTAGAGCTACACCATGAATTTAAAAAAAATATTTGATATTTAATATCATATGGTGTATGTCCCTCAAACCTTTTTCAAAAGGTTTGAGCCTAAATCATCACTCAGATATACTCATCCCAAGTCAATTGTCTCTGGCTTATACAGCGCTTTCAGCTGCAATACCAAAACGTCCTCTTGGGCAAGGGGGGGCTACTGAGCAATTCTGTCTGTTAATACAAAAAAATATTTTAAAAAATTATTTAAAAAAAGGGGAAAAAATGGAAAAATTCTGCATAAAAAGAAGCATCTAAGAAAAATACAAAATCGAAAAAAAAACACTTTGAACATTTTTGAACAATTCCACCAAGTGTTTGAGGTGCCTGTTTCACCCACTTCCGGGGGGCGGAGCCAAAATCCGAGCCCGAAGTATTTGTTCGTAGACCCCCACTTAGGGGGGGTAGAAAAAGTTTCGGAGCGATTCGGGCACTTTTCATTTAACATTGGTTTTGCCATCAATAATGTTTGTGACATCATAAACATTTCCATTCTGAGATCGCCTGTTCAGACACGCCCATTCTGGAAATCCATGAAATGAGAAGGAATGACTGAATTTAAATTAAAAAAAAAATGTGGGTACAAGAGACACTGGGGACCCCAAAAAATACAAAAAAACAAGAAAAAAGTGATTTTCATGGTGTAGACCCTTTAACTTGAAGGTTAAGGATGATTTAATTTTAATATAGTACAAGAATAGTGTAACTATCTGTAAAATATTTGGTTTGCCGTTTTTTTTTTCTTCACGCCATTTGGTGCCCCCCCAAGGGTTGGTGCCCTGTGCTTCAGCACCTCAAGCCCGTTGGATAAGCCACCACTGTATGCTTCTGTATCAGTGTATGAGTCAGTTTTAGCAGATTTCATTCTAATTGGCTACTGTAGACTGCAAATCTTGCGTGAAATAAGCCGACATGGCAACACTGGTTTGTTATGACACGGTGACTACAAGCGCTCTGGACCCACAGCGTCAACGCACGCGCTGCTCTGATCCGATAAAAAACATATTTTGCACAGGGGTAGCCACAATAACAACAACTACATAAAACAAATCTATCTGGTGTTAATGTGCTTTACATTGGATTTGTCCTGCGGCGCTGCGCGGCACATTCCTGAGCCTTGCATTGCAACATTGCATCATTTTATTTTTCACCAGATTTTTTTAGGCTTGGCGGTAAAATGTTCGGACTGCCGGAAACCCTCCAGATTTAAGAAAATATACTTTTATTAGTATGTAGTAAAGACAAACTCATAACAAAAGAGACAGTGGTGGAGGAAGTACTCACACTTCTTACTTAACACATTACCTGCCAATCACGGATATGTCCATGATAAAAATAAAAAAAAGTGTGGCGGCCAGATTTAAGGGGTGGCGGCCCGCCACTGCTTAATGCATATAGGGGAAACACTGCGTGTGTCCCAGATTGAGCCAAACACAGACCCTTACTAGTGAGAAATGCATACCACCTTGGGTAAAAAACTAAAAAAAAACTTTTTTTTTTTTTTTACAGTGTCTCAATTCTGTTCAAGTTTTAAACAGAGATCTTATGAACTTGGTGGCTGCCGACCACAAAGAGGCAGGGTAAGGGGGGCAGAAAGCAATAAATAATGTAAGAATGAAACAGCATGAAACTTACTGAGGTCCTTGTAGTCTTCAGGTTCCTGTTTAATAGAAACGGTCCAGGGTGGTGCTGGAGGACTCATCTTCACCTGCATGCTGGACTGTAGAGACTGGTCTGAAATGAAGGAACAGAATAAGTTATGCTACATGGGTCGTAGATGAAGGCTGTCAAACAAGAGGGAACAGAAGGTGCCACAGATGATTATAATAATGATTATATTTTTCTTTCTTTTAAGTAATATTTATTCAATGATACCCCCCCCCCTCCTCTGGTGGCTACAATGTGGAGAAAATATCATGGTCATTGTAAAAACAAAAACAAAAAAAACTTTCTGATAACAGGAGGGTAAAATATCGGACATGAGTATTATTATTTTTATGATGCACTTTCTGCTTGCCTTTCATTCTCAGGAGGTACAGTATAAATATAATGTTAGGATATGCTTAGCATTAGGGTTATGCTGGCACAGACCCAGCATATCAGAATCAGAATCAATCAGAATCTTCATCTTCATTGTCACATCACATTACAAATAAGGTGGGTGACATTCTTAATTGTGCATGCTCATCAGCACTGCAGTTAAAAGATACAGTAGGTAAAATAATGGAAGCATAAAATAGAAAGGAGGGGAGGAGAGATAAATAGGCTGCACATTTGTGCTGCAGCTAACCAGTTATATTGCAGGCTGATGTAGCAGAATTCATGACTTGTGCATCATAACAGATTACAATCTGATTTATACTTTGGCATACAGGTCACTATATAAAATACTGTAGCTGATCTACAAGATCACAACACGTCGCATTGTGACTGTTGTGAACTGTTGTGACTGTAGCAGACCTACACTACTGTAACCAGCTCAGTGGCCTGTCGGGATTCGATCCCCTTGCTGGGTCATACACCAAAGATGCTAAAAATGGGACCTGGTGCCTCCCTGCCTGGCACTCAGTATCAAGGGTTGGATTGGGGTGTATTCGTACATCAAGCAGCCTCACGCTACAGAAACAGGAGATAGGCTCCTGCCCTATATGTGGGCCACATGGCTCGACAAGGCTTACTATACACTGCTGTAACATAAATGTAGATTCTACAGTGTAGAGAGTATACTTTATAATGTCTCCCATTTCACTTAATTGTATGCACGCTGTAGGTTGGAATTGATCTACACATCTGACAAAAGGCTGCATTATATACAACTCCAGCAGTTACACCCGAGTGGGTGAAACCTTCTCTCCCTCTTCCTCTCATTGTTTACCACCTGTTACTCTCCCTCAATTCTTCTGGTAACTTTCTTCTCTTTGTAACCGTTTATTGCCTGGCATTTGGCCCATTACCAGTGGTTTTAAAAGAGACCACTTGGGACACCTAGTGTTCAACATCACTGACTGCATCGTTGTTGCATTGTTTTTGTTTTTTAACGTTATTTAAAGCACCCAAATGACCACTTATAGTGATTTATAATAACACTATAATGAAAATGGTTAGAATGTATTATGCAACTATATGAGCATAATATGAAGGATCCTGGCCAAAACAAAAAGTCAGTGAGTGACCACTGACCAGTGTAGTGAAGTGAAATGATACACAGCTTTATAATGTGTTATGATTGCATTATGAGAATGTTGTGAGTGCTTTTAACTGTAATTACAGTGTTATAAGCAGATTACAATATTTATGCTTGATTTTAAGTCATGACATGCTTTAGAATGTTATGATTATTGTTAGAAATCATTAATCATGAGTATTTATGAGTTATATTTATGATTGCATTGTGAGTGCTTTTAACTGTAATTACAGTGTTATAAGGAGATTACAATCATGTATAGGCCTACTTAAGTCATGAAATGCTTTAGAATGTGTTAAGTTTATTGTTATAAATCATTAATATGAGTATTTATGAGTTGTAATTATTATTGTTGTGTTATAAGCAGCTTTATAAATGCATTATAAGTATAGGCTAAGCCTAATGCTTTATGCATAGTAAGTGTTAACAAACTTTAACATCTACTAAACCTAACTTTAACGTTAATTAAACTTAGACATACCTATTCTGTATAACTTGACCACTGGGTTCAACATGGTGGCGCACGGCACGTTGAAGATGCTACAACTCTGCTCCTCAGAAGATGTTCTCCATTCCCTCCAGGAAATACACGGCACCGTCGTCCGTCTGTTTGGGTGGATTTGTTCAGTTTAAATGCAATTCAGTCAACATCCGAACTGTTCAAACACATAATGATGCAGTAGGCTACACAATAAACAGGCCTACGCATTCATATAGCCAGTGGTGTAAAGTAACTAAGTACTGTCCTTAAGTACAATTTTGAGGTACTTTTACTTTGCGAGTATTTCCAATTGTCTATACTTTTACTTCTACTCCACTACATCTCAGAGGCAAATATTGTACTTTTACTGCACTGCAATTATTTGAAAACTGCAGTTACTAGTGACTTGGCAGATATACATTATTACATTATAAAATATACATCAACCACATAAAGCCCTATTTTATATCTATTTGAAAATAGCCGATCTACAAGCTCACAACGCGTCGCAATGCGACGCGTTGTGAGCTTGTAGATCGGCTGTTTTGAAACATTTTAGTACTTGGTACTTTAAGTACTTTTTATACCAATACTTTTGTATTTTTACTCGAGTCAATTTTGAATACCGGACTTTTACTTGTTGTAGCAGAGTACTTCTACATTGTAGTATTGATACTTTTACTTAAAGTAAAACATTTGAGTAGGCTACTTTTCCCATACGCACATAGAAACATTAAGCCTCATAAATAGCTCCATAGGTTTACCTCGCTGCTACGCTGCACACAACTAAGAGGGAACCAGTCCACTTCAACAAAAAGGCGTCTTGAAAAAAACAGGCAACAATAGGCCTACAATGTTCCTTTAATCCTTTTAAACGATTCAACGTTTAAGCAAGCATAAAAGATTCACGCTTATCGTCCATCACTCCTTTGCCATTGTGATGTGAGTGTAGGGCCAGTGTTGCCAGATTCTGTGAGAAGAATAAGCAACCAGGTCCATGAATACAAGCCCAAACAGAGCACAGACGTTTACATTGGCTATTTGAAAATAGCTGCTCTACAAGCTTTTTACAAGCTGGTCGATCTTTTATTTTCAAACAAATCTTGAAATAAAATGTGGAATATTTGGAAGATACAGAAAAAACAAGCCAAAAATCGCTTATAATAAGCGGACATGGCAACACTGGAAGTGGGGGGCTAAAACAAACCCGCCCCCTACCGCTGGGACGCGCGGAGGGAACGAGGGAGCGCTCGTTTTAATTCACGTGATATTCCAGCATTAGCATTGTTCCAGTGCTACTCCAAGTTTGGGGGCTTTAGTAGCCTATCCTAATAGCTGCCAGACATAACATAACAAAAACATATAAAAGCTCGTAGGGGGGGCAGTAGTGCAGACAAAAGGTGAAAAAAGTATTGACGGTTCAAGTGATTAATGTCTGAAAATACACATTATCACCATACAACATATAGGCTATTAATAGAAAACATGTAAACAAACAAAGACAACAGAGCTAGGCTATACACACAGACCTGAAGACCCCTTGTATAGCCTTTGTAGGCCTATGATGATGTGAATGACTGATTATTCTTCACTTTTTGAAGAATATAACTTTACAAATAAGACATGAAATTAAAGAGTAGGCCTAAGTGCCTCCACGAGGCACTCTGTCCATGATGGACAGAGATTACATCATGCAGATGGACTCCTCCAACCTCATCTCCCAGCATGGCCAACCTCTATTATGTGCTGGGAAGCCTTGGTCTGGCGTCTGGCCTGATAAAACACATAACAATACACAAACACATAAGTCTTCATGTAGCTCGCCTCTGAACTATATTGTGAAAGGTGCTTGAATAGTATGGGCTAAGTGTAACCATCATCATCTTCAGTCACTGTCATGATGTTGATGATGTTGTACATACAGTAATGTAGTGATTTATTTGTATTTATTGATCTTTTGACCAGATGAAAAAACGGACTCAGCTGATGTTTTATTATTAACATAAAGCAGCATTATGTAACTTTCCTCTTCTACCCCGGATTTGAACCCGGTTTCCTGAGCAAGTGCTGACATTTTTACCATTGAGCTAACAGAGCCTGCCTGCTTGCACACCAATTGCAAAAGTTAAATTGTATTAACATACTCAAAAAAGTAACAAAAAGTTACCAATAATGTGATTCAATGTGTCGGGTTATAGGAAAATAAGATTTCTCAGTACCCCGCTGTACCACAACTGTTTGTGCCTTTAGTATAGAAATAAACCTTTCTCTTCTTGCCATTTTCATTGAAATTGTAACAACCAGACCTCATAGGCCTCTACTTCAAAACACATTACAGCAAACACAGAATAATGCTTGGAATAGTCTTTTAATCGTGGCATACACTTTGAGAAATGAAATTAAATACTTGTTAACACTACAAATTATCAATATATTACTGTCCTGTGGTGTTCAGCACCTCAGGCACACCTCCTTTTGCCTTTTCCCCAGCAGAACCACTCAGCATGTCCTGACTGACTGTTTAAACTCTTCATCTTGTAGGCTACTACCACTGGTTCTGAATGCAATGTCATGTCTCCTCACTGGCTGACCCTGTCTTCTGTGTACATCTTGGTTTGTCATTGTATAGGTTAAATACAAATAATTTAAGATCTATTACTATAATGAATGATGGTGGTGGTTGACGACGGAGTGACAGGGGAAAAAATGGAAACCTGCAAAGTAGCCTATGTCCATTGTTTTACAACTGTTGCATTTACTTCTGTGGTACCACGAGGTTAGTTTTGTGTTTTTAATCCTTTACAATCTTTATCCTTTTCGGTTTTCACACTCTTAATTTTCTCTTTTAAAAAATGTATTAATTGATTTAGTTTTTTAGAAAAGTATAAAAACAATATAAATAAAAGGGTCTCAAAGTCACTCTTTTAGCCTGTAAATGAACTCAAACAAAGACAATATAGAACATCAAAAAACCTGATAGGCCTACTTTTATTTAATTTCCTGTTGATTTAGCTTTTTATTAGGAAGAAAACTATCAATACTAAAACATTGACTTTGAGAGCTGTTTCAACATACAATGCAAGCCAATGAGGAGCATATTTTGAATTATCAATGTCTAATCAATATGAGCAACTATTTTCTATTTCTCACCCACCTTTGGAGTTACATCAGGGCAAGGTAACTACACAACCCAAACCTCTACCAAAGTGTCCTGGCCCCAGCCAAATCTGGGTAACCAAATGGGTATACTCATGTTGAGTAAAAGGACTTCAAAATTGTGCGTACTTGAATAAATGTACGTAATGCCCACCACTGACTCACTGTTGCTTCATCACAACTGACAGGTTTCATGAACACCTCTTAAAAGTGGACATGGTTGAAGCAGTATCCATTAATGTATGTTCTATATACAGTAATGCAGTTATTTGTAATTGTAATGTGAAACAAGGGGGCTCTCAACTCACTTTAGATGCTCCGAACTTTATTTACAGCAGCATTAACAGAACAATGTTTAAGATTTGGATGGTAGAGCTATATCGTTTCTGTACGTCGTAGCTCTGCCACTGCCCCTGGTGCAGTTTTGTAGATATGATATGAAGTTGATCCTAAACTTGCCTTTGGACATGCATCTACAGTAATAACACAAATGCAGGTGAATTATATTCTGATAAAACTGCTGGTCTGTGCTTTATCATGTTGCAAAACAGGACATGTTATCCGATCATTTTATTCAACTTCAACTTTGTCACATCATAGGTGTAAAAGAAAGTGAGTGAAATACATTTTCATACAAGCTCCCATATTTTGTAGTTTTCAGGAAGGGAAGAAGAATAGAGATAGAAAGAACAATGAAAATGTGCCCTCATATGAGCAGAGTAAAATGAATACATACAAAACAGGTATATTACAAATATTCCTAGTATGAGTAACATACATGCATACATGCATATACAGTAAATACATACATACATACATACATACATACATACATACATACATACATATATACATACATACATACATACATACATACATACATACATACATACATACATACATACATACATACATACACGGTTAGAAGAATAATGATAATGGAATGAAGCAGCTAAAATAGCAGCAATAGAATAGCAACAGATGTAGAACATAGACCTTTGTGCATATAATCTCAACGTGCAGGTGAGAAATCATTTAGCAGCAGATATCATACATGCCAACGTAAGATAGGTGTCAGTTCGAGTACAGCAGCAGCAGAGCAGTCCTACAGTCTTACACACACAGAAAAGTAAGCCTGTCGCCAGGCTGTCCTGTGCTCAGTGTTTGTTCAACAGTCTGATGGTAGCCAGGTGGAAACTGCCCAGAAATCTGGTGGTATGACTTTGATACAACGGTAGAGCTCCCCTGGCCATGATCGCAGTAGCACCGTGAAACAATTTTGTCTGAGTGGTGACTGTCCTTGTTGATTCACTGACCTTTGACTACACACCGCTTCTCCCACGAGGTGCTGGGCCGTCCGCACCGCGTCCCTGCTTGTCCCGGGGTAGTTCCGCTACTAAATACGGGCTGGGGAGGCACCTGTCAGCGAGGGGGTGTGGAACTTAACAAATAGGACGGAGGCGCTACATTCTCGTAGTGGGGACAGATCACTGTCAGGTGAGGCAGTACGGTACAACAGTGGAAACAGAAATGTGTGGGTGGATTAATTACATAAGTAAATTGAGACAAAAATGGGTAATGAAAATATTTGCCTTTTTTGGGGGCATTTTAGCCTTTACTTGATAGTGGACATACAGCAAATGGTCCTGGTGGAAATCAGATTTGCTGATCAGGGCATTTTGCACCAATATGCTATATGTCCTAACCGCTTGGCTATCGGGTCGCAGCTTTCTAATAGGGATGTGCTGATGAATCTTTAAACTTCTTGATTGGCAAAAACTTTTACTACATGTTAGTGTTAATGCCAGTGTTAACTTTAGTTTTTAAAAGATGACGTTTGGGTGAAGCTCATCCCACACTGGCCACAGCAGTAAGGCTTCTCTCTCCATTATAGATGTGCTGATGAATCATTAATGTTCCTGAAATATTGACAACTGTTTGACACATTGTGCACAGCAATAAGTGGTAATCCAGCATGATAGCGTGTCGTGGGTTCGACTCCCGTTCCCGAGAACCTTTGCTGTATGTCTCCCCCCCAACTCTCTCCCCATTTCCTGTCAGCCTACTGTCCTGTCCAAATAAAGGCATAAAAGCCCCAAAAATATATATATAAAATAAAAATGTTGTTTTGAAGCTTTTACCACACTGTTCACACCAGTAAGGCCTCTTTCTCTACAGTATGCTTTAATTTCTGATGTGTCTTAAGACTACTCATGTGACTAAAGCTTTTCTCACACTGCTCACAGTAGTAAGGCTTTTCTCCAGTATGCGTGCGCTGATGACTCTTTAAATGACTTGCATCACGAAAACACTTCCAACATTGTTCACAGCAGTAAGGCTTCACTCCAGTGTGTGTTTTCTGGTGCTCCTTAAGTTTACTACTTTGGATGGAGCGTTTTCCACACTGGCCACAGCAATAAGGCCTCTCTCCAGTATGGATGCGCTTATGAAAATGCAATTTACTTGAAGAACGAAAACTCTTCCCACACTGATCACAGCAGTAAGGCTTCTCTCCAGCATGGAGGAGCAGATGATTATTTAATGACGTGGTGTGAGCAAACCTGATTCCACACTGGCCACAGCAGTAAGGCTTCTCTCCAGTATGGATGCGCTGATGAGTCCTTAAATTTGATCGTTGACGAAAACTCTTACCACATTGGTTACAGTTAAAAGGTTTCTCTCCCGTATGGAGGCGCAGATGAAGCTTTAATGAAGCAGGGCATGCCAAACTCTTTCCACACTCACCACAGGAGTAAAGCTTCTCTCCACTATGGCTGCGCTGATGTATCTTTAAATGACTTGAAGAACGATAACTCTTCCCACATTGCTCACAGTAGAAAGGCTTCTCTCCAGTATGTATGCGCTGATGATACTTTAAACCTGATTGATGACGAAAACTCTTCCCACATTGTTCACAGCAGTAAGGCTTCTCTTCAGAATGTATTTTCTGGTGTCTCTTAAGAAGCTTTACTTGGGTGAAGCGTTTGCCACATTGGTCACAGCAGTGAGGCTTTTCTCCAGTGTGAATTCTATGGTGTTTCTCAAGATCGCACTTTGAGGAGAAGTTTTTCCCACACTGGCCACAGCAGTAGGGCTTTTCTCGCTTAATTACAGAATGGATCCACTGATGACCCTTTAATCCTCCTGAGTGAGAAAACCTCTTACCACATTGGTCACAGTAGAAAGGCTTCTCTCCAGTATGTATGCGCTGATGACCCTTTAAACTTTGTTTATGACGAAAACTCTTCCCACATTGTTCACAGCAGTAAGGCTTCTCTTCAGAATGTATTTTCTGGTGTGTCTTAAGATGCGGCACTTGGGTGAAGCGTTTGCCACATTGGTCACAGCAGTAAGGCTTTTTTCCAGTGTGAATTCTCAGGTGTATCTCAAGATAAGACTTTGTGGTGAAGCTTTTCCCACACTTGCCACAGCAGTAAGGTTTTTCTCCAGTGTGTATTCGCAGGTGCTTTTTTAGGACAGAGTTTGTGCTGAAGCTTTTCCCGCAATGGTTACAACAGGGATTCTTTGGTTTCACTGGGGACAGGCCAGAACAGGTATCTGAGATAGAAAACAACAGATTATTCATACATAATGTATAATAGCATGTATTTATATTGTCATTAACAACAAATCAAGCTCTGGTCTCAATCTCTTACAGTATTAATTCTACTATGTATTCATTGTTTTACATTTTGTAACCTTTTCAGTCAGCCAATAACAAACTACTACTATCGGTGTCCAAAACATCTGCATTAGATTATCATAACCGGCACTGGAAATGAACAATTTACTGAGAGGATCTTTCACTGAAATCTGTGCAGACTGTTACACTTTGATAATTATAACAGGAACTTTATTTCATTATGATTTTCTATTGGTAAAATATAACACTTCCAAAGATACTTATTTTAACATAATAAACATCTGTTTTGAATCACTTTTATTGTCTTTCCTGTTTGTATCCTAAAACTTATCATAGAGCCTTGGATTTAGTGTTTGTATGTCCGCCTTCCCACAGCAGACCAGTTGTCCAATTGCCTCGAAACATGACATAAATATAATAGGGCTATCAACCAATATTCCTTATTTGAATATATATTTGAATATAAAAAACGGTGTAAAAACAAAGGTTTGAATATATATTTTTTATAATAATAATAATGTGGGTGCCTGTAACCCTTCACAGCTGCTGGTCTCGCGAGATCAATGGTTCTAAACCATTAAATTACCTAAAGCATAGTAACAAACAAACAAACAAACAAAAAAGCCACTTATAGTACATTTAACTATTTCATCAGACCACTGACATGGTCATCAGATGGGAGAGGGGTGTCCACTCTGTAAACTTTGTATTTCATCAATCAAATAAATATGTTTACATCATTGAACTATGAGACACATTTCCTTCTATATGCATTGCGCGATACAAGTGGCTGCAGGAGTTCAGCTCCCTTAGCCTGAGAGGATGTTCAGGTGAACAATTGTTTCCTTGTTAGTCATTAAGTGATAAGCCCAGCACAATGTCCTGTCCCACATGTTGGAATTCAACATTTACAATGCTGGAATGCTACAATGCTTTGCTTCCGGCAGCCGACATGGACAGTCGCATTCTCGCGAGCTCTCCAGAAAAATAACAAAAAAAGCTATTTTGTTGAGGAGCACCCAGCTGTGTCCACGCATAATTTTCCTTATTCTCATCTTGTGGATTATGGATTCGTACCTCAACTCCACATGGATTGTACACCAGAGGGAAAAGGAATCGTACGAGAAAGAAAAGGAGGAATCACAAAGTGACTTCTACCTAGCTACTGGATTGGAGCAGAAGCACCCAGGCTATGGCATAGCGTCGCACTCGATTCTCACGGCTAATCCGAAGGGAAGGAACAAACCCCTGAATGGTAGATTTAATCGCAGGACGGCTTTCTACTTAATACTACTACTTTCTGGGGACGTTGCCATGCAGTAACCCTGGCCCAGTAACCACAAGGCTGAGGCTAACAGGCTAGCGGCCGTGGCTAACGTTGCCATTAGCAACGGGGAACAACAAAGCCAGGCTGTAACAAAGAACTTCCGGATCACCGGAGCTAGCCGAGCTAGAGTTGCTACCGAAGCTAGCTACGCCGACAACATCAATGGCTCCCCGCCAACTCAACTAGGCGAATCAACCCTGATGATCAACCGAAACACGCACGTTGATTCCACCGCAGCCGTCGACGAGGACGCTTGCACCGACATGCCACGGCGATCGACCGGGAGATGCAGCCTAGACGAGGACGCGGAACGATGGAGTCACCCAGCTGTTCTCACCGGAGCAGAGGCCGTGATGCACGCTGAACCATGGAGTCATCTAGCTGCTTCTACCGGAGCAGAGGCCCTGATGCACAGGATTCAACCTGCGGTTCCTTCCACGGCCAGTGACCGAGCAGAGGCCGTGCTGGAGCCCCCGAGACCCAGCACCCCCCCAACCCCCCGTGCCCCCATCTCCGGCGGACACCTCCACCCATCCCCCCACCATTCCCGCGACGGCCCCACAGCCTGAAGACGCAGTGAAAAAACATTTCTCCCCCGACGAAATTAATCAAACCTTCGGTGCAGGCATGCATATTGTCCACTTAAATCTCCCTAGTACCCAAACTGGCCCAAATCAAGCACATGTTTCATGATGGTAAGGTTGACATTAACTTTCTCTGAAACAGAACTTGATCATTCTGTAGAGGACTCTGCGATTGAGATAGAGAACTACAAAATCATCAGAAATGATAGGGACAAACGTTGGGGGGGGGGGGGGGGGGGGTGTATGCATGTATGTACATAACGACAATGATTTTATCGTTCGTGATGATCTGAACCATGAAGCTATTGAAACTGTATGGGTTGAGATCGTTTTCAAAAATGCTAAATATGTGCTAGTCGGTACCATATACAGACCTCCTGACCAGAATGATTTCTATGATGTACTTGAGGAGTGCTTGGCTAAGGTGGACCATGCTTCAACTTAAACTATCATAGATCTCATGCTAACAACGGACAAGGACAAAATCTTCAATAGTGGTGTTACAAGGCTTAACAAGGCTCCAGACATCCCAAAACAAACTGGTAAGGCTACTTCTTGGCCTCAATCATACAACCCATCTAACCCCTGCTCACTTTGCAAGGGTTGGATGGCTCAGGGTTGAGGACAGAGTACGGCAATTTGCTTTGGGCCTGGTCTACAAGATTCGACACAACATTGGGATTCCCCTGTACTGTATTTGTCAAAATACTTCCAAAACGTAAATGAAGTCCACGATCATAACACCAGAGGCAGCTCCACTGGTCACGTTCAACCCAGATTTGGCACAAACAAGGGAATGAACTCTTTCTCATGCTATACAACAAAAATGTGGAATGCCCTACCCAAAGGAGTAAAGTCTTAACCTACCCCCCCCCCCTCCCCTCCTCCTAAAACTGTCTATTGTACATATTTCTTGTTTTTCATACCAGTAACCTGTAAGCTGATTGTATGATGTTCTGCATAGTAGTGTATATTTGTATGTCTTCTTAAATGTCATCATGATTTGAGTGCACGGGGATCTCATTTTAAATAAGCCAAGTGCTTTTATGAGCGATCCAGTTTAGAGGACCTTGTATTGTGAATTGTACTTCCATGTACTTTTACCATGTCTTTCTAAATAAAGTATTCAATCAATCAATCAATGGAGTGACTTCACAAGCAGTGCATCCCTGTCACCAAATCCACCGCCATAAAACCCCTCCCAGTGAGAACCTCACAATGGGAGCTCATCCAACAGCTACAGCTGAGACCCCTGGCAAATGAAACTATCATCATGTGTGGGGAATTGCCCGTTGGCCTCTCATTTATTTATCCCGCTATACTCAACATTTTGGAGTCTGATTTACCAGCAGCTCGAAAATGTAAGAACATGGTGACGGATGATGGAGACGGAACTTGTGCCAGGTCTGGTGAGGATTGGAGCAATGGTGTGCCTGAGGCAGCCGGGGACCCCTGACGTGGCCCCTGGTGTGACTATTGACATGGCAGACCCCAGAACAGTGTTTGTGCCAAGTTTGGTGCGGATCGGAGCAACGGCGCGCTAACGCTTCCAGGTTTGCATGTTACGTTTGTGACGTCCACCGTCTACCGTCCACCCAATTTATAATAGCAATTCTAATATAGGATAAATATCAACCCTTAAAATTAGGAAGGCTCTTTTTTCACCCTATATTTCAATATGTTCTATTTCTTTTTAATAATACTATCCTCGTTCATACCTGAGGCAAGGAATCCCAGGAAATCCTCCTCATCGCTTTCCTCTTCAAACATTTGGCGTATCTGTTGGTGCAGTTTTCTGTCCATGGCTTCACCTGGACCACATTGGAGTGAGGAAAACAAAATCATGGAATGTGTCACATGTGTCCCAGATGGAGCCAAACACATACCCCTACTAGTGAGAATTTCATACCACCTTGGCTGAAAAATACAAATAAAAACTATGTCTTTAATACAGTATGTGGCCCAAATAATGCACACTACAATACATGTTATATGTTTTAATTTTTTATTTCTTCATGCCCCAATTCGGTGATATTTATGATCTTAGTGGCAGTGCAGCCTGACGTGGCCCCTGGTGTGACTATTGACATGGCAGACCCCAGAACAGTGTTTGTGCCAAGTTTGGTGCGGATCGGAGCAACGGCGCGCTTCCAAGTTCGCTAAAACTATCCTCGTTCATACCTGAGGCAAGGAATCCCAGGAAATCCTCCTCATCGCTTTCCTCTTCAAACATTTGGCGTATCTGTTGGTGCAGTTTTCTGTCCATGGCTTCACCTGGACCACATTGGAGTGAGGAAAACGAAAACATCATGGAATGTGTCACATGTGTCCCAGATGGAGCCAAACACATACCCCTACTAGTGAGAATTTCATACCACCTTGGCTGAAAAATACAAATAAAAACTATGTCTTTCATACAGTATGTGGCCCAAATAATGCACACTACAATACATGTTATATGTTTTTAGTTTTTATTTCTTCATGCCCCAATTCGGTGATATTTATGATCTTAGTGGCAGTGCAGCCTGACGTGGTCCCTGGTGTGACTATTGACATGGCAGACCCCAGAACAGTGCAGCCACAGGAGGGCTCTAGCCTGGTTGCCACAACAAATAGGCAGGATGAGGGAGGGCAGTTTTCCACTGCACCAGTTAAAGTTATTTTGTGGCAGATTGATTGCTTTTGCTGCTCTTATTATCAGTATTACATTGTACATTCAATTACCTGCGCTACATACAGTATATGCTTGTGATATGAACTGTAATGTTAATTTGTATAAATATGATGTCGTGCTATGGTTAACCAACTTTAACTAACTCTCCAAGTGCGTAACACAATTACCGAAAACAAAAGCCTAAATGCCCTTCCCTAGCCTATATGATCATTAATGTGATATTTTAGCCATAATCATGAAAAGTTGATAGGGCAAGAGCCCTACAACAGGAAGGAAGGAGACGGGAAGGAAGAAAGAAAGAACATTGAGAACGAATGAACGAAACGGCATGCAACGTACTGAGGTCCACGTGATCTTCAGGTTCCTGCTTAATAGAAATGTTCCTGGCTGGAGCTGCAGGACTCATCTTCACCTGCAGGCTGGACTGTAGAGACTGGTCTGAAATGAAGGAACAGAATAAGGACTTTGATGTGACATGGGTTGCAGATGAAGGTTGATTGTAAAACAAAGGTAAAAGAGAGTGACAGGGCAGTAACACAAAATAGTAATACATCCCCTAGATTCAAGCAATGTTGAACTTTGGTAGAACCTTAGGTTGTTGATATCTGGGCATGATAAAAGTCTAATTAGTGTCCATCCATGTTATAATGATATGGTCAATATTGTTTTGTTTTGAAAAAAGGGGTGTAACATATTCAACCATCAGCTGATGAGGATGTTGGCTGCTATCCTACAAATTGAACTGACGGTCAACGTCACAGACGTCTGATTTGAGAGGCACAAACACTGTTCCGGGGTCTGCCATGAGAATAGCCACACCATGGGGCCAAATTGAATAACCCAGCTCACTGTGTCAGGGGCCCCCAAGGGCCACACATTGTCAAGGCACAGCATTGCTCCAATAGTCACCAAACTTGGCACAAACACTGTTCAGGGGTCTGGCATGAGAATAATCACACCAGGGATTGTACAACCCAGCTTACTCTGTCAGGGGCCCCCAGGGGCCACATGCTGTACAACCCAGCTTATTGCTGCCAGAGGCCACGTTGTACAACGCAGCTCACTGCTGCCAAGGGGCCCCAGGAGCCACACAATTTACAATTACAATATAGCCATTTAGCAGACGCTCTTAATCCAGAGCGATATACGGTAAGCAAGGTAAACATGACGTAATACATCAAATGCATAAAGATACTGTAGTAATCTAGGATCATAGGTAAACCATGAAGAACCTTTCATCAGTCTAAACAGTATAATATCAAAGAAAATTACATTGAAACTATACAAACTATAGGATGCCAGGTCAACAAAAACAACACAGCAGTCTAGGTGCACCATCGCTCCGATCCGCACCAAACTTGTCACACACCCTGTGCAGGGGTCTGGCACAATTAAAATAATAATGATAATACATTTGACACATAATGGGGCACAACAGCAGTGTTACAACACTGTTGTAACACTAGATTTGAAGGCAACGGAGCGGCCTGAAAATCTAGTGCTCTAAAAAGTGTGAAAAATATATTTTTAATTTCAGCTCTTCTTTAACATCAGAACAAGTGGCACGTTAACCACATTAATCCTAGCATCCCTATTCTGGGCATGTCAACTCATTATAGGCAAACATTGGGCAGAAATGGATGAATAAACATATGGCGAAAATGAGGTCAACAACACATCTACAAGCTCACCATGTGTTGTGACGCATTGTGAGTTTGTAGATCGTCTATCTGATGTACACAAAGTATATAGGATTTAATTGGTTGAGGGCGAAACAAGGCTTTGTATTCGACTTAGAACCCCAGATAAGTTTCACTTTTGTTTTGAATGGCATGACTTTTTAATTAAACAAAAGGCCTACAGTCGGCAGTGGGAAACATTTCCATAAAGACTGGATGCTTTTAACCTTGTAGGATCTGTCTGTAATGAGACGGTTGGCTTTGTTCACTGAATTCACGTACCGACATCCAACCCGATCTCACACGACTTAGAATACATTGCACCGAGTGGTCATTCCGTGCATAGACAACTGGAAAACCCCAAAATCCGTGCATAGTCGCCTCGCATCTCCCCCATTAGTGACTAAACCATTTCGGAGGCTCGTAGTCTCAAGGGAACTGGAGCCACGTAAGGGACCACCGAGCGAGCTAAAGCGAGCGAGGTGCCGTCCCGAATGTTGCGACGTTCCCTTGAGCCTACTCAGCGCCGTTTGAGTTATGCACCGATAGGCAAAGAATCGTACATTTTGTTGTGGGGACTGCTCTGCTTCCGGGTTTTTCCGGGCTGCAACTGGTTACGCACACCATGGGACTCGCCGTACATATGCACGGATTTTCGGGGGTTTCTAGGCGACTATGCACGGAATGACGTGCACTGGATCCGTGCAATGTATACTAAATTCTGTGAGATCAGGCTGTGACATCAGTTGTGCTACATACGTGTATATGATACAGTTACTGTGATCAAGGCTTGTGATATGCACTGTGATGTGAATTTGTATCGTCACGCTGCATTAACCGCTCCAAGTGTACACATTTCTTTTTAAATAAATTTAAAAAAATCCCAAACTCCTGTCCCTATTATCATGATATCAATATTATTGTGATACTTTTGCCATGATAATCCTATAGTGGAAAGTTGATAGCCCTGCAACAGGAAGGAATAAAGGAAAGAAAGAGAGAGAGAGAGGGCAATCTTACTGAAGTCCATGTGATCTTTTGGTTCCATTTTAATGGACACGGTCCTGGCTCGTACTGGAGGCCTCATCTTCACCTGCAGGCTTGACTGAAGAGACTGGTCTGAAATGAAGGAACAGAATAAGGACTTTAATTTGAAATGGGTTGTAGATGAAGGTTGAATGTAGAACAAGAGTGACAGAGGGTGTACAGTAAACAAGTCTTTTTAAAAGACAGGGCAGTGACCCAAAACACATTCCCAAGCTTCAAACAATGTTGAACTTTGATAGAACCTTGAGTTGTAGATACCTGGGCAATGGGCATGTTACATTAAATGTTATATGTGCTGCAGCTAATCAGTTATATTGTCGGCTGCGGCAATATAGCTGAAACCATGACTTGTGTACACATAAAAAACAGATGATTTAGTTGTACGACGTGTCGCTCGACAAATAGACGATCTACAAGCTCATAATGGGTCACATTGTGACTGCTGTGAGCTTTTATCCTTCACTGCTGTGACATAACCCTAGTGAGTATAATTTATCTTTTCTGTACTTCACTTAATTATCTGCATGCATACTGTATGTCAGGATTGAGCTACAGATCAATGCCAACTCCAACAGTCATGACAGTTTCCTCTTTTTGTAACCCGTATGTATGTTTGGCGTTTGTCTGGTTATCATGTGATTTAATCTTTGACCACAAAGATGGAACGTGGGAGGCGTAGTGTTCAACATCACTGCCTGCATGCATCACCGTTCTCCATATGCCTGCTCACCAAAACAGTGCTCTGCACTCCATAGAAGTAGTTAATGTTTGGATAGGATTTGGATTGTGATATTAAAGACAAGATTATACTGTTAAACAGAACGGTATAAACAGTAACTAAGTACTTTACAAGTACTTAGTTACTTGTAAAGTAACTAAGTATTTATTTACATTTACTCAAGTACTGTACTTAAGTACAATTTGAGGAATTTTTCACTTTACTGGAGTATTTCCAATTTTCAATACTTTTACTTCTACTCCATTACATCTCTGAGAATGTAATGGATCTAATATTGTACTTTTACTCCACTAAAATTTTTTGAAAACTACTTTTTAGATTTTAGATTTTAATTACTAAACATATATCAACCACTTAAGGTCACACACACACACACACACACACACACACACACACACACACACACACACACACACACATATATATATATATATATATATATATATATATATATATATATATATATATATATATATATATATATATATATATATATATACATATACACATATACATGATCGGCTATTTGGAAATATTCGATCTATAAGCTCACAGATCTGCTATTTTCAAAAGATTATTATACATTTTGAAAACTTGAAATGGGACATTCTGCATAATGAGTCATTTTACTTTTGGCACTTTAAGTATATTTTGATGCCAATAATTGTGTACTTTTTCTAAAGTAAATTCTGAATACCAGACTTTTACTTTGTAACAGAGTATTTCTACATTGTGGTATTGATACTTTTATTATAAGTAAAACATGTGAGTTTACTTCTTCCACCACTGACAATACCCAGTATGAAACTATAACTTACCTATTCTGTACAACTTGATCACTGGGTTCAACATGGTATCAAGTGTTGATGCTACAACTCTCTGCTCCTCAGAAGATGTTTAGATGAACTGTGAGCAATTGGTTCTCTCTTTGTTGTGATGTTTTCCATTCCCTCCAGGAAATACACGGCACCGTCCTTTTGTCTGTTTGGTGGATTTATTCAGTTATAATGCACTTCAGTCAATATCACCGTCACGTCATCAAATACACCGTCTAACTATGCAAATACATACATAACCATGTAACTACAGTGTAGTTACATGGTTATGTATGTATTTGCATAGTTACTAGATAGTTACTACACAATGAACACGCGTTCATATCACGCACAGACGGACGGTAGAAACTAACATGCCATTGCACAATGAAATATAACATAAACATAATAGGCTATATGGCTATTCCTACCTCGCTGCTGGCTGTAGGCTACACACAACCAAGATGGAACGAGTCCACATCAGCAAAGAAATCAGGCAATATAGGCGACAATATTCCTTTTAAACGGTGAAACAAACGGTTTTAGCAAGCATAAATATTCCCGCTTTTCTTACGGCATGTGTGTCATATCTAGTGTTGCCATATTTTGTGAGAGAAATAAGAAACCAGGTCTAGGAAAACTAGCCCAAAAGAAGCAACTAGGCCACATGAGCACTTTAAACCCATTACAGAAAAAGAAGCCCAAAGTCGCTTATAATAAGCCGACATGGCAACACTATAGGGAATGAGGGAGCGCTCGTTTTGTTTCACGTGATACCTATGCGTGATACTGATAAACCCATTCCAGCACTGGTACTCCCACTTGCAGAGTTCCATGTGTCATGGCTGCCCCCTACAGGACATTTAACATTCTCCTCCAAACCAGTTTGATTATACAATGATGCTAAAAGGATAACACAAAAAGCCCCAATAGCTTGTTTCCATTGTGGTCCTGTGTATTCAATTCATCAAGACATTTAATACATACATACTACACCAATATACAATAATAAACAAGACACCATCAACACTAGTATCAATAAACATGAATGTACAGTAAATTAAAATATGTGCAGTATATGTACGTATATGTTTGTCTGCAGCTTTATTCTTAACCAATAACCATGTGGCTATAATTAGCATTTCATTTCCACTTGAACACTTTGCATGACACACTTGAATGCGGTGGGTGTTCAGAGATGCACGTCGCCCTTTCAGGGCCATGCTGTAAACATTCATCTATCCTCCTCTGCATCCAACACTCATACTGTAGGACAAGTAACATGGAAGTTGGTTGAAGTGTCTTCTATCTCAACTGTCAGTATCAGTCCAATTACAATTCATTTATCACACACACACACACACACACACACACACACACACACACACACACACACACACACACACACACACACACACACACACACACACACACACACACACACACACACACACACACACACACACACACACACGGTGCATTTATATAGCGCTTTTATCCAAAGCGCTTTACATTGATTGTCCATTAACCCATTCACACACACATTCATACACCGATGGCGGAGGAAACCATGCAAGGCACCAACCTGCTCATCGGGAGCAATTAGGGGTTCAGCGTCTTGCTCAAGGACACTTCCACACTAACTCTGGGGGAGCGCCCCAGCCCGGGATCGAACTGGGAACCTTGTGGTTTTCCAGTTCTCTCTACCCTGCCACTCTACCCTTGAGCCACTGCCGCCCACATACACACACACACGCACACGCACACACGCACACGCACACGCACACGCACACACGTGCCCGAGTAATCTAGGATCATACCTAAACCAAGAACCTAGCTGTAAAACGGATGCCAGGTCACCAAATGAACCTGGCATCTGTCTAAATAACATGCTATATAAATTACACGTGTGGAGCGTTGTCCCAGATGTTTAAAGGGAATTCTCAGACAGCTTCCCTATGTTCGCTGATCCGAGTGAGCGTGAGGACACTGCAGGTTGTTTTATTATGGAGATCATACTGGCATTGATGTAGAATTATTTTCAGAGTAACCTATAAGAGTGCCTTATGGCACTGTGGACCACATGGGACCTGGGGAACATACTGTAGGACACTGGTTCCCAAACATTTTAGCTCAAGACCCAGAAGAGAAATTATATGTTTGCCCGGGACCCAAACAGTGAAAATAGCAGATCTACAAGCTTGAACTTGTAGATCTGCTATTTTCACTACTTCTTAAACTTTTTTAAACATTTAGTTATATAATTAATTGTTTTTAATTGATGAAAAGTTGTGATTCTTTTGTTAAACATATTTTCAAATAATGTATCTATTTTTTAAACAGAAAAAAAAATTGATATTTACCCGCAACCCATAAAAATTGGTCTGCGACCCATGGTCCCAACCCACTGTTTGGGAAACAGTGCTGTAGGACCCTGGGAACATTCTGCAGGACCCTTGGAAAGCACTCATGTAGACCTGAGGAACATAGGACCCTGGGAACATACAGCCTAGGAACACAAACAGCTGAGCCATGTTAACTGTACCCGGGAAGGCTCAGACAGCTTCCCTATGTTAGCTGATCCGAGTGAGAGTGAGGACACTGCAGGTTGTTTTATTATGGAGATCAGATTGGTTGTAGAATTAATTTCAAAGTATAAGACATTGGTTCTCAAAGTGGGGTCTGGGGACCCCCAGGGGTCCTTGGGGGTCCTCAGCCAAATTAGTTATTATAGCGTCACAATGTTTTGAACCACTTTAACCATATTTTATACTTTGGCTATTCAAAAATACCAGATATGCTCACAGCGCGTCACTGTGTGCCGCGCTGTGAGCTTTTAGATCTGCAATTTTTCTTTTATTTTGTGCCAGCAATGTTGGGAATTGGCCAATCAGGCTGGAATGTGAGAAATCGGACGGATCGGACGGATACGTCTTGATCACTTGACTAAAGAGATAATATGTGCCGATTTCCGTGATGTTTGGACAACATTTGTAGGAGTAATATCATTTTATTTTTTTTTGCAAAACTTGGCCTCCTGGTCGTGCTATAATAGGGCGATGTTGAAAGGGTGCCATTTATTCCTCAACGCAGTGCGAATGTGCGTGCAAAGTTTCACTGCAATCGGACGCTGCGTTCTGTTCAAAGCGGGCCACTCCCTGCAAACTTTAGATGTTAATCTTCTGATCAAGATGGAATATGAAAAATCTGAAAAACCTGTTTCGTTTCATGACTATAGAGATCATGTGTACTGATTTGCGTGATGTTTGGACAAAATCTGTAGGAGCATGTGTTTTGCCAAAATCGGTCTCCTGGTGGCAATGTACAAATAAAATGTACAAAGCATTAACAATTACAACATAAAAATCTAATCTACAGCAAATCTACAGGTAAATTTACAGTGAAACAAAGAATAAGATTGAGAATAAAATAATATTGACATTTGTTTATTTCTATCTGAAGCAAAAATGTTTCTGGGACATGTTCCACAAAGACAATACAGTATATCAAAAGGATAATAATAATACATGGTAAGGTTGGATGTGATGAAGTAGAACAAAAATAATATAGATAGATAGATAGATAGATAGATAGATTGGTAGATAGATACATGTAATACATGTATATACTGTACATGTAATGTGATATATAAGCCAACAATTGCGTAATTTTTGTTTTTTATCATGATACACTTGGTTATGCGGATGTACTGTTTCTCATCCCTCTAATGGTGATCTTGTCATACGGTTCACACTAATCAGATGTATTATTTTATTTTGTATGAGTACGCTCATGACGTTTTTGGCTGCTTGAAGTAGTAAAACTATATCCACACTGACCACAAGGGAACAGTTTAAATCCAGTGTGAACAACCTTGTGGGCTTCTAAATGATTTGACTGGCTAAACGTTTTTCCACACACATCACATTGAAAGGGTTTCTCACCTGTGTGAATTCTCTGGTGGCTTTTAAGGTTTGTCATTTGAGAGAACTGCTGTCCACACTGATCACACCAATAGGGTTTCTCTCCTGTGTGAATTCTCTGGTGGCTTTTAAGGTTTTCCATTACAGAGAAGTGCTGTCCACACTGATCACACCCATAGGGTTTCTCTCCTGTGTGAATTCTCTGGTGGCTTTTAAGGCTGGACATTTGAGAGAAGTGTTGTCCACACTGATCACATCCATAGGGGTTCTCTCCAGTGTGAATTTTCTGGTGCATTTTAAGGCTGGTCATTTGAGAGAAATGTTGTCCACACTGATCACATCCATAGGGTTTCTCCCCAGTGTGAATTCTTTGGTGTCTTTTAAGGTTTCTCATTTCAGAGAAGTGTTGTCCACACTGATCACATCCATAGGGTTTCTGTCCCGTGTGAATCCTCTGGTGTATTTTAAGTTTGGAGATGATAGGGAAGTGTTTTCCACACTGATCACAGCAGTGTTGTTTTTGCTTAGCCAAGCTTCTTTGTTCATTGACCTCTGGTACAGGAAAGCCAGACTGATGATGCAACACTGGATAGGAAACAAAGACAAAGGAAAGATTGTTGAGAGGTACTTCATGGTCTTAAAATTGCTTAAAATAGTTTTTATGAAGAAATAAAATCCCCAAACAGTAGCTAACTAACAATGACCCTAAAAACGTAATAAAATATAGTTATTAAGTGGTTGCTTAAGACTTAAGTAATACTAAAATCCCTTGCATTCTATAGTGCATATTTAGTTGAATGAACTGTGAGACTGTGAGGCTAAACAGAAAGTATCTCAATCTAATCTACAGCAAAGCTACAGGTCAAATTACAATGAAACTAAATGTAAGATTTAGAATGAAATGAATATTGAGACATGTACTTGAACTTGTATTTTTGACTGTGTGTGTAACACACAGTCCTATAGACACCCCACAATAAAAGCGTGTGAACTCCCGTTTATATATATATACCCAAGCCAGGAAAGGGGGCGTGAAAAAGGAGGTAGAGTAACATACCAAAGTCTTTGGGTCCCTCCTGTTCAGCAGAAAGAGAGTTCATCTTCACCTGAATTACAGTGCAGAAGAGAAAGAGAAAGAAAAAATGACTCTATCAAAGGCAGCGTCAGACAAAAAGGTCTTTAACTGTGATGTGGGGGGGTGAACGTAGCATAAACCTCCTGCCTTCCGTGTCTACATGAACTATCACTGAGTTCCTGGGGTAGAGTACTTTGGTCCACCAGTGCTGTGAGTAGAGCCTCACTTTGAAGCATATAGTGATGTCCAGGACCCTTCACTGACCTGCTACAACGATACATGCCCAGCAGGACCCTAAGGTCAACTGACCAGGCTCTATTAGTCATTCCTCGTACCAGGTTTATTGTTTATTGAATGGATCCCCATTAGCTGATGCCAGGGCGACAGCTAGTCTTCCTGGGGTCCGTATAAAATATATAAAAACATATATAATCTAACACAAATATAAAAACATGAAAAATACACAATTACATTACATTAAATACAACATAACATTAAGATTCCGGTCATGTGGTCTGATGCAACAAGTGTGTTTTTAAAGCGATCTTGAATGATAATTTATTTTGTGTGAGATGAATGTGAGATGGTAACAAGTTCCAGAAATATATAGATCTATAAATAACTGTGTGTTTGAGGAGATTAGTTCTTGGAGCAGGAAGTGTTAAATGGCCACGGCTGGCATCCCTGGTGTAATAATTGTGTGATTTTAATAACTGTTTGCAAAAATAATCTGGTGTTTGTTTTAAAATAATGTTTCTGAAGAACAAAAGTTGCAATTTGTTCAGGTCCGACTTAGTTGCCGCTAACCATACGACAGGACAGTAGTGAAGGTGACAAAAAACAGACAGCAGCTCAACTTTGTGCATCATTGTCCCCACACCCCTACGAGAGCCTGCTTCCCCTCAGTTTCAAACTGTCGAGCTGCTTGGCCCACTTAGCATTCACTTTGGCACAAGCAGATATTTTGACTTTATCAATTTCGGCTCCAAACTCTTTTGCCATCTTTTTTCTCAAAGATCGGAGCATGGCATGTCTAAAGCTTCCATTTTTAGGAAATCCCAAATCTTTATAAGATTTTGGCAAAAATGTAAACCCTTTAACTCCAAACTTCTCATGCATACTTTTTGCTTCTTGTGTGAAATTAAAGACCCCATGATAATGTTGTCAATATACAATTATTACTGAACCAAAGTAATGCCTCATACAAAATACCCAAACAGATTTCACCATCTAACAAAACACTTACTGCGGTGGTCAGCGAAATACTGCCAGGTTCTCCAAAGCAAAGGAGTTTCTCCTCGATTTTTGGATGCAAATCTGAATGGGGACTGAGTCAAAAATAGGAGACACCAAAAGGAGTTTCAAGACCAGAGGCGAAGCGTCATGAGGGCCAATAGGGCCACGGCCCGGTCAGTAAAAACCCTGCCTGCCCAAGTCTAATCAAACTGCAGGACAAGATTCGCCAGGGAAAAAAAACAGCATAACAACATTAGCAGCCACTCACCCTCTTCTGTTGTAGCCAACCACAGCAAGTCGCCTTTGTTTTCAAATGGCCCTCATTTGCAATCGGCCGAATTGTAAATGAGGGCCATTTGAAAACCGCCAAACCGGTTTTCCTTACACAGTATAAAGTTTTGTTCCCACTCGATTTGAGCACAGTGTTATTACTATATGTTATCAGCTCCATCAAATCAGCTCCATCAAAGCATGATGACAAAATAATGTGTGCGGGGGGAACCCATTACAGATTCTGATCTGCCAAGTCAACATTATAAAGCAGCCTATGCGGGTGGATGACGCGTTAATGTTGTCAGTTACTAGGAAGCAGATGTCAAGAAATGGATTGCCTGGATTGCCTGGTTAAGTCACCATTATTAGGAAATGTTCCCATAATCAATCGCATGTGTCTGCTTGCTCATACATAAATTGCAATGAATCAGTTAACATGAGTTTAATATGGAAGGTTAAGAGAACAGAATAAGGGCAACCATGGGAAAGGAATAGATCAGTGGTTCTCAATCTTTTTTGAGCTCTGGACCACTAGCATATCTCAGTTAAATAATGACTGTTAAGGGCTTGATTTAATTCACCTCGAATTAACAAATTGAATGAAGAATTATTTACTTTGCACGCTTTCCCCCCCACAACACGCCCATATCCCCCCTCTCAACACAACAGTGGTCCCCAGGATGATTCTCATTCAGGGTCTGTCCTAAAAGTAACGACCACTAACAAAGTAGGGTGCAGCAGATGCAATGCAAAAAGTTAATAATAATAAAGAGGACAAAACAGAACCAGTGCAAAATGTCAGATATATCAAAGAAATAATAAAAATCACACCCTGTGTGAAGTGGGCGGTGTCTTGCTAGCTAATCACAATACTGAATGGAGTCAACCAATCATGTACAAAAGATAAATACATTTATTGAAACACTCTTTATGATGGACGAAACCATAACTTGAAAAAAACTAATTTATGTTTTTTTTCAAGTTATGGTTGCTTATATAGGGCTATGCACATGTGTCATGTGACACTGGCCAATCACAGTCCTGAATAGATTGTGATTGGCCAATCACAGCGCTGGATAATTGTACAAATTTCCAAACCTCACTTTCAGGGCCGGTTTCACTGCCCAAGATATTTGTACATTTTTCCAAATCTCACTTATAGGGGCGGTTTCACCGCCCAAAAATATAAATATAAAGTAAAATACAAAAGAAACACAGGAATGGCTTGACATCAAACTCTTCATTGAGCCCACAAGGAGACATAGTATTGAGTGTGCATATATAAAAGGATTCTCGTTGGAGGAGTAGACGGTTATGGTCACCACCACGGGGTGTGCTGCAACTGGGTTGCATTCATCACCACATCTGATATTACTTCTATGTTCACTAATACGAGTGTGAAGGGCTCTGCTAGTCTTGCCTATGTAAGCAAGCCCACACGGGCATTTGATGAGATAAACCACAAACGTGGAGGAGCATGAAAACCACACTCCCTCCTGGCTGAATGAACTGTAAAGCAAACTGCAATGTGTGTGTGTGTGTGTGTGTGTGTGTGTGTGTGTGTGTGTGTGTGTGTGTGTGTGTGTGTGTGTGTGTGTGTGTGTGTGTGTGTGTGTGTGTGTGTGTGTGTGTGTGTGTGTGTGTGTGTGTGTGTGTGTGTGTGTGTGTGTGTGTGATGCTGTGACTCCTCTAACTGTCAGTTCTGTGAGTAGGCAAATCATTCATTTGATTTTGCATACGTTTCAAAATGTAGGGATTGTCTTCCACTTGGTTATCGGTTCTTTGTGGGACCTTTTGGAAATTAATCTCCACAGACGTCAGTTAATGGAACAACATTTTTTCCATTATAAACAGGATATAATATTAATAGTATACGAATAAAAAAACAGCCGTGACAGCCGGGGTTCAGCACCACGGACAGCGACACACATGCCCCCATAAAAAGCACCCACTAAAACGTCAATGGACACCCTGTGCTTCATAACGTTATTGTTCACATGGCTGTACAATATGCCTTTGATAAAGAGACGCCTATTAACTTATGTGTCCTTTGCTTACTGATTGACTGACTTTGACTGAACAACTTTTCATTTGGCTATTAGGTTACCATGTCATAAACCTGTTAAGTTGTAGCAGATAGAATGCTAACCACACTGCATTGCTCATTTTATGTCCTATTATCAGCCTTGCTACAATATATACATTTCGGCCATTTGAAAATAGCCTATCTACAAGCTCACGATGTGTCGCGTGAGCTTGTAAATCTGCTATCTTCAAAAGATGTTTTAACATTTTATACATTTGAAAACTTGTGAAATGGGACCTTCTGCATAATGAGTACTTTTTACTTGGTACTTTATTTAGATACCAATACTTTTGTACCTTAATCAAGTAAATGTTGCATTCCGGACTTCTACTTGTAACAGAGTATTTCTATATTGCAGTATTGCTACTTTTACTTAAGTAAAGAATGTGAGTACTTTTTCCACCACTGCACTTTAGTACGGCGCCAGCTTTATTTGCATGGTGACAGTCACAAGACGGTACCTGTTCACAAACCTTGAAATATCCAGTGACACTGCAATCACTTCTCCACATTATTAAACCCTGAATCCTGAACCCTTAAAGGCTGATATAAGGAGAATATCTTACCTTTGACTGTTCGTGAGTTAGACCTTAAATGCTAGCGAAATGGTGATAGGACTTGGGGCAAGAAAAAGTCACTAAGAACAATAATAAAACGACGGAGCGTATGATTAGTTAATAATTAACTTTCACGTAGTCAAGTCATAAAGTGACTGATGGTTTAAAGTTCAGTATCGAATGCTCCTCACAGGGTCGTCATAAAACAGTAAACATGATAATGATTTATGTGGCTTGAGGCTACGTGATCCACATTATTATTATTATTAAGGGGCCAAGGCCATAGGGCCATATTGGACTCTTCTTGCATGTCTAACGTTTTAAACGGCGAAGGTTGTTGGGCCTTTGGACCCTTATTGCATCTCTACTGTTTATTATTATTCTGCCGTTTTATGCATAAATGGCAGAATTATCTATACCGTGCAGTCACTTTTTACAAAACTCGGCTATATGGTAGAGGGCTATGCCAAACGGCTAAGACACGAAACTCACAACTATTGGCCAAAGGGTGGCGCTATAGCACTGAATTGAAAACACATTTTTATAACAGGTATAACTCATGCCCTGTTTGAGCTATTGCCATGAAACTTCAATACACACATGCGGCTCCTCATGCCGAACACCCACCATTTTGAATTATATGAAAAAATGTCTATCTCCTCCTTTGAGCAATGTACACAAAAATGTCTACACATGAACTTTGGACCAATATCTAAAATCCCAGTGGAAGAGAAGTTTGTACGAGCCAATGAAAATTGCAGTTATATGAAGATTATTCATCTGCCCCTAACACATACTGTACACATGCAGAGTCACATTTTTATGAAACTTTGCAGTAATGTAGAGGGTCATTCCAAATATCACTGAAACCAATCTTACTCCAATTGGCCAAAGGGGGGCGCTATAGCAATCATTTGAAAATGCTAACTTTAAACAGGCATAAGGGTCCTTTCACACGGCAAGCGGCCAACGCGCCTATGTAATTCATTTTCAATGAGAGGCGGGCGATTATTTGGGACGAGCGGAGAAGTTGAGGGGCGGTGAGGCAGGTAAGCTCCGACCTTTCTCCCAGGATCTTTGAACGATTTGCATGCAATGATCTACACACACTCTATGGACCATTATCTAAAATCCCAGTTGAAGAGAAGCCTTCGTGAGCCAAATAATATTGTAAAGGGCATGGCTTCATAAAAAAGGGAAGAAAATCATCTTTGTGGGCTCCTTTCTCACTGATCATAGTCTGTTTGAATAGTTCAGTTGGTTTTACTCATTAGTCAGGAGGTTCCTGGTTCAAACCTCAACTCATGCAGGCTTCATTTAAATTGCATCGCACAAAACATCAATGTTGTATCAACTAATTCGATGCAATTTTTAAATATAACATGAAATGCTTTTTTGAGAGTAGTTATTTTCAATGTATACCCTATTTCTTAAAATAGCCAATCTACAACGCACAACTTTTTGTATAGCAACGCTTTTAGGTACCGAGGAGACTTCAAATTTCTCTATTGGTAAATGGTTTGTGAACACACACACACACACACACACACACACACACACACACACACACACACACACACACACACACACACACACACACACACACACACACACACACACACAGTACCCGAAAAGGTATAAATGTTCAATGCTATTTTAATTTTTTCATATCAAGGTCAGAATTGGGGTCCACAATCACCACCAGACCTCCAGCTTATAAAACTGATTAAAGTTAGGGCCCTTGCATGAAAGTAGTCGTGACACTGCCTACCTCAAAATGTCTGTGTTGCTCCAGTGTTGATCTCTTCTGCATCTGTCGTTCAAGGCTCAGGCGCAACGGTAGAATCCCTTTGTTAGTTGCGACACTACAATCCTTGTTTAAATCCTATCATGCCCTTTATCTCTAATCACCCATCATGTACATTCCATCTTCCATTCCATGTTCCATCTGCATACTTTCTCAACATTTTTGAGTATGTTCACCGTATGGAAACCAAAACTATTGAAGCTACGTTGACAAACTATAAATCTAGTTTAGCTGGTAGAACTTCCTGTCACCGCCTGTTCTCAAGTAACACTGTCCTCTGAAAAGCCATCTGTCTATATACTGTAATAACCATATGAAGTATGTATGTATAATAACGCACCCATTCACCTTTGCAACTAAGTGTCCCTTTTGCTCCTGCAATGTAAGATGGAAGCACTGTCTGTACTGATAAGACCCAATTATTGAAATCCCAAACATGGAATTTACATATATATATATAATATGCCACATTAATGCCTGTCTCAGGACTGCCCTGCCAGTATACAGTGGATAACCTCTGATGGAGTTAAAAATATATATGTTTTGTGGACCAGATTGATATGATCTAGAACTATCGATCTAACCAGTCAAATTAATATAGTGATGTCTTTTTGGGCCTGTACTTCAGTGTTTTAAAGATGATTTTTGTAACTCTACTATACTTTCCCTACCAAGGCCATGTAGCTGGCTCCATATTTGCTATCTGGTGCCGGCTCCATATGTTCCCAATCAGTAAAAACATGTCTTGGTCAACGCTTTGTGATTAAATGTCAAATGACCTGTATCTGTGTAAGATGACCTGTATGACCGGGATATTGTCACTAATTTACTCTGTCAGCTGTCACCCTGTCACAGATAAACCTGCCACATGTCCTATGATATCGAAGGAATAACTTGTTTATGGAACCAAAAGTTGTACACAAGGACACTATAAGATGAACAACAACTTATTATGATGACACCCTGATGCCTGACAGCTCATCAGATATGATCTGACGTCTGAGGGTCTTAACCAATCGTTAGGATCCACCTTATATCTGATGTCCGGACTCCAACTTGTGTATAAATACTATTGCCTGTATTTGTAATATCAGAGAGATATTTTTGCTGTACGGTGCCTCGTGGATTGATTCTTTCTCTTAATACAATGTCAACCTTTTAATTTGAGAACCGGCCTGTGTCTGTCTTTGATTTCGTCTCATGCTTTTTACACTGGGTTTTCAGCTGTTTAACTACAAATAGTTTTAATTAACATAGAGCAGGATTTACGACCCTTATCAGCTCTTTTATCTACTTTATCAATCCCAGTCTCCAGGTTTTCTAAAGTATAGCTAATCACTTTATGTCTGACATAGCAATTTTGGGCATGCCATTTTAGGCTAAAAAGAAAATAGAATTGCTGATCTACAAGCTCACAACATGCCGTGATGTGTTGTGAGCTTGTAGCTTTGTTTCCCAAAAAAGTGCCTCGTTTTAAAATGTGTAGCGCTGTGGAATAGAGTAGACACTATGGCACATCAAGAGTCCATAGAACTGTATACATTTGGGGCTAGGCCTATGTATGTGTTTCTGGTAATATTATTGATCACTTGTTTTGCATGTCCGTGGCAAAAATGTTATATTGATGGAAATGTCCATCACAAGCTGGCATGGTGATGACCTATGAAACTAATCCTATAAATTAACGTAATGTTGAGTTTGGTTCTGTGATGTAATGTTGCTAAATCAGCTGATGATGAGAAAAGTAGAGATGCACCTGTATTTTTATAGCCTCCTGCATCCTGCACAGGTTGTGTGTGTGGGTGGAGGAAATAAAATAAAATATGTGTTACATAATGGTGGAAAACACAAGGAAATTGGCACAGATAAGCGAGTCACTGTTCGTTGAGGCACAAGGAAAAACCTCTTGGACAGATATTAATCTAATAAAACAACAACATTCTCGTCATTGTAGGTTGATAAAGTCATGCTATGAACCCCGCTCACTATGCTGCCTTGGACAGATATTAATCATGCACCATATAAGCTCACAGCACACAGATAATTTTTTATTTTCTTGTTTTAATATATTTTTTGTATTATGTACTGTAGTATATAGCACAATCTGCGGGACATGTACCAACAATATTTCACTGCTTGTACCTGTATACCTTTATTAGAAGGATAAACCCCTTGAGATGCATCATCTCATTTTCGAGGGGGTCCTTAGCATAAATGAACAAGGCATACAATACACAAACAATACAACAAAATACATCCATGCAGACAGACAAGACAAGACAAGAAAAAGCTGGCTGCTCCCACCCCACCAGTTCAACCCCAAAGTAGCAAACTTCATATGGAGACATACCCATGAACACAAGAATAACCATAAAAAAGAGCAAACAGGTACAAACATGCACATGCAGTATCATGCAGCAACATGCTCAAGTAGGGTACAAACATTAACATTGAGGTACAGCAGTGCATGCACCTTAGAAAAGGAATATCAATACATTAGATACAGGTATGTAATGACTATTGTTAAGAACAATTACCAAGAACAATTGGAAGCATGAGCAGGATGTTAAGGTAAATGAAAATAGATTCTTAAAACACATTAAGGGAGGTGATAGATCTAAGTGAACTTGGTAGGTTGTTCCAATTTCATGGTGCTTTACATTTAAATGCACGTCGACCACTTTCTTTTGGGGATTCTGGGGGATAATAAAGAAAGGATGCTCAGTATGCCTTAAGTTATATGGTGACGTGTAGGGGTTTAGAAATTGTTTCAAGTAATGAGGGTAGTTAAAGAAAATATATTTGAAAATAAATTGCAGCCAGTGAGAATGTATTTGAGTGTTAACCAAGTGTTAACCAATTGAGAGACTCATACATAGAGCAGTGGTGGGTTCTATAATAATAATAATAATAATAATAATAATAATACTACACTATATTTGTATAGCACCTTTCATGACATGAAATGCAGCTCAAAGTGCTTTATAGAGCAAGGATACAATTACAGGAAAAGTACAAATAATTTAACAATAAAGCAAAAAAGAAAAGCAAAAGCATAAAACTACAGTATAAGGGCATCTCAGGACAAATCTACAGAGATTGTTGTACAGTAGGTTACATTAAGAGGGTAGAGATTTGTTTCGCAAGTATCTGATATATAATATCTACATAATCTAGTTGGTTGTAATAGCTGTGAAATTATAATGTTTCTAACCTGGAGGGTGAAACAGTTAATGGACCAATATTCTTAGGCTGTAATTTATTTTCTGCACAACTGATTGATATGGGTCTTGGAAGAAAGCTGAGGATCGAGCCAAAGATATTTGAATTCCTCCTGTATAAGTCATATATGTGTGATAGTGTATTTTTATGCTGCTTTGATATCCACTTGTGTCATTGATTGCTTTAACATTCCTGTATTAGATAGATCATCCCTCCTTATCATAATATTCTGCACGCACGCACGCGCGCGCACACACACACACACACACACACACACACACACACACACACACACACACACACACACACACACACACACACACACACACACACACACACACACACACATCGGTACTTACATACATAGCACACCCTCCTCACCCAGTGGTCCCCACACAAATTGACTGACTAAATGAGACAAAATGAAAACGATGATAACACAGCCCTCTAGTGGCACAGCACGTAAATTACACCCCAACCAAAGTAATTCCTCAGCAGAACCACTCATAACCCATAAAGGTCCATGTGATGTTTCCTTTATAGTCTATTGTTTTACAACTTTTGTATTCTTTACTTCTACATTCTTAATCCTTTTCGGTTTATCGTTTTTTTGCTCTTCAGTTCCCCCTTTTTTAAATTACGGCTACTATTAGCTCAAACAAGGCAAGTTATACCTGTTCAAAGTGTGCATTTTTCAATTGATTGCTATAGCGCCACCCTTTGGCCAATAGTTGTGAGTTTCGTGTCTTAGTCGTTTGGCATAGCCCTCTACCATATTGTTGAGTTTCGTAAAAAGTGACTGCAAGGTTAAGCCAGAACTGCAAAAAGTGGCGGAAGACGGTAGAGATGCAATAAGAGAGTGGCGGTAGAGATGCAATAAGGGTCCAAAGTTCCTATGGTCTGAATGAGAGGCAAACACTTTGCTGACTGAGCTATTCGGTCCACAGACTTAACATTGTGAGAAGGGAGCCCACGCAGATGATTTTTCTCAATGAAGCCAGGCCTCTGCAATATCCATTGACTCATGAAGGCTTCATTTTTTCACGGTCAAACTTCTCTTCAACTGGGATTTTGGTCCTTAAAGTTGACTTCTTACAGTGGTAGTGGGCAACACCGATATCGATACTGTCGGAATATGAAGCCGACTAACCACATGTATGAGCGTAATTAGAATACTATAATCCATCTGTGTTGTCTACAAAGATGAAATAAAATAAATTGCAAACTTTTGTCACAATAACAGAATTTGTGACACAAGTTTGGAATCTGCATTATAAGCAACACAATACAGAGATCCATTACAATATCCACAATGCCGCAGCACTCTGCTCAGCTGTTCAGAGTGCTCATTTGTTAATTGCATGTGCTGCTTTGTCTCAAGTTCAATATATTCTCTTTCTATGTCTTATTGTGCTATATTGCATATTGCTTTTTGGCTCTCATTTCTTGGCCCCGTTTATCGCTGCTTGTTCTTCTTCTTTGTGATTATTTTATCGATTACTTTATTGATTCATTGAATAATTGAGAAGTGTGGATTTTTAATAATAACAAATTATTATAAAATCAACAAATCAACGAATGAAAATCAACTACATTGATTAGTCTGATTAACCACTTACACCCGTTATAATTTGTTGTACAACAGTGTCACTGGTATCCTAGATGCTTTGTAGAACTTAGCCTGTTGGATATAGTGAAAAAATTCACTATATCCACTACATCTTTAAAGGTTTAATTTAAAGCCAACCTCATTTACGTTCTGAATGTGTACAGAACCCTTCTCAGCCCAGATATAGTAGCCTACTGTTTTTAGTGTTCTTCTAACTAGACACTGTGTTATTTTTCTCCGTATGTGACAGCAAAAACAGAGATGAACCTCCGAGCAATTACAGTGTGTGACAAAACAAACAAAATGTGTAAACATTAGACATGACCTTTGACCTTTAAAAAATAAAAAAAGTATTTATACGGACTGTCTTTATACACAGTTCAATCCTGAGTGTTTATTTAATTCAGAGAGTGTACACATGTGCAGTCTCTCTAAGTTACAGGTCCACTTGGTTCCATTTGCACAAAGGGGTATTTCACTTTAAACAGGCTTATAGGAAGGGGGGGGGGTTGTCTGATTAAAGGAATATCAAATATCTAAATATGGAATCAAGCCACTTAAAAGCTGTCTGGGGTGCTTACACAAGTCTGAGTAGATGCATGTGAAAATGAACACACATGAAATATCCCTTCAAATGAACACTCAGGATTGTAAGGTAGAGTGGGCAACAAGTTTGAATTCTAAAAGTTGTCGGGAACACCTCGCCGACCGTACTTTATCGGGGTGTTTCTTACCGTGTGTCCGTCCGTCCGTGTGTCCTGTCTGTGTGTTAGCACCAAATCTCCGGCACCGTTGGCCCGGTCGCTGCGAAACTGTGCACACACACTCCCTGGATGCCAATTCAGAACCTCTGCCTCAAATTTTTCACATGGGCCTGTTATAGCGCCACCAGGAGGCCGATTTGTGCAAAACCCATTTTTTCCCATTACTCCTACAGTTTTTAACCAAACCTCATGCAAATCGGTACACAGTATCTCTATAGTCATGTGATCAACCCTGATCTGTCCGATTTTCCATATTCCATCCTCATTGGCTAAGGTTACCATCCAAAGTTTGCAGGATTGGTCCGTTTTGAACAAACTGCCTCAAATCATGAACGCAGCTTGTCATTTGCATAAAATTGCACACGCACATTCCCACTAGGCCGAGGAAGAAATGGCACTTAAAACTTTTCACATCAGCCTCATGGTGGCGCTATAACAGGCCGATTTGCATTTTTAACTATAACTGCACCGATCTGCGTGAAACTTTGCACGCCTACTCCCTAGAGGCCAAGGAAAAACATCTGCACTGCATTTTTCACATCTGATTTTTACAGCGCCACCAGGAGGCCGACTTATGTCAAATACATTTTTGGATATTAATCCTTCAGATTTTATCCAAACATCACACAAATCGGTACACAGTATCTCTATAGTCATGTGATCAAGACGCATCTGTCCGATATTTCATATTCCATCCTGATTGACTAAGGTTGACTTCCAAAGTTTGCAGGATTGGTCCGTTTTGAACAAAATGTCTGAAATCATGAACGCGGCGTGCGATTTCCGCGAAAATTTTCACGCACATTCCCACTAGGCCAGGGATGGCAAACTCATTTTAGCTCAGGGGCCACATGGAGGAGAGCCAGAGGGCCAGAGGGCCGGACCGGTACCGGACCGGTACCGGACCGGTACCGGACCGGTAAAATCATGGCATAATAACTAATAATAACAATAACTTCAGATAGTTTTCTTTGTTTACTTTACTTAGTCTTAGTTAGTACAAGCACATTCTGAAAATGTAAACTTCACAAATAGGGATGGCCAAATGGAGACATTTTATTAACCGTTTACCGTTAGGCCTTACCGATTAATTAATCGATTACTGTTGAAAAAAATGTGTTAAAAAAAAAAATATATATATATATATATTTTTTGTGCCAAAATACATTTTATTTCAAGGGGCCAAGTCTACACAGTTTGTTTTGTGTCTCCAGCAGAGTTTCTAGTGTCTCTATCTCTCTCTGGAAGAGGTTGCACATGAACTCTGCAGCCGCACTGAGGCGCTCCAACACAAACAATACCAATACAAAGACGAGGAAGAAGAAGAGGAAAGTGGAAGTTACGTGTGGTTGCAGGTGTAGACTTGGCCAAAAAAATATTAAAACATTTTTGGCACAAAAAAAAAAAAAAAAAAAAAAAAAAAAAAAATATTATTTTTTTTTTCCTGCTTTGCAAAATCATCTCGCGGGCCGGATTAAACTAGTTAGCGGGCCTGATCCGGCCCGCGGGCCGTATGTTTGACATCCCTGCACTAGGCCGAGGAAGAAATGCCACCCTTTTTACATTGGCCTATTATAGCGCCACCAGGAGGCCACAATAACTTACCTGACCTGGCGGAGACCTGTGCTCCGAGGAGCACTTTTTCTAGTTTGTATTTGTATCTGTACATTGAAATTATACAAACGGATGTCAGGTCACCAAACAAACCTGGCATCTGTCTAAATAACTTGCTATCTAAATTACACGTGTGGAGCGTTGTCACAGATGTTTTAGGGAAGGCTCAGACAGCTTCCTTATGTTAGCTGATCTGAGTGAGCGTGAGTACACTGCAGGTTGTTTTATTATGGAGTTCAGATTGGCATTGATGTAGAATTATTTTCAAAGTATAAGAGACCTTGTGGCACTGCGGACCACATGGGACCTGGGGAACATACTGTAGGACACTGGTTTCCAAACATTTTAGCTCAAGACCCAAAAGAGAAATTAGACGTTTGCCCGGGACCCAAACTAGTGAACATAGCAGATTTACAAGCTTGAGCTTGTAGATCTGCTATTTTCACTACTTCTAAATTATTTGTTTTTAATTGATGAAAAGTTTATTTGTTTAAACTTTAAAACATCTTTAAAAAAATCTAATAATTTATTTATTGTGTTTCCTAAGAGTAGGAAACAGATTTAAAAATATATATATATTTATAGTGTTTAGGACCCTGCGAACATTCTGTAGGACCCTTGGAAAGAACACATGTAGACCTAAGGAACATAGGACCCTGGGAACATACTAACCTGACTCCGCCAGATGGGGGCGGTATTGAGTTCACAGGTTCACGATACAGCCTCCAGCCTAGGAACACAAACAGCTGAGCCATGTTAACTGTACCCTACATCACACATTAATTACAAGGACATGCATATTAGATTGCAGAGTTGGTTTCTGTCAGACTAGTCTAGGACAAGGAAGTTGGTTTGAACCACATAGGTTTCCCAACCCTGAAAAATATATTTCCCCCAGTTTCTACCTCAGCTGTCAATCAGTCCAAATGCATTACTGGCAGTGAGGATACACACACGTGAGTGTGAGTGAGAGTGAGAGTGAGAGACACTGTTGGCAGGGCCAGATTATCCATTGACAGAATGGGGTGAGTGCCCTGGTTCACCAGTTACGGAGAGGCACACATGCTTAAGACAACTGAGCTTTTTTTAAATATTTGTCATATTATGTATAGTCTATATTTACTGAAAGAGATGCAAACAGGTAAAATAAAATAAAACGTTTACGTTTGTATGTGTATTTAGGTAGAGTTGCGAATGTTGCAATTGGGTTTATGTGCCACTCTCTCCCCCCACAAGTCGAGTCCACCTTGAAGCGGTGCCCAGCGTTGGTGTCCGCTGGAATTCAAAATGCACAGACATCAGCTAAGCAAACAAAAAACAAGTGACAGCATATAGGGTTAAAGTGGTAAATTGTTATGCATCTTTCCTGGTGCCCATTGGGGCTTAAAGGACATTCATAACAATATGTAGTCAATCTAGGCATCACAATATTATAGTTTCAGTCACAGTGTTATTGTTTACTGAATTCTCAAAATGTTCACAGGGTCATACATAGCTGTTATTAAAAACACTGAATGACTTTGCTGTTACAATAAAACAACTTATTTGCATACACACAGTACACACATTACAGCCTTCATTCGAAACACTATCTCTCAACTAACGACAAACAGTGTATGACCACAACAATCTTTCATCTTTACTGAAGGAGGCCACACGGAAGAGATTCCAGGGTGGCAAGCCTCCAGCTACTTACCATGGAAGATGACACACCATAGGGGAAATTGTAAGCAAAACAGTTCCTGTCAAACAGGATCAAAGATATCTATCTGCCAAGAAAGCCCTCCTAATCTTTCAAGGGAAAGTTAAAGTTTTCATAGTCACTTCAAGGCAGGATATCCACTAAAACCATATGGATGTACAACATCTTCATAGCTCGCACAAGTAGTAGTACGTACACCTTACTGCCCTATGTGGCCCTTAAGACCCCTACACACTGTACGATATTTGACCCAATTTGTCTGTCGGGGGGCTTTTTTGGTGATCGCCGACAAAACCACCGATATGAGTCAAGATCGGGCGTTCCTCGGCGAGGTGTTGATCGCGCAGTGTGGGTACTCCGAGAAGAAACACCCCGATAAAGTACGGTCGGCGAGGTGTTCCCGACAACTTTTAGAATTCAAACTTGTTGGATATTTGGGGCTATCGGCCCCGATCTAGTGCACACTACAGCCAATGAGATCAAATTACAGCCACGCACCGTGGCTAGTCCTCCCGCATAGAACCGCAATATTACCGTCCAGACAGTCCAGTCTTGTGTTAAACATGATAAAACGTGAGTGTTGTATTTCTACCCTGCAAGACAAGCAGGATTTCCACAACATCATTAATTTATCAACACGCAATGACAGAATGAACGCCCAAACCAGATATTCAACTGATGTTCAGCGACAGAAACATTGGAGTGCCTTTTATATTTTTTCCCCCCTTAAACAATGCTCGGTATGACTTGTCTTGCAGCTATCTAAACATTTAGCTATTGAAGGCTACAGTAATCGTTACTGATAATCAGCATGAAAAAATAAAATGGAAAGGAAATTCTTTGTTTCAGAAATGACTAGTTATTTTGGCTGTGATGCAATTCAGCTACATTTACAGTGAAATGGACAGGAATACATTCAGCACCTCATCACTTGCAAGGACCTTATTGTTTTGTGGTTTTCAAGGTCCAATCCCACCATTACAGAGTTGCTTTTCAACACTGTCACATTTCCTCAAAATATATGAAGAGAACTCTTATTTACAGGCATTGCAGAGACATACAAATATGATATTAATCTGAATAATAGCGTGCAAAAAGAAAACCATAAAATGTCAGTCTATAGACTGAGGCCACAGACTACATTAGTCACAATATCCATTCAGAAATAATAATACAGTAATACATTAGTGTCACGGGGCAACCCGTGCCCTATAGACAAGAACAGTAACTTTGCATGCACACAAACTATATAACTGCTTCCAGTTAACATCAAGCCGGCTTGGAAGTGTCTTAGTTTTGTATTGCATGTTTTCTTACAATCATCATGGACATCTGTGCATTGATAAAGATCACAAGGACTATTATCAATGGTTTTAAGCTTTTCTATTATATATTTGAAAACTGTGTGAAATGAGTGATTGTTTGTCACCTGTCTCTCCTCTGCAGTACTGGCAATCCTGCTTGCTTGGGAGGTGCCAAGTACTGTAGAGGAGGAGTGTTTGTCCATGTTTTAAGAGTACTCTGTTTTAAGTTTGGGAATTCATTGGTGCTTGGGAAATGTATTTGAATTGTTGGTTAATTCCTTATGTAATTATGTAAGTAACTCATGGCCCATAATGTAGCTTTATTTGAGTTAATTGATTACCAATTACAGGTCATTGTCTTGGTAGGATCCACCTGGTATAATGGGCAGGTTGGGATGAGCCAAGTTTAGTGTGTGTTTGGCTGGCAACAGACAACAGTCAGGGGAGAGAGCTGCAAGGCCTTAGTTGTAGTAAGGTATAGCACTGCCTGAGTTGTTTTGTCTTTTTGTCTGCAGTTATCCATTTTGTCTAAGTCTACATTTAGACGTCTTTATTATTTTTGATTCCTTTCGGTTAACCTATGAATTTTGCCTAGGCCTGCACTGTAAATACTGCACAGGACTGTTGGTGTTTGTTTTGTGGAGAAATAAATATACCCCAAACCTACATTCTGGACTTTGTCAACCTTTTTGGAGCCTTGAGCCATCGGCCAACCTTCACAATTAGCCTTAACATCTAATAAACTATGCTTTAGACACAACATCCATTCAGAATGTAGACTATACATTTAGACAAAACATCCATTTAATTTAATACATATTGTTTATGTCCCTCAAACGTTTTTCAAAAGGTTTGAGCCTAAACCAAGCCTCAGATAATACTCATTCCAACTAACTTCTCTCTGGCTTATAAAGCACTTTCACCTGCAATACCACATTGTCCTTATTTGGCACGTGGCACTATTGAGCCAGTTTGTATGCATAGAGACACACGGCCGGAAGCGGAAGGCCTACAAATCCACGCCCACTTTTGACACTCAGGGTCCGTTAGAACGATGAATTGCAGCTCTCAATGCAATCTCTATGGGAGGCATTGTAAAATACCGTCATTTCACTGGTTAACTACTGAGGCTGTAGCGATTTTTTTTGTGTTCTAATAATCTGTCCCATTTGTTTAATTTGTCCTTTTTAATGTCCCATACCTTTCATCTCGATATACTACCCACAATATACTATAATATACTCCATCAGTATGTCAAAACCGCTAGCATCGGAGATCCAGAGTTTAAGTGGTCGCATGGTATATACGTCACGGACGCATCCCTTGAGGTTTTCAATACCCAGAAAACTGGCGAAAGTGGCCGTTTTCAATAGGTTTTGGTCATTATCTCTGGAACAGAAGGTCCAATCTGCTCAGTTCAAAGCTTGTTGGATGAGGACATTAAGCTTTGAGGACATTAAGCACGCAATGACACATTTTCGTTTTATTTTTATTTTTAGGGGAGGCGACTCAGGCGAGGTCTTAGTTGGGCAGGCGACCGCCTCTCCTGCCTCTACACAGCCTGATCTCCAGAGAATACCGTAACATTGCACGGAACGAGTGCACTTCATTCCGTGGATAGTCGCCTCGGAACTCCCAAATTGCGTGCATATGTACGGCGAGT
Organism: Gymnoscopelus braueri; assembly: GCF_963280865.1. Lineage (NCBI taxonomy): Eukaryota > Metazoa > Chordata > Actinopteri > Myctophiformes > Myctophidae > Gymnoscopelus > Gymnoscopelus braueri. The sequence continues at coordinate 11,760,615 of NC_137615.1, forward strand.
CCCACGGTGGGCGTAACCAGTCGCAACACGGAAAAACCCGGAAGCAGAGCAGTCCGCACAATAAAATTTACGATTCTGTGCTTATCGGTACATAACTCAAACGGCGCTGAGTAGGCACAGGCGAATGTCACACCGTTCAGGACGGCAACTCGGTCGCCTTAGCTCCCTCGGTGGTCCTTCACGGGGTGACAATTCGCCTGTGACTGCGCGCCTCCGAAATGGTTTTGTCACAAGGCAGCGCCGTACCATATGCACGCAATTCGGGAGTTCCGAGGCGGCTATCCACGGAATGAAGTGCACTCGTTCCGTGCAATGTTACGGTAATCTCTGGAGATCGGGTTGCTCTACAGTGGGTATGCCACTGGTCGGCGCTCGGCGCTAGGAAAGACAGTGATGTCACTGAAATGCCCGTCTGCTGTCTACCCTCTGCTGTGTTAGCATTATGGGTAACTCGTTAAAGTGGCAAATTAAATGTGAAACACATCAACTATTAAGAAAACAAGAAGATATGTTGACAAAGACACTCCATACATTTGGAAACATATTTTTATTTAAATCAATATCGTCTTCAGTTAATGCAGGATAATTTTAAAAGTAGGCTAACTTTCATATCCTCTCATAGGGAATGCATTGGCAGCTGCAGTTCATCGTTCTAACGGACCTCGAGTAGCGGCGCTGTCTCAAAAGTGGGCGTGAAATTTGTAGTCCCCGTGTGTCTCTATGTTATCTCCTGGTTCTGTGTGGAAAAAGTAAAAAAGTTTAAAAAAAAGTTTGCTTTGTAGGTATCGCATGTGTCACCGGCGGGGGAAAATCAGTTGGCCTGTTTTGAGACCAATTTACATAAAACCCCAGATATGCTGTGAAAGCCTGAGTCCTCAAACTTGGGTGTTTTTGGGGATAGAAGAGAGGTAGGGGAGACCAAAAACACACAAAAAAATAAGGACAATTCATGGTGTAGCTCCTTTAAACAGTAAACTAATACATTAGACACAGCATCCATACCGTAGAATGTTACTTATTGTTATTTATTTGGTCCTACAGTATATAAGGAGCTGATGATATTCACCAGGGTTAAACAGCATTTACCATCGTCTCTCTCTCTCTCTCTCTCTCTCTCTCTCTCTCTCTCTCTCTCTCTCTCTCTCTCTCTCTCTCTCTCAAGGTGTTCTGAAGAAGGTTGGCGGGCAGGGTGCCAACATGAATGTTTACACCCCTAGATTACAATATAAATAGAAGAGTGAGCAGTAGCCTACCCATCTTGCAACATTACTGCATCAGTTCAACAAGAATTCAACTCTAATCTGTGAGAATGACCGTAATCACGAATCCGGTAAGCATTCTGCATTCTTCCTCTCTCTCTCTCTCTCTCTCTCTCTCTCTCTCTCTCTCTCTCTCTCTCTCTCTCTCTCTCTCTCTCTCTATATATATATATATATATATATATATATATATATATATATATATATATATATATATATATATATATATATATATATATATATATATAATCCCACACTATTATTGAACTATAACTCAAAACAATTGAATTGCTGAAGAAATTGGGAGTGCTATATTCAATATCAAAGCATGTTACAGGATAATTCACTATTGTATTATTATTATTAATAATATTATTAAGTTATTAATATATTATTCCTCATCTTCTCCTAGCCTGTGCCGTGTATCATCTCACTGCCCGATAAAGTCACCAGGGGCGATACATTCGTGATCATTGGCACACTGGTGTGGCCGTGGCTGCCGAATACCGACGCTCAACCGACGCTCATAGAGGATCATTTGTAGGTACATTTGTCTGTTTGTTTAAGGGAATAAATAGATAGCTGATGAATAGATTTCCCAGACTCTCTAGCAGTTTTGTAACTTTCCTAGATTAGAACCTTCAACATTAAAGTTGCAACATCCAAGTTTTGTCTCTCAAGCAGCAACAACTCTAATTGCTCCACATCATGCAATGCTTTATATTTCAACTGTGTCATTAATTAATAATCAAGATGCATATCGTTGCTGTCGGACAGAAACCTGGTATCTCCATACTTCAACCTTTTCGTAAATGAATGCCCCACTTTATCATACAAGAGTGTCGCACACAAGTAGTGAAAATAGCAGATCTACAAGCTCGTAGTTGAGCTTGTAGATTGACTATTTTTAATATTTTAAAATGTTTAAACTTTTTTTTTATTATAATAAAAAAAGGAACGGTATTGGAGTTACAAGGTTTCCACCCGACATCAATGATATGATCCCTTGTGCGAGCACTTCTTATCTGCACTAAGAGACGTGTGTGATGATAAACTCATCATGGTGGGAGAGAGTTAACCGTTAACCTCATTTTCATTTTAGGTTCTCAGCTGGTTTCGATATGATCAAAGGAGGGACAGCGTTTGCTTTAATTGCGGATTTGACTAAAGGAGAATTGGCTGCCATCAATGTATTGAATGATAAACAGACAACAAAGAAGCTTGGACCAAATCCCTTCCCAAACGGGATCGAGTTTAAGGTACTGTATAGCCTTTTCCCCACATTGTTCATCTGTAAATACTTGCGAGGCCTTTTAGATTGAACCCTATTTGGCCTGGTCTGTCATTGCAGTAGTGAAAATGCTAGTTTTCAGTTCCTATAATATTCTTAACACTCATACCAAGATGTCTGTTTTAGTTGACCATCACTGCCCAAGATACCAGGTTCCTCATCAAGGTCAATGATGTTACGTTCACCTACAACTACGTCTGTGAGTTGGACAAGATCAACAAACTGGAAGTGAAGGGTGATTTCAATGATTTGACACTCAAGAGTGTGGAGTACCCTACTTTTGGTGTTGAATAATAGTAATAATAATAGTCAATTTGACCTGTGATTTAACTCAGCCCAAAATACTATAATTATTTTCATTTTGTTCATCTTCTCCCACCTCATCCTTTATCCTTTATCCTCCATCCTTCATAGCTGACTTGTTAGCTATGAGGTGGGAACCTCAAAACATATTCCACTAAAAGCATCATTACCAATAACTGATTAATAACTATAATTGCAATATTAAGCAAAAATAATGATCATAATTTCAGCCATAATCAGGCAGCCCTATGAGAAACCAATCCTAAAAATGAACTTAATGTTGAGTTTTGCCTTACCAGTGATGTCTGGTTGTTGTTCTGTGATGTAATCTTGTTCAGCTGATGATGAGAAAAGTAGAGATGCACCTGTATTTTTATAGCCTCTTGCATCCTGCACAGGTTGTGTGTGTGGGTGGAGGAAAATAAAATAAAATATCTAGTGTTACATAACTGGTGGAAAACACGAGGAAATTGGCACGGATAAGCGAGTCACTGTTCGTTGAGGCATGAGGAATTTTGGCAACAAATCATCATTGTCATTGTAGGTTTATAAAGTCATGCTATGAACCCTGCTCACTATGCTGCCTTGGACAGATATTAATCATGCATAAGCCACAGCACACAGATAATTATTTATTTTCTTGTTTTAATATATTATTTGCTTTATGTACTGTATACAGTATGTATGTAGCACAATCTGCGGGACATGTCCCAACAACATTTCACTGCTTGTACCTATATACCTTTATTAGAAGGATAAACCCCTTGAGATGCATCATCTCATTTTCGAGGGGATCCTTAGCAGAAATGAACAAGGCATACAATACACAAACAATACAACAAAATACATCCATGCAGACAGACAAGACAAGAGCTCTCCCAAAGCTGGCTGCTCCCACCACACCAGTTCAACCCCAAAGTAGCAAACTTCATATGGAGACATACCCATGAACACAAGAATAACCATAAAAAAGTGCAAACCGGTACAAACATGCACATGCAGTAACATGCAGCAACATGCTCAAGCAGGGTACAAACATTAACATTGAGATAAAGCAGTACATGCACCTTAGAAAAGGAATATCAATACATTAGATACAGGTATGTAATGACAATTGTTAAGAAAAATTAGAAGCATGAGCAGGACGTCCTGGATGAATCAGAGAGGGTCCGATCGAGGCCATATCAAGTCAAATCATAACTAGTCAGATCTGGCTCAGAGTATAACCTTATTTCAACTAACATAAATTCCACATACAGAATACTTTGCCACTGAAAACTACTCATAATGAAATAGTTGTAATATTGGTCAAATCACATATCTTTTTTCTTACTAGCCTTACTATCAACTAATTGTGTTGATTTACAAGCTGTTGTCTAGGCATAAAACAACATTCTGAAATCGCGAGGAAAACACTGCATCTGGTGTCTGCATAGGTGCAGTGGCATAGCCTATACCTTCACTTTTCCCGTGGGTTATTTTCGTATCAAAAGGGGCCCGTTTATTATTAAAATATTGAATGTATCTGAATGTGTAACTACCCTAACCAGGGGTCATCAACCAGGGGTGTCCGTGGCCCATTTTATTTAATTGTATTTATTTTGAATAAATATATTTTTTTCATGACAATGTAAAAACATACTAAATATTCACAATCTAATCTTTGAATTCAAATTGGTTTGAATAATTTTGGTGACTCGTAAAGTGTCGGGATGACATGCTCATTAATATGTTGCAGGAGATTTGTGGTATTGTACAAGGTACTGTACATGATTGCATCAGGTGAGGACAAGACAACTAGAAGTAATGTTTGATAATAGCTAATAGCAACCTGAAAATGTGTGTTTAATCCTTTGTTGGAGAAACCTTTTATGTTTTAAGACAATGGATTCATATGTGGTGTGGTCAGACAATGAAACTATGAAAAGATCGAAAATAGATCTGTTCAGAAGGATCCATTTGCTACAAAAGCAAAGGAGGGCAGAACTGGACAAGTAAAGCTTGTTGAAAAATATTTTCACTATTGATAGAAAGTGTTTCAAAGTGTCCAAAAATAACAATATTTAACTATAATAACACTCCACAATCATAAGCAGTGGAAACCCTTGATCCACAGCCTGCAGTCCACAATCACCATCAAACCTCCAGCTTATTAGACGTTTGCTCACCTCTGATCAGAGTTAGGAGCCCTTGCATGAACTTAGTTGTGATCATCATGTACGTACAGTATGATGGTTTTGACTCTGACCTTTCTTTTTGCATTGTACCACATTATCTTACATCACAACTATGTTGACACAGTTGACACAACTATGTTGACACAACTATGATAGAAGATTTCTCATCAAGATATCACCGTAATGGAAAGAAACCACAACTATCGAAGCTACGATTGGTATGGTAGAACTGGCAGAACTTGATCTGCACCTGACCTCAAGTAACACTGTCCTCCGATAATAACCATATGATATGACCCGCACCCAAATGGCCCTTTGCTCATGTAATGTGTGATGGAAGCACTAACTGTACTGATAAGAACCAATTATTGAAATCCCAAATACGGAATAGACCACATTTAATACCTGTCTTAGCCTCCTGGCAGTCTTAAGGTTTTCTTCAGAATAGGTAACCTCTTTAACCCTGGCATCCCCATTTTGGGCATGTCATTATAGGTTAAGTAAATAAATAAATAATTAGAAACATTTCTGAAATGTTTTGAAAATACCAGATCTACAATCTCTCAACATGTCATGATGTATTGTGTTGTGAGCTTGTAGGTAAAAGCCCCCAATATTGATCACTTTTGTATGTCTGTGGCAAAAATATAATGCCCTTAAAGGAGAATTCCGGACATTTTAAGTGTTATCTTTGATGTCTCGTTACTCACCTACCGACGTAAAAAGTGGCATTGTTTTTTTCCAGAGATTCCCCTGTCGTCATTTTTTCAACCCCCTCCGTTGTCATAATGGGAGCGCGTGGCTTAGGGAAATTCGTCTATTATAACCGATGCAAAGTTATTTTTTTCTCTACTACGACTCATTGTAGAGTCTCATGATAGTCAAACATGCGCTGAAAGTTCCTGAGAGGCTACCGGTAACGCCGAACGATTTAACACTGGTTGCTTGTTTCTCTACCTGGCAACACCAAGTTGCCAGGTAGTAGTAGAGAAAAAAATTACTTTGCATCGGTTATAATAGACGAATTTCCCTAAGCCACTCGCTCCCATTATGACAACGGAGGGGGTTGAAAAAATGACGACAGGGGAATCTCTGGAAAAAAACAATGCCACTTTTTACGTCGGTAGGTGAGTAACGAGACATCAAAGATAACACTTAAAATGTCCGGAATTCTCCTTTAATAGACCACTGACCCTAACATATTGCTGGCTTATGCATGCACACTGATCAACGTGTTTGTGCACTGAAAACGTGTGTGCTGCTATAATAATTAATACAATAGCTAAACCAAATAATATTAGTTTTAATTAAGAACGTGTACCATCATCACATGACTCCGATCCAGGGATACTAATATGTACCAATTTGAGTGACTTTTCAACAATATTTGAAAGGAGGACTAGCAAAAAGTGTATTTGGAAGAAAACGGGAAATGGGGAAAATCTCGCCTGGCACAAATGGCCAGGGCCTATATTTGGAGTTGCATCATAATCCAAGGCATCCAGAGATTTTGATTGTATGACCTACGGTTTAAGAGTTATTGATGCCTTTGTGTGTTTTTAAACTTAAAACTTTGTATTAGTTGTGTCCTGGGAAGGGGGGGTCTCTTAGTATTGCTTTGAATTTGATCATTTTTACCTTTTTCTTGACTTTTTATGCCATGTAGCACTTTGAAATTTGTGTCAAATATTAAGTGCATTACAAATAAAATGTATTATTATTATTATTATTATTATTATTATTATCTTACTACTATCTTATCTTATCTTATCTTACTATCTTATCTTATCTTACTACTATATAATTGACAAAAGCTCCGAAAGTTTGTGCGCGATTTGCAAGCACAGGATCACCAGACCCTCCACAGACTGTTGATCAGAGCTATGGCTATGTTTTAGGCATCTTACCCCACCTCGATCAGTGATCAGACTCGGCTTAATTGATTCTCTGATTTGCCTATCAGACCCTCAGCCTGATCTGGCAGGTTGCCACAGCAACCAGACACAGGAAGTCTGACCTCTTTATCACATGACCGAGGTTGGGAGGTTGGGACTAGAGGTTAGGGCCGCAAAGCCAGAGGGGCCGGACTTCGCATGACGTGTGTGCAGAGTGACTATAGGCCAGTGCTGTCTGGACGGATCGGGCCTAGATGTAAAGCGGCCCTCACATCTAGTTATTATTATTATTATTATTACATAAAATGTATTAAGAGTTATAGGCCAAAACCTGAAGCAGGCTGTTATAGCGCCACCATGAGGCCGATTTGAAAGAACTGGTGCAGAGGTTCTTCCTTGGCCTACTGAGAGTGTGCATACAGTTTCATGCTGATCAGTCCAACGGTGCCGGAGATAAGCTGTTTACAGATGGACATAACAATGTGCCCTTGCATAGATTGACTTTTCAAAGTTAAGGAGGCAAAATGGAATGAGTCTTTCCCAACAAAACATGGACGAACCTGGACCAGTGAGCCAATGAATGGGGTTTGATCAAGTCCTATCATGTCTAGTTAGATCTGGCCCAGAATATCACCTTATTTCAACTAACATACGCAAATCCTATAGAGAAAATATATGTTTCCACTGAAATCTCCTAGACAGGAGATAACTAAATTGTTGTAATGGTCAAATCACGTATTTTAAAATCCTGGCTTGTTCTTATTCAAAGTGGGATTATTTGCCAGCTTTTGTGACACAATAAAATAATTTGCACAAGCTGATTTCATTGGAAGATTTTGTGGACATCAGATATGGATATGGGGATGATCTTTGATCTTTGATCTTGATGTCATTTACAGGACGTCATCACCATGACAATCGATGTATTCCTTTTTACGGCAGTTTGGGTGATTAAAAAGTTGTTTACAATGTCTTTCAGTGATGTTCAGGACTAGGTCAAATCATGGCCGATATGGGGATGATCTTGACGTCATCACTAGGACATCGTATGGACGGCTTTTTAGTGACCTAAAACAGCCTGATATATGGCCAGTTTGCAGTTTGGGTGATTATAAAGTTGTTTTGATGACGTCTTGGAAA